>NC_081407.1:643707161-644074086 GCF_030272615.1 Cryptomeria japonica | reverse complement strand
CATAATTGTTGAATGCATTTGAGATATCTAAATACCCCTCGACTTCGACTTTAATTAGTGACAACTTATTTAAGATAATTAAATTAACTAATTAAATTGTGACAAGCCTTTTGGGAATAATTAATCTCCATTAATTAATGTCACTTATTTGAGTTAGTTAATTAATCCAACTTTAGAAAACAATTCTATTTACATCCTAGTTAAGACAAAACTCTATTGTTTTCATTTTAATGTAGGCTATGTTATGAGTTTATGTTCAATTTTTTTTTTTGTTGTTTTGTTATTTTGCCCAAAAGTTTGGGCACGACATTTTGGTATTAGAGCAAGGTTTCCAACACTAGGAACTTTTCTCCATTATGTTTCACTTTAATTATTTAATTAATTAAATTTTTCCCCGAAAATTATTTATTTATTTTCTCATAAGGATGCCTCCAACTACGTGACAAGCTCGCAAGTGCAAAAGGGGTTCTAAGCGTACATGTATAGCACATGAGGATATGGATAGGGAGGAACCAGTTCCAGAAGGGAACCTGAAGGCCCCTCCCAAACCACTGGTTGACCCAAACTGAGACATCTTATTAGCACTTCAGAACTTGATTGGGATAGTGCAGGATAGGCTTCCAGCAGTAGACCATCATGTAGAAAACTAGAATTCAAGGAGCCATAGGTCAACAGATAGGGAACATAGTGGGAGTCCACCTCCTAATCCCATAGAGGGCCAGGCTGAGCATGAGTCTAAGTCCATTCATCTACCCAAACCACCTCTGGTAGCAGCACCTATGTACTTTGAGAGAGCATGTCAGGAACCAGGAGATCTGATGATAGAGGTTTTGCACCTCCAACCACCATCTTTTGTGGGATCTACCGATGGGGTAAAAGTTGAGGCTTGACTTTCAAGCCTAGATCGGTGCTTGGCATTGCATTCTTACAAAAGCAATCTGAAGGCACGAGTTGCAGTCCACCTTTTGAGATCGACGACCTCCACATAGTGGAAACATGAGGAATTCAAGTGTGGTCTAACTGCAGACACCCTCACATGGGAGATCTTCACAGAGAGGTTCAAGGAGAGATACCTGTCAGAGCACTTTAGGTAGTGTAGGATAGATGAGTTCCACGACCTCCAGTAGAAGGGTCTCTCAGTGACCCAGTACAAGAGCAAGTTCATTGAGCTCCTACCTTTTACCTGAAGGACAAGAAGCTTCTCATCAACCATTTTGTCAGGGGACTTAATGCTGGGATAGCAGGACCGGTAAGGATGGCTGCTCTAGGGAGCCTTCAAGTTGCCATGGAGAAGGCCTTGATAGCCAAGGAGATTTATGTTAGGCCACAGGACACGAGGGATCGGTTTCAGAATTGAAACCTAAAACCCCAGTATTTCGGGTTTTAGAAACCCCACTGGAAAGGCAACCACATAAATGCATCGGGGTCTTATAAACCCCCTCCTCCATAGTAGTCATAGCAGAGTCAGAGGCAAAGGCCCCCTCAGGGACATTAGGGCTTTAAGCCCAAGCAGTGGCAGTCAAAGGGTCCTAGACGTGACCAGAAAGCACATGATACATACACACCTCCAGAATGGACTCAACAATCCTCTAGGGGTGGGTACAATGGTTTGAGTAGGACAGTTGGGCAACCTTATTCTAGGCCTCAAGGTGCATAGTTTCAGGCACGCGATGCTTGTTTCACATGTGGAGCCATGGGGCACATGGCGAGAGAGTGTCCGTAGGGTCAGATGACAGGTAATCAGAGGATTGCAGCATTAGATCCTACAGGTAGAGATATGGGTAAGTCCCATAGGGTCTTCGCAGCGGTTGACAACCACCAGGCAAAGCACTAGGCCATAGTCATTGAGGCTGCAAGTATGATCAGAGGTATCAATATTTCTATATTATTTGACTCAAGAGCGACTAACTCCTTTATATATCCATTAGTTGTGGAGCATTGTGTGCTAGTGGCAGTTAGGCAAGGTGTCAGTTGGGAAGTGGAGTTAGCATCAGGGGCTAGAGTGTCAGTGGATTCAGAGGTTAGGGGATGTCCGCTCCAGATTGGTAATACCACCACCCTAGTAGACCTTAAAGTTACATCACTTGAATCTTATGGCGTCGTACTTGGCATGGATTGGCTTTACAGCCATAGAGCCAAGATGGATTGTCACCTGAAAAAGATTGAGTGCAAGGATGATCATGGTGCTCCCATAGTAATTGCTGGGATTCAGAGTCCCATGTCTCTTCATATGATTTTCGCTATGCAGCTTAAGCAGAGCATGCGAAAGGGATGCCAATTGTTTTCTATCACCATTAGTGATAGAGAGGAAGAAAATGAGAAGGAGCCTTCCATAGATGATCATCCCATCCTTGAGACATTTGCAGATGTGTTTCCGGCTGAGCTACCTGGTATGCCACCTAGTAGAGAGATTGACTTCCACATAGATCTAGTACTAGGAGCTGAGCCAGTTTTGAGAGAACCTTATAGGATGATCACACATGAGCTTAATGAGCTCAAGATCCAGCTAGAGGAACTCTTAGAGAAGGGTCACATTCATCCTAGCATCTCCCCTTGGGGTGCACTAGTCATCTTCGTGAAGAGGAAGGACGGGTCCCTTCGGTTATGCATGGATTACAGGCAACTGAATAAAGTAACCATCAAGAACCGCTATCCCTTGCCCAGGATCGATGACTTGTTTGATCAACTTCAAGGTGCTAAAGTGTTTTCCAAAATAGATCTGAAGTCAAGGTATCATCAGTTGAGGATTGTGGAGAGTGATATCCACAAGACCATGTTTCGCACCGGATATGGCTACTATGAGTTCATTGTGGTCCCAATAGGTCTTACGAATGCTCCAACTGTATTCATGAGTCTCATGAATGGGGTATTCCGCACCTTCCTCGACTGATTTGTGATTGTGTTCCTCAATGACATATTGATATATTATTAGAATGAGAAGGAGCATGAGGAGCATTTGAGGCAGGTTTTGTAGTGTTTGAGGGACAACCTATTGTTTGGCAGTTTGTCAAAGTGTTCTTTCTTTAGATAAGAGGTCAAGTACCTAGGGCATGTTATATCCAGTGATGGGATCTCAATTGACCCATCAAAGATCAGAGCTATTAAGGATTGGCTAGTGCCAACTAGTATGACAAAGGTCAAGAGTTTCATGGGTCTAGCAGGGTACTACAGATGCTTTGTTGACGGATTTTCTAGAGTTGCACACCCCATCATGTCCCTCTAGTGAAAGGGAAGGAAATTCGAGTGGATAGAAAAGTGTGAGAGGGATTTTTAGGATCTGAAAAGGGAACTCACTAGTGCACCTATTCTTATTGTGCCAGACCCCACGACCAATTTCATGGTATACATGGATGCTTCCTTAGATGGATTAGGAGCAGTCTTTATGCAGGAGGGTCGAGTTATAGTGTACGAGTCTAGGAAACTTAAGACTCATGAGCTTAACTACCCTACACATGACCTAGAGCTTGTAGCAGTAGTACATGCACTTGTGAGGTGGAGACACTTCCTTTTGGATCATCAGTTCGAGCTTCATTCAGATCATCAGAGTTTGCAGTACATCTTCACCTAGCCTAATCTTAATGCTCATTAAAGGAGATTGATGGAGTTCCTTTGCAAGTATGATTTTGATGTCCACTACATCAAAGGTAAGGAGAACATAGTTGCATATGCCTTGAGTAGGAGATGACATGAGGTATACTCCATATCTATGAGCATAGATTTGAGAGGCCATATATTGTAGCAGTTTCCAGAGGATGGATGATATCTAGAGGTTTGTCAGAGGATTTGCTCTCAGGAGACCCTGGAGGGGAAGTATGTGGATTATTCCTCAGAGTCCGATGGACTATTGCTCCATAGAGGGCACATCTATGTATCTTCTCTCAGGGGATTGCAAGAGTTCATTGTTATGGAGGCTCATAAAGCTCCTTATGTAGCGCATCCTAGGGTTAAGAAGATGCATTCAAACTTGAGATAGTTATATCATTGGCTAGGTATGCAACAACTTATCACTGAGTTAGTAGCTCGATGCCTTGAGTGTGAGAGAGTCAAGGTGGAGCACCACCATCTAGGTGGGTTGCTCTAGTCTCATGCTATACCAGAGTGGAAGTGGGATACTATATCCATAGATTTCATCATTGGTCTTCCCATGTCATCTCGCCGCCATGATGCTATCCAAGTGACAGTTGACAAGTTGACCAAAGTGGCCCACTTCTCACCAGTCTGGACTACTTTCACAGCTCCGATAGTGGCATAGGTGTTCTTGTGAGACATTGTCAGGCTTCATGGTGTTCCATGCAAGATTATTTCTGATAAGGATTCCCTCTTCACTTCTTCCTTTTGGAAGGCATTACAGGCAGCAGTGGGCACCAAGCTTAATTTCAGCACAACCTATCATCCGAAAACAGATGGACAGACAGAGTGAGTTAACTAGGTGTTAGAGGATATGCTCCACATGTATGCCATGGATCATCAGACCAGATGGGAGGAGTACCTTCATTTAGTAGAGTTTTCCTATAATAATAAGCATCACACTTCTTTGGGGATGCCACCTTTTCAGGCTTTGTACGACAGACCTTGCAGGACATCTTTGAGTTGGGACTGTTTTGAGGATAGAGTGGCCATAGGCCTTGAGATGGTTCATGATATGGAGCAACAAGTAATTTTGATTAGACAATGCCTTAGAGAGGCATAGGATAGGTAGAAGAAGTATGCAGATGCAAAGAGGATAGATCGGAGTTACATGGTTGGGGACAAAGTTTTTTTGAGAGTGCGGCCGCATAAGAGTCCAATCCATTATGGAAAGGGTTCTAAGCTCGCACCTTTCTTTGTTGGACCTTTTGAGATCCTTGAGAGGATAAGACTAGTTGCTTATCACCTAGCTTTGCCACCTAGCCTGTCACGCATCCACAATGTGTTTCATGTATCAGTTTTGAGGAAGTATATCTATGATGAGTCTCATATTTTAGATTGGGATGCCTTGCAGGTGGAGTCAGATGGATAGCTAGCTTTGGAGCCCATTCTCATTTTGGCTCGCTGGACGTTGGCCCTTTGAGGTTGAGAGCTGGACTAGGTTAGGGTCTAGTGGGATTGCTATGATGAGGTTACAACTTCATGGGAGGATGCAACACGTATGAGATCACAGTACCCTCATCTTTTTGATGAACTCCAAGAGGATGTTCATGCCTAGAGGGGGAGGGTGTGAGGCTCTACCCTGACCCATCCTAGTATTTCAGTGTTTTTCATGTTGGAACTATTATGGATGCTTTATTTTTTATGCATTATGGATATAGAACTTTATATGATCCCTGAAATTGGATAACATTGATATATTGATGTTTCATTTCTATGCATTATAGATATAGAATTTTAGATGACTCTGAATAGGGTAACATTGAGATGATGTATGCCATTATTTGATTTGTAGGACTTTATTATGATGCTAGAAATATGTTTGCATATCTTATGAATGGATTAAATTATGAGGGTTATGATGAATTGCTTATGTGAATTGCTTTGATATGTGGCAAATTGTATTGTATAATGTCAATTCTATGCAAAGTGATTGAATTGTATTCTTAATTATGTGTTTTAAATTATATGAGGCTATTGGAAAGTACTAATGGTTAAATTGAGATGCACAGGAAATTATCCATGTGACCATGAAAATATTATGGAGAATCAAGCCTAGTCCTATGTACGTTCGTAAAACCAAGGGTTGTCTATTTGGAGAGACAACACCCCGTATGTATTATATTTTATTCGTAAATGTAATTGTTTGCACATGTGTAAATTGTATTCATTAAATTTGTTTAAATCATTCAAGGGACAATTGCCATGTGTATAATTGTGATGTGGAATTATTTTTGTAGTGTCACTTGACACATTTGTTGTATGTTGTGTTGGCAATTGTCATGTCACTTTTTGGAGAGATTTATTTTTTGTTTAATTGATATATTTCCAAATTATCCTTGAAGGTACCAAGAAATCTAGGATAGTGAGCCATAAGGAGGGTCAACTTAGAGTTGACCCGTAGGTTAGCTTTAGGTGGACTTTCTAAGGGTTAAATAAACTCCTAGAGTTAGTTTTAGAGCATTTTTATTAGGCCTCATGGGGTACCTATGGGTGAAGGCCAAATTTGGCCATGTGTCCTTCCCCTAGGGTTTGTTTAACCACGCAAAAAAGTGGTTTTCCCAAGATGGACGAATTCCATCTATAGGAGTGCCATCCTTGGTTAGAGAACCTTCTTGGTTTGTGTCATTCCTCTTCCCCATTTCATTCCTCTTCTTGAGGTGCCTTGGTTAGGGAGTGTGTAAGACCTAGGGAAGACCAACCAATAGGAGTCCCTCACTCTATCCAAGAGGTTGGAAGGAGTGAGAGAAGCCTTCTTAGGTTAGAGATAGAGGCTTAGTGAGCTAATCATCCACTCTTCATTTTTTGAGATCTTGCAAAATTTGAAAAAAAAACCAGTTTGGAATAGGGATTTTGGCTAAGTGTTGCAGAAAAGTTTTGTGGATTGGACTGCTCTTCACCAAGCTTTCCCTAGAATACCCTTGGAAGATTCAAGGTAGGTGCATTATCTTGCTAATATGTTAAAATCTATTAGTAGCATGCTTGAATGAAAATGTTGTAATTTTTCCTTGTATTGTATTTGTGAAAGTTTTTATGTGTTTTCTTCCTTTACTTTGTTATGCATTTTATTGTGCTTTGGGAGTATCCAAGGCCATATCACCCTTGGGAGGACAAAGTGGTCTTGGGGGTGGAAGGAGTTTGATAGCCTTAGAGTGAGAGGCTCTTATCATGAGATTGAGCTCAAGGGTTTGTCCATGTGACCCTTGTTGTATAGTTCTGTTTATGCATTCGGGGGTGATAAGGGGAGAAAATATGGCATGTGTGTCTTTGAGGGTCATAAGGATATGGGGGGTAAGATGAGTTTTGTTGTTTTCTTGGATGCCATGAGTTGGCTATGAGTTACTATCTAGTAGAGCTCCTCAAAGGTACTTGGTCCACTTCCACCCTAGTAAAATATCACATTATGCGATAAAGTTTTCAGCTTGGGAATGAGAATGTGTTTGTTGTGTCTTTTGTTTTTTTCCTTGCTTGTTTGTGTTTGCTTGAGTGTAACCCATCTAGGACTTGGTTCTCGAAGCTCAGAGGTGGCTTCTAGTAAGCCTAGGTTGGGAGGTGAGCACCCCATGGTCACAACCTTAAATTTTTAAATGCAGGTTGCTTGGAAAGGAAAGCTAGGAGTTGCAGATTTTACTTAGTTGCAGAAATAAAGAAATAAAGAAATAAAGATGTATTTATTGTAATTATTTTGAAGGATAGAAATGTGTTATTTAGTTAAGTCCTCATCTATTAGGGATGAGAGACTAATTGGGTATTTTTCTCCATTTGTAAAAAACAAATTGACAACTTGTGTTCAAACCATTCAGTTATGAAAAACATTTTTATTTAAATTCTGTAATATATTGCTGCTGTTATTTTTATTTAATTCTGTCTTAAACTGAAATTTGTTGTTTCTTATTTCTGCAATTTTTATAAAGAAATGAAAGATGCGGAAAAATAAATGCAATGTGTTTTTAAGTATTTTTCTGCAATATTTAAATTCTATTGTTACTGTCATTTTAAAAAGAAAAAGAAATGCAATTTGTTTTAAGTATTTACCTGCAATATTTAAATGCTTTTATTTCTGTCATTTTTATTTGTATTTATACATAGTAGAAAATTAATCTATAAAAAAAAGAAATAATAATAAAACCTAATTATAGTCTTTAGCTTGCTGCTAGTATTACTGTCAAAAAAATGTATTGCTGTTTAAACAAAAAAGAAAAAAAATGCATGCAGATCTAGTCTTAGACAATGAAGGTATAAGTTAAACTAATTATGAATAATTAAATCCTTTCAGAAAAGAAAATATACAACTAAATCTATCTAAGGGTTGCCTGTACTTTTCTAACATACCTGCATGCTAATGTATAAATTTATTCTTTAAAAAAAAAGAACATAAATTTAACAAAGATATATGTTTGAATTTGTTTATATATATATATATTTATTCGCATTTTAAACATTGTGAATAGGAAGAAAAAAATAAAAATAAACAAAAATTAGGGGCATAGGGCTAAACCACTATGTGTTAACATAGTGGACGGCTCACGGGCCGAGCCACAGTGTTTACACACAGTGGACAACGCGAGAGGTGTAATGCCCCGCTAGGAACCCTAAAGGAAAACAACACAACTAGGCAACTAAAGGGTGAATACTTTTTTTTTTGTTAAAGACTAATTGCACTAACTAAAACCATTGCACGTTTAATAACACAACGGAAGTCTAACATATGTTTTCCTAAGGGTAACCAACAAAGATTAAATTCATAGATTATGTTAACACCACAATTAATCCATTTAATTAGATAAATTGAATGCTTAAGTTTAAAACTACACATACATCCAAATTTCATAATAAAGAAATAAAAGTAATCCAATGTATCCAATTTCCATAAACCATTTGAGCATAAGATCAAAGAAATAACATTCATTTCACCGACATAATATTACAATCTTCACAAATACATGGCTTCCAAAAATGCCACCGATTATAAGGTTACAATATCAAGGTTACATAAAAGTCTGATACAATGACCACAAGGTCTCAATTGAACAATGATCTCAAACAAGAGCTGGTACATGAACCACAAACCAAGAAACACCAGCGAAACCTTTCCTCGCTTGAAGATACAATCTAGAACATCTGATGGGAAGTGGCACTACCACCCGACCATGTGATCCCAAAATGGAACCACCCCACTGTGCTAGGAGATAGTAGAAAACCCTCAAGCAAGCAAAGTAAGACAAGTAGGAAAGGACAACAAGACTTCGCAAACATCCATGTAACTCAACCCACAAAACACTAGTGACTCTAAGGAGAGAGTGTCATCACATGTCTTATGGTGGATACCATGGTACAACCTCCATAGGTCCCGGCCTCCATCCCGAGTTTCTCCTGGTAACCTCTCCCGAGCCTCCGGTTCCAACTAAGTCTCATGCGAACCCTACCAATCCTTTCATGAAGACAAGGTGGTAAGTTTGCCATTTCAGGCCTTCTCGTAGCATTATGAGCCATGTACTAGCACTACACCTATGCACGAGGTACATTATCTTAATTAATATTTATCTCACTCCCCCCAATATATTATTAGGTTATCACTTTTTAATTGACTTTCGACGGGTTATCCTGTCATCCACTTCGGGCACGACCCCCGCTTGAAAGCCACTCTCTCTCATAGGACACTAAAAGGAAATGTCTCTCTCTATGAGAACTCTATGGTGAAATAGACAACCATAAAGAATCCCAACAAAGCACAGGTGAAGGATACATAATCACTAACCCAAGATTGACCATTTGGACAAAACACACAATGGCTCACATCAATAAGGTTATACAACAACACCTGACCAAGGAGATACAATAACATACAACACAATGACAACTCAACTAGAATTGCAATGAAATTAAGTTTGATTGCAAATACCATTCACACAAGATTCTAATACAGGCAATATTTTCTTAAAATGACCAAAAGCATAAATAACTTGCAATTAAAGATTTTCGAGACAATAAGAAAATACAACTATTTTAATACAAAGAAATCAATGTTGTCATTTGTCCAATAAGGCTAAATCAATCACATAAAAATTAACCCCCTAATTATATGCTCATGATTAATTTACAAATATATCCGATTAGCTTATACCAATAATCTAAATTAAATTCCAAATTATATATATATAATAATAATAATAATAATAATAATAATAATAATAATAATAATAATAATAAAATTATATACTCATTGAATATAATATCATATAATTATATCAAATTAAAAATATATAATAAAATGAAGATTTAATTTTACAATAACTTTTTATTTCCAAAATAACATAATAAAACCACAATACTATATATATTATTTTTTTTAATTATTTTTTTATTTTTTTACTTTTTAATTTTTTAAAATTTTTTAAATACAATAACATAAAAATGAATTTGCAATTCCAATAAAATTCACTTCCACAGAATTTTATTTAATACAATTTTTTTAAAAAATAATTAAATAAACTATTTTTTTTTCTAAAATTAAATAACCCAATAAATTAATTAATGATTAAATTTATTTCTATAATAACTAATTATATCATAGAGATACAAAAATATTAAAAAAGACCACCATAGCCAAATATCAAAACAAAAATCAAACAAAAGGGAATGGTTTCTCTGGTAAATCCCATTCCTCCAAAATCTTGTAATTTCCATGCACAATAAAAATCTTGGCAAAATTTGCCATAATAACTTTTCCCAATTTTCTCAAAATTTAATCTCCAAACACCCAGGTAATAACTTCTTTCCACAAACTAGAAATTAACTTTAGGAATGGACTTTAGTCGAGAAAAAGAAATAATCAGACATGATTTTAGATTTGACAAACATCTTAACACACACATCATTCAGAAAGATAAAAGAATTAAATTATTTTCTTTAAAACAAATAATCAAAAGAAGCCACCCAACCTGGTATAGCTTTCCTGGGAGAAATTTGTAGAAGAGAACCAATCCTTCAACAAGCTTCCAAATAATTTTCTCTTCACCTAAATCCCTAACCTATTTCTTGTGTAACTAAAATAAAGACCTATTCCCCTATTTAAACTAAAATTCTAGGTTCAATAGTTTTTTTTTCAAAAAAACCTAAATTTAGAATAAAAGTAATTTTCTTTTCTTTTCTAATTTTATAACAAAAGATAAGCTAACATGCAATAATTAAAAATCATTATTCTTTCTTTTATTTTCTCATGCAAATTAATTAATTTTCTAAATAAAGAATTAAAGCAATACTTTAATTCTAATTAATTCTTTTATTCATTTATTAATTAATTAATTAATTAATTTATCCTTTTATTTATTTCTTTATTTAAAATTCTAGGAAACAATAAATATAATTAATCTAATTTATTTTTCCACTAAAATTGTAATAAAATATATTTCTAATATCATGCAGCTTGCAACTTAATTTAATTATTTCTTTTAATTAACTAAATTTATAATCTCAATGCATAAACAATTCAACTATGAGACATTTCCATAAACTTAATTAATTGATTAATTCAAATCCACAAAAACACACAACTGAGCAAATCAAAGCAAAGACTCATAAGAAGATCAAACGACAAAATATGAAGGCCGAACTAACTGACAGGGCGACCAACTGACGACACTCACACGAGTGTAATTGAGTAAAATAGGGTCAACTACTATCTCCTCCACTTCCATCGGAAAATATAAAGCATGCTTAGACCTGTGAAGCTAGTGGAGACGATACCCTGTACCTACCCGGTACTTGTACCTACAATATCCTGCATCACTGAACCACACATGCATATATACAATATAGAAAACATGGTATACACACCGATGAAGGAGAATCACGACGTTCCCTGTCTCACCGAAATGAGTGAAGGAAAATCGTCCCCTTGCATCCAATACACTTGCATACACACAACATATAATTCCACATTGCATAAATAAAGTAAAATGTCAGTACATAGCAATAATCCATAAAATGCCATAAATCACAAGTACTGAAATACTGCAAATAATTTATGCATCTCATATCCAGATAAAGCATAAAATAATGTCATAAAAATCTGAATAACACATCATGGTAATGTATCCACTAAAAACAAACAATAATAAAGTATGAGTCTAAAGAGTTCGAACGAGTAGGGGTACTACAGGAGGTGCCACCACTATGTGTAGACATAGTGGATGACCCATGGCAGCCAGTGCGCTTACACATAGTGGACGACACCACCGCCACTGTGTGTATGCACAATGGCATTTGGGGGGAGCCCCGCACTGTGAAACACAACCTCCATTCAACCTTCACCCTTTCACTCAGCCGCCGCCTTGCCCTGTTTCGGCCCTGCATAACACACAACATACACACACAAAAAGAAAGATAAACCCTAACCCAGTTTTAGGTTAGGGTAAAGGCAACACAATAAGATTAAGATTTTTAGTTGGATAAAATATGCAACCCTAATCCAAATCCAGATTAGGGTTTGCATTCAAATAAAAGATAAAAAGTATTAGGTTAGCTAATAATATAAAAATAAAAGAGAGGGATTATTAAGTGGATTTTAAATAAAATATAGGAGAAGATAATTACTCAACCCTAGTTAGGGTTTGAGATTTAAAATATAAATTAAAATAAGAAGAGGGGGAAATACTTTTCAAATTTTGAAAAAGATTTCCCCCATATAATTTTAGCCATATGTGTTATTAATTTAAAACTCCTTATTCGATTTGGGAGAAAATTAATTTTTAATATAGTTTATTTTATAAGATTTAAAATGGAGATTAATGTTATATGGTTACATTAATCGCATAATTGATTTAAATTATTCAATTAAGGAAACTATTGATATATTCAATTAAATATGGACGTTAAGTTATATTTTAAATTGGGGAGAATTTATAATTGAAAATTATTAATTATATTTATGAATTTTTAGCCTATGAGGCCAATGTTGGCTAGATTATTTATATCGTCAAATTTGAAGGTTTAGGGGAAATTAAAATTGGCTATAGCATAAAATTGGATTTATTTGACAAATGACATTATGGAATTCGAACCCTTATCGGTTAGAATTAAATAATGAATTTGCATGCGCTCGATTAATTAAATTTTTAATTTAAGATATCCTCATCATCATTCAATTAGTCTGACATAATTTTTAAATGCATTTGAGATATCTGAATAGCTCTCAACTTTAATTAGTGGCAACTTATTTAAGATAATTAAATTAACTAATTAAATTGCGACAACCCTCTTGGGAATAATTAATCTCCATTAGTTAATGCCGCTTATTTGAGTTAGTTAATTAATCCAACTTTAGAAAACAATTCTATTTACATCCTAGTTAAGACAAAACTCTATTGTTTTCATTTTAATGTAGGCTATGTTATGAGTTTATGTTGTTCAAAAAAAAAAAATTTTGTTATGTATTTTTGCCCAAAAGTTTGGGCATGACAAGGTTGTCTTTGATGACAGTGCTAGTCTGTCTACAAGATGCATACTTTTACAAATCTAGTGCTAGGAGCACATTGCTATTACTCGGCCTATCCATCATAGAGTTCATAGTGAGAGGCAGCCATATGTCTATTTATATGCAAGTATCCTTACTCAACATAAGCTAGGTAAGATTGAGTATTGGCATTGGGTTCTAGATTTATTGGATAGAATCATTTAGAGACCCTATATCGATTGTGAGCCATGGATGGATGATGCAAAAACATTACCATATATTATACAGAGTAGATATCTAATTGGTCATACTCCATACATTGTTGAGCGACAATTGATTAGTCGTATTTTGAGATAGTTTGGTTTCATTCAACACATGCCTACTAGTGTCACTATATATGCACGAAGGTACAAGGATAGGCAAGATTGGGGACCTTCTTTGTCTTTTGAGATAGCACCCATAGAATTTTTGGCTACTCCTAAGGTAGCTTATGATTAGAGATTACACATTCTAGATCCTAGGGTGACTACGGATTATGCTCAGTACATGCTTGCACACCCTTTTCCTCGTATTACTGATCCAATAGACCCTCCTTCTAACTCAAGAGATGAGGAGGATGATTCAGATGATCCCACCATTAGGATATGGAGATGAAGATGAGAGCTTAGAGATTCTCGAGAGGCCAGAGGTGAGGGAGATGAGGGAGGAGATGGAGGCGGAGGTAGTAGGAGACCTGGACAAAGAGGAGGTTGATTGAGATTCCATGGAGGACCTTTTGGATCGATTGGCAGGGTTGGGAGAAAACTTCCCATGGGAGGGAGAGATGTAGGACAAATTGTGAGAGATATGAGCAGGGTAGGTATGGGATTCGTGAGAGGATTACCCTCTAGAGGAGGAGGAAGGAGCATTGGATGGGATGGGGGCTGCAAGAGAGGTATTGATTTTGGTCAGATTCGACCAAACCCTAGGGTTATTGCAGCTCATGGTGGAGAGGAGGAGGATTCAGAGGATCATGTTCCTCTCATTAGATGATGGGTCTTGAGGGATACTTGGGTTAAGATTCCAACAAGTGGAGAGGGAGGTGGAGATGAGGGGATTCAGGATCATGTCCCTCAATAAGATGTGCCACGTAGGAGACCTTGGATAGTCTCAGAGCATAGATAGAACAACTTAGGGCACAGGTGCAAATACACATGACAAAGAGAGACATGGTTGTTAGGAGACAACAACATACTCAGGGTCTTCTTGATCACATTCAACAAGTTGGATCTGGCACTCTCTCAGCCAATACCATCAGAGCACTATTTTGGGTCAGGAAGGAGACAACACATTGGCGACAATTATATGAGGATTTAGTCACATAGAGCCATAGGGCAGGTAGCTATCATACTATTGTGAGGATGGATACTAGCAACGGTTGAGTCATGGGACCTCCTCAGAGGAGTGGTGATTGGGGGGAACAACCATCTGGAGGATCTTCTCCCCCACAACCACAAAGACAGATAGAGTCAAGTGGTAGTGGCACATGTGACAACCTTTACTTGATTTATATTGATGAGGCACTTGTATTTTATTATTGATTTGATATCATTGTATACTTGGACTTTTATTGTTTATGATGATCTATACACATACATGGACTCTATATGATGATGATCTATGGTTTATTATGCATGTTACTCTATATGATGATGATCTATATGCATTGATTACATGGATGATGTTATGATGATCTTTATTTCCTTTATTTTCATGATGATGATGTTCTATATGATGCAATGATCATGAAATGCAAAATGAAATTGTTTTTTTTTATTTTGATGATCATGGATGCAATTGAAAATGATTACTAACTTAAATGATATGCTTTACTTAAATGATGTAAATGCAATGATTTATATGTGAATGCTTCTAATGATTACGCATGCAAATGAATGTTGATTTTTTTTAAATTTTTTAATGTGTATGCATATAATGATTTTGAAATGCAAATGATCTACATGGAATACTTTTTATGCTTATATGTAATGATTATAATGATTATGATGTGTTGAACACTATATTTGAAATAAACAAAATCTTCCCAAAGACGTGAAAACTAAAGATTATCGGCCAAAATATCATAACGAGCATCTCAAAAGGAGTTTCACCGAAATAATGCTTTCATCGAAATAGAGCATGACATGTAAAGCACTACGTAAAGATGTCTTTGGCAGAATATCACTTTCGATAAATGAAGGAAGCCGCTCATCGATACTCCAGTTTCATCGAAAAGTGAAAAGCAAAAAGCAAAAAGCAAAAAGTGATTTCGAGGAGATACAACTGCCGAAGAAATTCAAAAAGCATTCATCAAAATGCAAATCTTATCGATAACATTATATCGAACAAAAACAGAGGGGTTTTATTGATAAAGTGGATATCGAAGAAAAAAGACTTTCGAAGAGCTTGCATGAACTTTCACCGAAGAACAGAACTCATCGAAATATGATTTTGATGAAACTTGCGAATGACTTATCGAAAGAAAGTTCATCGAGGAAAAGATGATTTCAATGAGACTTGAAAATGGTTTTTTGACATGGGCTATTTGCCGATGAAGTGATATCGAGGAAAGTGAGCTTTCGATGAAAGATCAAAGTATTCGGCCGAAGACAAGGGTTTCATCGAAAACTCAATTTATGATCATTTCAGTTGAATAGTACTTCTCGCGAAAGAGTTAAAAGCCCAAGTGAGGAATGTCACATCTGCAATTAAGTTTAAACATTTGAATAGCCGTTATAAACACAGAGACATTAACTGTGCACAAGTTGCCCATGCAATTACAGCTGAGCTGATCGAATCTTCATAAGAACCAGATTGATGCTAAGAGACTGAAAGTTGCAAGGAATTTGCTGAAGTTCGTGAATGACAATCAGAAGAGTTAGACAATTCTCCAAGTAAGTGTGATTTCTCATATTTACTGAAATTATGGAACCTTCTTCTTCTTCTAAAAAGAGTAGAAAAGGGAAAGAATTAAACCTTGAAGAGAAGCCCAAAAGACAGAAAAAGGAAGGTAGAGCTTTGACTTAAGATTTGCTAGACCAGTGCCCGACATCCAGTGTGAGGTCTAAAAAGATCAAGAGTGAAGAAGAAGGATTGGAAGATAGATTTGAACATCTGGGAGACATATGGACTGAAATCAGAGGACATGAGTTGTTCTTGTTTAGTTACAAGAGAAGGGATGCTCCTGAGCCCATAAGTAACCTATGGAAGAAAAACTTAGGGAAATTGGTAGTCCCAAATGTATTTGTGGATGTTGAATTAATGAAAGCTCTGGTGGATTGCTATGATCCGAGAACCAAAACCATATGCAACTACCGAGGGAATCCCTTGGTGGTGATTAACAAATAGACTATTGATATGGTATTTGATCTAGACTGGGAAGTAGAAGAGAAAATTGATATGCAGAAACTGTCGCGAGAATTCTTTAGCTTGGAAAACATCTATAGGACATGGAGATTACCCATTCACTGGCCGAAAGTGGGCGGGTCCTTTGTTCCATTCAGCAAAAATGACAAGGTGCCATTTGATGTCAACCAATTCCATCCGTATTTTAAGTATACATATTATGCTGCAGCCCAAGTATTAGGCTTAGAGGCTCATCCTCTCATGGATATTGGGGTTATGGTTCTATGTGCTGATTTACAATCGAAAGACCCTAGGTCATTTGATTATGCCACTTATGTTGCAGATGCCCTAAATCATGGGTTGGAAAAGTTGAAAGGAGACCTTGTGAATATTCATTTCTCATTGTACTCTTTATTGATGCACATTATTCTTTATTGTGGACAAGAAATTAATTTCTGGTCAGATGATTTCTGCATCAGAGATTATGATAAGAATGGTTTGAAGAAATGAGTTTAGTTATGGGTTTCTGCATGGGATCAAAGATTCATGAACAACCAATACTGGCACTTTCAGGAATATTTTGTGAAACCCCTTAGTGCGGCCTTTGGACAACATAGAGATTATACTTTGTCCCCTGAAATTAAGAGATTCCTCAGGCCAAAAGACTTCTCTCTAGAGTCCCAGATTGATCACAACTGGGGTGACTGGTATTGCCACAATAATCATACAGAAATTAGGGTATTTGGGTATGAAGGAAAGCCATACATGCTTCCAATTACAGTACCAAATAGGGTGGCTAGCCTGGAGATTGTGAGACAATTATCTACTGTCAGTGCCAAACATCTTACGGATTTTGGTAAACAATCCATTGTTCCAGGGTTATTGGTTTTTTCTGATTTTATTGTTAAAAGTTCAAAAAGCTATCATTTACTTCAAAATAAATTAGATTATTATGGCATGACTCTGGGTGATCCTAGAGAGAACTTTGATCCTGAGGGATATATAAGAGCTGCCAGGGCATCACAAAAACTAAAAGCCGGAATACATGTGGCTAAAATGCCAGATGACTTAATCAAGAACCTTGAAAGGGAAGAGGCCAAGGTTTTGAGAGAAAGAAGCGAAATGACTTGGGAAGCCTTCAAATGGAAAAGAGCAAGGGGGATGGTGGATGGAGACTTTCTTGGAAACCTCCAAGACCCTTTGGAGATAGCTAAAAGGCTACTTCAACATGAAGTAGAGATTATGCATAGAGTGCCCCCATAGTTCCTTCATTTTATCAATACTGAAAAGGATAGTCAACAACTGGCTCACATGTCACCGAAATCAGCTGCTAGTAGCATCCCTGCTGACTCTCCTAGAGAAGATTATCCCCCCGGTTTTGAAGCAGAGGTGGATGTGGACACTGGTGAATTCAACATTAAAGATGTAGTTGACATAAGGATGACAGAGCATGAGGACTTTGTTGCTGATTACGGATTCGCCTCTTCGAGGGAATTCCTTTCATTCTTGTACCAGTATAAAGGTGCCCATGTGAAATGAAGCATGGCTGGAAGACCAGAAGAAGAACAAATGAAGAGACTATAGGATGAAATCGATACCCTCATGAAAGATATGACCCCTGAGAAAGGGAGGAAAATATTAAAAGAGGCTGGTGTTATCATCTTTTCTGGTTGGGACATAAATTCAGTGCTTCTGTTTGATGGATTCTTGAAGAAACAGGACTTGAATCAACAAGTGTTGCCTCAAGAGATAGATAAATTGTTCCTAGGCTTCGGGTATGATCCTGATCAAAAGGCTCTCCTACAATGGGCATTATATCCAAAGGGAAAAAGGCCAATTATTGTGGATATCGAAGAAACCTTTGGACACCTCATGATTCATCAGGTTGGAAAGACTGACCATAGGGTCACTGCAAAGTTGAACCTGGATGTAGCCAAATTAAATATGGATCAGACAAAGTTTTTGGTTAGGGAAAATATTACCTATAAGGGCTTGTATGAAAAGTCTAAAGAGGAGAACCAAAAGTTACAAACGAAAATATTACAACTTGAGACATGGACTCCCTTGAATGAATATGCCTCATATCCCACAGGACAGAGCTTGGATGATGTTTCTGATGCTCTATATTGGAAGTATCAAGTAGATTAGGCTACCAAACAGGTGAATAATATCTAGCAAAAGATGGATAAATTGGTTAACGACATCATTGAACACCGATTCAACACCATGCTTATACATGTCGAACATTACTGGAGGGTGTACACTGGAACCATAAAAGCATTAAGAGAGCATGAAAGGTTAAAAGCACGATTGCATGAGGTAATAAGCAGTGTTGATGTGATGATGCTAGAGGAGAATGCTGAAGGGACTTCATATATAGAAGATCATGTTAAATTCGAAGGTATGCTAAAGCGAGATCTTAAAGAATTGGATGATGGGAGCCCTATTGGAATGCCCTCGTTCTATAAAGAAGGAGGAGTAATGTCCATGGAAGATTTGCGGAATGAGCTTGTAAACATCAAGGATCAGGCTCTGTCAAGGTTGGACCGAAGCAAAGACATGGCCCCTACCGTCAACCAGATGATCTTCGAATACCTTTCACAAGGAGAAGAATTGAAGAAACAGAGTGTTAAGATCAAGACTTTCAAAGAAGATGATTATATTCATCATTTAGGAATTCTTAATCTCTTTTTACTTAAGTTTGTTAGGAATATTCAAATTAACAATTAGTATTTTGAAAAGACACGTCTTTTCATAAATGACTTTTGCTCTCATATATATGTGAGAGAGGTTTTTGTAATATGGTAACAATAGACACATACAAACAAGATAGCAATGTATGCCAACCTGTAAGTTTTCTGTTATACAAATTTTGATGGAATACATGCTATGATCAGTTGTTTTTCTTTGCGTATGTGTTGTGGATTATTTTGTTTTGTTTTGGCAATCGCTTGTGATATTATCTAAAGAGATAAGGTTATTCATATTCTTGGAATGAAATTTATGTTGTATGTTATAAGGTTGAAATAAAAGTTCTGCTTGCGAATTATAATTGTTCTTCGCAGTACTTACTTGAATGGTCCCTTAAAGGTAGGGTTAAATTCATTCAAGCAACTTATGATATAAGCATTCAATTGATCTCAAAAGAAATAATAACCGATAGGTCCATAAAGGGGTGGGTTAAAAAACTGTCTCACAGGTTCGCATAGTAAGTCCTAAAGAAAATATAATGACTCTGTAGCCCAAACTGCAAAGAAGGCATTGGTTATTTATAGATTACACTTATCACCATATTCATCATATGTCATTTTAAAGCAACAGGAGTAACTAAGTAGGAAACATAGATCGAATAGCTTCTACAACAACAATCTTGAACTCATCTGCTATGTCTCCATCCTAGGAATTTATGCCATCCTGAGATAGGAGGAAACCAGATCAGGACACTTAATCTGCTATAAAAAGCACCGGTCATTAAAGACAACTGGTGAATAGGTATGCCCGCCTAGGTCCTGCAGAGCCTAAAGTGAGAGAGTTAACAACTAAACAGGTTCACTCTATAAGTTGGCCAAGTCAATTGGAAGGTTTGACCATAGGAGTTGGCATTTCCTTAGAACCTATCCAATTTGTTGATTTGAGACCCAACATGATGAATGAATCTAAATGCAAAGATGCAACTAAATGACTTTAATGGAATGCATTCAATGAAATATAAACTAATGCAATGATTGAAATGCAACTAAATGAAATGAATGATAATAATTTAAATGATTCTAAAGATGAATGGACCTACAATGATCAAATGCAAATTGTTTTTGTTTGTCCAAGTATACTCAATCTTTATTTATGACTATTGATATCTGGATGGAATTAAATTCTTATAATGCAAATGAATAATGAACTAATCTAAAAAATGATCTAACTAAAATGATACTTCCATTCTTCATATGCTATCTTATAACAGTGCTTGATTTCATCATTGAGATTTTAAAAATGTTGTAATAAAATACAAGCAACTTGACATAATGATTCAAGCTGATCTAAGTATTTCTTACATGGATTTTGATATAGCAAGTTTATACAAGCAACTTGATATAATGAATCAAGCTAACCTGAGTATTTCTTGTAGAATAGACAAGGATTATCTCCTTTCAAGCATGACTTGGAACATCCTCCTTGATCATTTGTCGATCATATCCTTAGAAAAGTACATACCTTAATAAGAGATAAACCACAAACAACAAACAAATAAAATAATCGTACCCCATCATAGCTTCTCTAGTCATGGACATCCTTGAGTCACATAAAGTACATGATTAGAAATATAATCAAGATAAAAACACTAAATCTTGTATATCATTCACATGTTCTCATGGTCATTAACTAATATAATCATCTTGATCAATGATCTTTGATAATCTTTTATTACTTGTTGGTTGATTCTTTGTTTTCTGAGTTTCATGATTCAGTTGTTACAAAATTCCTTGATCTGTTAGTTAAGATGAGAGGGGGGGTGAATCATAAAAACTCACAATACAATATATGCACCGGATTTAACCTCAGTAGCCTTTACTGATATGCAACTATGACTGTAAATCATTCAATACTCATAAACAGATACACTTAAAACATCATAACACATTTAACACCAGAATTAACGTGGAAACCCAAATAGGGAAAAACCACTGTGGGATTTCGGATGCACTAAGAAATATACCCCTCTAGAGTATGCTTGGTTAAAAGCCAATCCAGTTACAGATTACAAAAAGACATTGCTAGATGTGACCCGGTTAAGGGATTTCCCTCAGACTTATTAGAGTCTTGCACTTTGTTAGAAGTGACCTTGTCAAAGGATTTCAAACACTCACTTAGAATGTTACCTTGCTAGAGGGTTTACAAATAAGACTGTTAAGTCCAATCGGTTAAGAGATTTCTTGTCACTTACAAAATAAATAACAGTAATAAAATATATCTGCAACTTCACATCTAAAATGCTAAAGAAGATTCTATGTGCTCAAAACAATCTTGTCATAAGACTTATCTTGCTTCTTGCTGGGCTTCTAAATCTATTTCTTCAATCAGATCTTCAATCTTCTGTGCTCGATGAACACTATTGTAGTTTCACTGTTCTTCTATTTTTCCCGCATTCATTGTTCATCAACAGTTTCTTATTTATGAACAATACCTAACCACTTAATCTCCTTGATCACATTTCCCATGATCAATCTTAGCCATCAGATCTTAAAACGTGACTAGGTTCATTGTATCCTTTGATCTGAAAATGTTTTACCTCACCTTGGAACTTGTATTCCTTCCTTGGAACTTGTGCTAGGTTATGACAGTTCAATCTGTGTTGTAGATCTATCTCTTGTATTTTCGATGTCGTAGATCCTCAAAAAACTTCTTGCATGACATACAAATCATCTGATCAACTCCAGCTCATTGGTATTCTAAATTTAATAATGTATATATCCATCCAATGCATTCTGTTATTACTTGATTGTTACTCGATAAATACTGAACTTCACTCGGTAGATATTCTGCCTTCTTTAACCGATAGTGATAACCTTAGGATTCACCGACTAGCATCTTGCTCGGTAACATAGAATAGTATCAAGCCTTAACTAATTCTATAGCTTGAAATATTTTCTCCTTCTTGTTCAGTCTTTGAATACTCATATATAGTACATCAAAACAATCAAAACAACATAATCTCATCATTGTCTAACTCGGTAATAGTTGCCCATTGAATAACTTATTATTCTCCTTTTATTTTCACATTCATTCTGTGTCTCTTACCGACATCTTTATACTTATCAAACCATACTCATTAAGATATGGCAACATCATACTAAATCAGAAAATCAATTGCTTGACATCAATGACAAAATAATATTATTAAGATAGTAATCATCCTTTCTCAATTATATCAACAATATTCAACAACCTTTCTCAATATCCTCATACCAACAAACTTACTGAGATGCTAACAATCTCCCTTTGTGAAAATGCTAACAATCTCCCCCTCTGGCATTGATGGCAAAACCAACTTTAATGGAAATACCAACATGATTTATTTCAATTGATTTAGATTCAGATTGCTATTTAAACTTCTCTGAAATTTTCTAGAATTCTCCCCCAGTCATTAGTCTTCTTCCAACTTCTTTTGTTAGTTCCTTACAAATTAGTCTTCTCCCTCTTTAACAACAATGCCAAAAAGAAAAACTAAATCATGATTTCTTCCTTTGTGAAGTAATTTTCTTGCAGTCTTATTCACGGTCAGAGCATCTTTGTCTTCAATCACTTTTTCTTGCACAACTTTAGGCAACCTCCTAAAGTGTGTAAAGCAGCATCAACTCATAAATAGTTATCTTTTAGATTCATAGAATTGATGCTTTCACCGAACTCTGTCAGTGAGTACTAGATAGGGGTAGGACCCCTAACTAACTTCTAAGATACTCAAAAGTGTCCCTTGGTAATGGCTTTGTGAAAATATCTGCTATTTGTTCCTTTGAACTGATATATTCCAACACAACTTTCTTCTATGAGATAATGATACTTTATAGAGATATGCTTTGTCTTAGAGTGCATTATCGAATTCTTTGAAATGTTAATGGCACTAGTATTATCATAGAATATAGTTACTGGCTCGGTAACTTTCTCATTCATACCTTCCAACAGTTGTTTGATCCATGCTATATTGGTACAATTCAATGTTGCGGCGACATATTCAGCTTCAACTGTTGATTGTGAAATGCATCCTTGTTTCTTGCTAAGCCAACTTACTAGTCTATCTCCCAAAAAGAAGGTCCACTGCTTGTGCTTTTCTTGTCATCAATGTTTCATGCCCAATCAATATCAGTATAGACTTTTAAGTCAAAAACATTTCTCTTTTGATATGCTAAGCCATTATCTTTAGTGCCTTTCAGGTATCTAAAAATTCTCTTGATTGTTGTCAAATGAGTTTCTTTGGGATCTGTAGAAAATCTTGCAACTATACCTACTGCATGTGCTATATCTGGCCTGCTGTGAACCACATATTGCAACTTTCCAATCATAGATCGGTAAAGTGTCTCATCAACAGATGCTGATTCATCACTCTTTGAAAGTTTACAATTGGTAGTCATAGGAGTACTTACACGTTTAGAATCCTCCATTCCAAATTTCTTCAAGATTTCCTTTATATACTTGGATTGAGTAATGAAAATCTCATTTTTCATTTGTAGTATTCGTAAACCTAGAAAATACTTTATTTCACTGATTAATGACATCTCAAATTCTTTGCACATTTCATTTCCAAAGCTCTTGCATAATGAGTCATTTTCCACAAAAAATAATATCATCAACAAATATGGCTGAAAGCAGCATACCATTGTTTTCATCATTTTTCATATACATGTTGTTGTTTTCACTTGTCCTTATAAATCCAATCTTGATCAAATAAGAGTGCAGTCTTTCATACCATGCTCTAGGTGCTTGCTTTAAACCATATAATGCTTTGTTCAACTTACATACCTGATCTTTATTCTTGTCTTCAATAAATCCTTCAAGCTGTTCAATATAAACTTCTTCTTCTAGTATACCATTCAAAAATACAGATTTAACATCCATTTGATATACCTTGAAATTTTTGTAAGCAACATATGCCAACAATGTTCTCACTCCTTCAAGTCTTGCCTTAGGTGCAAAAGTCTCACCATAATCAATTCCTTCTTCTTGAGCATATCCTTTGCAAACTAGTCTTGCTTTATTCTGAATGACCTCTCCTTTTTCATTTAGCTTGTTTCTGAAAATCCACTTTGTATCGATTACATTTTACTCTTTTGGTCTTGGGACCAGTGTCCATGTTTCATTCTTCTTGATTTGTTCAATTTCTTCTGTCATAGCATTTATCCAATCTTCATTACTAAATGCCTCTTTTACTATCCTCGGTTCAAATTCAGATATCAGACGTGTTTTGTCTCAGTTTGTTCCTTGTCATCACTAGATTATCCTTATCTCCTATAATCTAACTTGATGCATGATTTCTTTTGACATACTTGGCTAATATGGACTCAGTATGCTTTGTTTGGTCTTCTTCATCACTTGATAACTGAGTATTTTCTTCATTTTCTTCATCAACTTTCTCGGTAGTATTTCTCTGTTGAACATAAACAAATTTTTCATAATTTTCTGGTTCTTTGGAATATCCTTCATCATTTCTTTCTGCAAATTCATCAATTTTCACATTTGCACTTTCCACTATTTTGTTAGATGATTTGATCAGACATTTAAATGCTTTACTTCTAGAAGAATAGCCAAGAAATGTTCCTTCCTCGCTTTTCTAATCAAACTTTCCATTTCTGTCATCTTGGTGAACATAACATCTACTTCCAAATATTTTAAAATAACTTACATTAGGTTTCTTATCATACCAGATTTCATATGGTGTCTTCAAAGTTCCTTTCTTCAGTTGTACTCGGTTCAGGGTGTAAACTGCAGTGCTGATGGCTTCTCTCCAAAATGTTTGAGGTACCCTCTTTTCTATCATCAGGGTTCTAGCACAATCTACAATTGATCTATTTCTTCTTTCAGCTATCCCATTTTGCTGAGGTGTTCTCGATATAGACACTTGTCTCTTTATACCATGATCATTGCAAAATAGGTTAAATTCATTAGAAATGAATTCTCCTCCTCTATCAGATCTTAGACATTTCAACTATCTTCCTGTTTCTTTTTCAACTCTAGCCTTATACAATTTGAACATTTGAAAGGTTTCTGATTTTTCTTTTAAAAACATAACTGACATCATTCTTGAGTAATCATCCACAAATAATATGAAGTATTTATCTCCATAATAACTTTGTACTTTCATAGGACCACAAAGATCAGTGTGCACTAGATCTAAAATTCCTTTAGAAGTGTAGGACTTACTTGTAAAGCTTGACTTTGTCATCTTACCCATTTGGCATTCTCGACATATTGCATTCTCAGGTTTTTCTAGGTTTGATAGACCTCTTTCTCAGTGCTTCTTACTTATTTTGATCAGGTTATCAAAATTTACATGACAAAACCTTTTATGCCATAACCAAGTATCTTCTAGTTTAGCATACAGACAATTGTTCCGAGTTGAGTCAAGATGAAATGTATTACCTTTTGTTTGTATCCCGGTAGCAGCCAACTTTCCATGTTTGTCATGAACTTTGACACATCCCTTCTGGAATTCTATTCAGTATCCTGTATTGTTTAGCTATGCTACACTCAACAATTTGTATTTCAAACCTTCAACCCAGTATACATCATCACATTTAGCATTGTCAAGCAGTGTTATAGATCCTTTACCTTTCACCGGACATGGTGCATCATTACCAAATCTTACATATCCTCCATCATAGTCTTCTAATTTAACAAACTTGTGTTTATCACCTGTCATGTGATGTGAGCATCCACTATCTATGATCCAAGAATCATTTTTATTTATGTGAGATATTAGGGCTGTTTCCTTATACCTTTCTTCATCTGATCCATCTTTGATAGCCACATAAATAGCTTCCTCTGTATCAGTCCCATCAGATTTATCATCATTGGATTCCTCATCAACTACTAGGCATGTCTTTCTATCTTTCCTTCTGAAGTCTCGGTATCCTCTGTATTGGTTGTCTTTTTGTCTGTCATCTCGGTATTCTCTCTTTTCACTAGATTCTTTGTCAGGATAGTTAGAAGCCATATGTCCTATTCTATCACAGTTAAAACACTTTAAAGGTAACTTTCCTTTATACTTACCTTTGCCTCTCGGTAACCTTCTGGCTAATAATGCTTCAAACTCTTCTTGCTTTCTGATTTCTTCATATAGTTTGTGTACCTCTTCCATGTTTTTGTGAAATCTTTCACTTGCTCCACTGTGATTTCCTACAGTATACTTATACATTCTATCATTGTAATCATCAAATTCACCAATATGAAAAGAACTGAATGTAGATTCAACTTTATTTATCGAGGACCCACTGTTATCAAAATTACTTAACTCAAATGCATGTAGCTTACCAATAGTAGCATCCAAAGAGACTGGTATGTTTGGTACATACCTTAATTCATTGATTGCAGAGTATCGAATGGCATAAGCAGTTAGAAGTGTTCTAAGCAACTTACTTGTTACATCCTTTTCTTCAATATTTCCTCCTGCTCCTTTGATTTGATTGACAGTTTCCTTTAACCTTGTACTGTATTGGGTTATGTTCTCACCTTCATTCATTCTCATGGATTCAAGTTGACCTCTTAGATTGTCTACTTTTTCTCTCTAAACATGTTCATCACCACCATACAAAGATATAAGCTTGGTCCACATTGCTTTGGCATCATTGTAGCCTTCTAGATCATTAAACTCTGAGTCAGTTAATGGTGATTTTATTTCAATTACAGCTTGAATATTTTCTTGCTTTTCCTTTATCTCTTCCATTTTCATTGGGTTGGTGCTAGGTGCTATGTAATCATTCTCCAGATAATATGTTGCATATTCTCCAATTCCTGATAAGTGCAACTTCATCCTTTTCTGCCATGTGGAGAAACTTGACTTGTTCAACTTTGGTGCATCCCTTTTATACATCTTTGGATCTTGCCTCAAGTACCTTTAAAATTTTCTTCCAGAGTCCAAAGCTCTGATACCAATTGTTAGTTAAGATGAGAGGGGGGGTAAATCATAAAAACTCACAATATAATATATTCACCAGATTCAACCTCGGTAGCCTTTATTGATATGCAACTATGACTGTAAATCATTCAATACTCATAAACATATACACTTAAAACATCATAACACATTTAACACCAGATTTAATGTGGAAACCCAAATAGGGAAAAACCACTGTGGGATTTCAAACCCACTAAGAAATATACCCTTCTAGAGTATGCTCGGTTAAAAGCCAATCCAGTTGCAGATTACAAAAACACATTGCTATATGTGACCCAGTTAAGAGATTTCCCTCAGACTTGTTAGAGTCTTGTACTTTGTTAGAAGTGACCTTGTTAAAGGATTTCAAACACTCACTTAGAATGTTACCTTGCTAGAGGGTTTACAAATAAGACTGTTAAGTCCACTCGGTTAAGAGATTTTTTGTCACTTACAAAATAAATAACAGTAATAAAATATATCTGTAACTTCACATCTGAAATGCTAAAGCAGATTCTATGTGCTCAAAACAATCTTGTCATAAGACTTATCTTGCTTTTTGCTAGGCTTCTCAATCTGCTTCTTCAATCAGATCTTCAATCTTCTATGCTCGGTGGACACTACTGTAGTGTCACTGTTCTTCTATTTTGTCCGCATTCATTGTTCATCAACAGTTTCTTATTTATGAACAATACCTAACCACTTAATCTCCTTGATCACATTTCCCATGATCAATCTTAGCCATCAGATCTTAAAATGTGACTAGGTTCATTGTATCCTTCGATCTGAAAATGTTTTACCTCACCTTGGAGCTTGTGCTAGGTTATGACCATTCAATCTGTGTTGTAGATCTATCTCATGTATTTTCAATGTCATAGATCCTCAACAAACTTCTTGCACGACATACCAATTATCTGATCAACTCCAGCTCATTGGTATTCTAAATTTAATAATGTATTTATCCAGCCAATGCATTCTATTATTACTCGGTTGTTACTTGGTAAATACTGAACTTCACTCGGTAGATATTCTGCCTTCTTTAACCGATAGTGATAACCTTAGGGTTCACCGATTAGCATCTTGCTCGGTAACATAGAAAAATATCAAGCCTTAATTAATTCTATAGCTTGAAATATTTTCTCCTTCTTGTTCAGTCTTTGAATACTCATATATAGGATATCAAAACAATCAAAACATCATAATCTCATCACTGTTTAACTCGGTAATAGTTGCCCATTGAATAACTTATTATTCCCCTTTTATTTTCACATTCATTCTATGTCTCTTACCGACATCTTTATACTTATCAAAACATACTCATTAAGATATGGTAACATCATACTGAATCAGAAAATCAATTGCTTGACATCAATGACAAAATAATATTATTAAGATAGTAATCATCCTTTCTCAATTACATCAACAATCTCCAACAACCTTTCTCAATATCCTCATACCAACAAACTTACTAAGATGCTAACAATCTCCCTTTGTGAAAATGCTAACATGATCTTCATTGCTTTGTTGCTCATTATTTGTTTCAAAACCCTAGGTGTTTTGCTTTTCTAAGTTTTCTGAATGTTTTGGATTTTCAAAGATTCAAAAGATGACCTTAACAAAAAGGAATTAAGACTTTGTTCCCAATGGAAACAAGAATTTATTATGGATGTATGAATTGATCAAGATCCAAACCATCATGGGATAAAATGCAGATTGATCGATAATGATAAAATCTAAGACAATGACTACACTAAGTATGTCAAAAATTGTTAATTGTTGGTAAGGTGCATATTTCCTGCTAGTGGTTCAAAGCAATGGATGCGAAAAATAAATGGATGAGCTAGGATAGATGGAAGCAATAGATGCGATATGATGGATAGATGCACAAAGTGATCTCATAGATGGAAGACCTCACTTTTAGATAGCGCCTGTTTACCGGGTTTTCACTATCTAAATTTATTGCATTTTTTTTTCCGTATTTTGATTTTTTTCTTCTATTTTCATTGTTTTATGATTTTTAGGGATTTTTTAGCTTTTTTGAGTTTTACTGATTTCTTCAAGATTTTATATGCTTTTTATTGATTTCTTTAGGAATTTATATCTTAAATTTCTTGAGATGGATGGAATTGATAGTTTCATCAAACCAATCACCTTCAGTGGTAGGTAATTTGTATGCTCTTGAGCCATATGCTGCTACTATGACAAAAGGACTTAACCAATTTGGTTCAAATTTACCCTTCTTTTCTCGGTCTTGCTGATTTCTCTGATTCTCCCTTAGAACTATATCACAATTTGAAAAATGCGTTTCTTGACTCTGTGATTATAATTTATTTTCATTCTCTCTTGATATGCCTTCAAATGATTGTTGCATTTTGGTGATGTTCCTGAATCGACTCAAGTTTTTGAAGTCTAGAGACTCATTGTTGTTCTTCTGGTATAAGACCTTTCAAGGAAACTCATAGAGAAGGTATCTCTACTTCTGTTGGTAATATGGCTTCTAATCCATAGACCAAGCAATATGGAGTTGCTCCTGTTGGTGTGCGAATCCTAGTTAGGTATGGACAAAGAGTAGGAGTTAGTTGAATGTGCCAGTCTTTACTAGCTTCATTGACTGTTTTCTTTAGGATTTTCAAGATTTTTTTGTTTGATGCCTCAACTTGACCATTTCCCTATGGATAATATGGTGTAGAAAACCCATGTTCGCTCACATAGTTCCTTCACATCTTGATTCTTAAATGGTCATCCATTATCAGTGATAATGGTTCACAATCAAGTGACTCTTCATCTGATGTTTGCCCCTCAAATGAATGGATTATATCAACACATACATCTTTAATACTGCAAGTTCCTTCTTGATTAATTTTAATAGATTAATCTGTATTTTGAAGTTGACATACTTGTGTACATGACATAGAGGATCCTTTTTCTATCTTCTATCTTCTCTCGAACTCAACTTCTTCTGGACTAATAGTCAATCCTTCTTGACTATCTATTATTTCTTCCATGCCTTGGTATGTCTTGCTCATCATTTGATAGAAATATGTTCTTTCTTGATATTTGATCAATAATTGTTTGTGTTTCTTGTGGTGTTACTTTTTTTAATTTTTCATCCTCTTTATTTTGTTGTTTTGTATATGCCTCTTTCCTTTGAATTCTAAGTTCTTCTTGTCTTCTTTCTAACTCTATCCTTTGTTTTGTGAAAGACGAGTCTTCATTTGTAATAGCTTCTTGTTCTTCATCCTTTTCTTCACTTGATACACTAGATGATAGATCTGGACCCCATTCATATTCATTTGAATATGTCTCTGAACCATTGTCTAGGATTACACCACTATACCATACAAGAATATTGTATGGTGTAAATAGTTCTTGGATTTTGGCCATCTCTTCTTTCACTACTTCTAGAATATCTTTCTCAGATTCAACACTTGTTTGTATTCCTTGAACTTGTTTGCAAGATTCTTCTTCTCGTTTGATTGCAAGTTCTCCATGTTGTTTCTCTTATTATTCTTGTTTTTGTTTGTTGGCTACTATTTTTGCTGCTAGGTGTAGCTTTTCTTGCCATGGTTCTTCTTTAGGAATTGCTTTCTTTCTCCACCTTGGCTGTTGATAATTGTGTTGTTTTTTCTTTAATTTTGGATATCCAAGTCCTGATTTATCTTCTTTAGATTGTAAGTGAGGACAAATAGGTTTTGAGATACCTTCTTGTTGCTTACCAATTGGTCCTTTTCCTTCATATCCCATTTTTTTGCATGATCTTATAACCATTTCCATATTGCTCTATGAGAATATTGACTTCTGCAGCTATTGCTATATTTTAATTTTCATCTTTGTACAACCAACTAAGAATGTCCTTGTCTTCAGTTTCTTCTGCAAGTATTCTAGCTCTAATGAATGCTCCATCAAACATTTCTACTAATTTTTCTGAGATCCGTGGTTGAACATTTGTAGGCTTTCCATATGATTTAGGTGAAAGTGGCAAGCTATGTAAAGAATATTTTCCCATTCCTTCATCATTTAATTTGAGTTTTTTCTCAAAGGTTTCCTATAATGTTTCTTGAATTTATTTGGTGGGATAGACTGATTCTCTATTATGTGGAACTCTTGTATCTTGTGTTGGCTTCAAATTATTACAATATTGGCTAGAGTCTGCAATTATAGTGACTTCTTGTCCCTCATGAAGAAACTTTACACATTGGTGATATGTAGAAGGAACTACTTGCATGTTGTGAATCCATGGTCTTCCCAGAAGAATGTTATAAGATATATTCAAATATAAAACCTGAAATAATGTATTCCTTTCCACACAACACTCTTCATCATAAGCCTTAATGGTTATTTTCTTCTTTAGATCTACTGCATTTCCTGAATATCCCAAAGCCTTTATTAAAATTAATGCACAAATGTTTAAGCCAACTCCACCATCTATTAGTACGCATTTGACACGAGTTTTGTGAATGGTGACTTCAACATGTAAGGGAGAATTGTGAGGATGTTGCAAGGATGCGTCATCATTTTCAGAAAATGATAAGCAATGAGGGGCTATAAGGTCTCCCACCATGTTTTGGAGCTGATCCACATCCAGGTCTTTTGAAACTATTGTTTCTATTAGAGCCTTTTCCAAAATTTCCTTATGCATTGGTGAAACTTTGAGGAGTTATAAAATTGATATTTGAGTAGGTATTCTTTGCAATTGTTCCACTAAGTTGTATTGTCATGAAGTGGATGTTGATTCATTTGTTATACTTGGAAATGTAACCTTCACTTTGCTTCTCATAATGACGTTGATTGGTTCTGAAGGTGTGTTATATTTAATGATGATGACATTTACCACATCATCACACATATAAGTTTAGTTCACTTTAGCTTTGCCTTTATCATCTTTTGATTTAGATTGTTCACATTTTTCATAGTTTGGAAGCGAAGTTTTGAATGCTAGATGTGATTTGTTCATCTTATGACTCCACTGTGATAGTTCCATTATTGTTTAAATCTTGGATAAGGTGCTTCAATCTTTGACAATAATTAGTTTGGTGTCCTTTGTTTCGATGGTAATTGCAAAAATGATTATCGTTCCACCAATTAGGTTTGACTTGTGGTTCATAGTTTCTTTCTTCTAGTAAAGTAATCAATTTATTTGCAAGAAGAGTTTTCAAAGTTGTTTCCAAGGTTTCTCCAATGTTTGTGAATTTCTTGCGAGGATTGGAGAAGAAAGACTTGGATTTACTGTTGTCTTGATTGTTATTGTTTGGGATTTGACTTGATAAATTAAAGATTGGTTGTTATTTTGTAGCATTATTGTCGTCATTTCCTCCATTGATAACATTCCTATTCTTTGACTAGAATTTAGGGTTGTAATTGTTATTGTTGTTGTTGTTGTTGTAAGAATTATTGTAAAGCTTTAGCTCACCTTTCTTTACCATTGCATCTTCTATCTTTAGACCATTCTCAATCATCTTAGCAAAAGGAGGAGGACATTGCATTTTTAAATAGTAACTCATTTCACTGATAAGGCTGTCAATGGATATGTCCATTTTCTCTTGACTAGGTAAACCTCTTGGATACCTATTAAACATTCATTTTCATCATTATAAGAAGATCATAAAATATTCACCATTCTTTTGCTTAACATTGCATAAATCCAACATTGTTATCTCATTTTTTACATTGTAGGAGTATTGTGAGATAAATCTATTCACAAGTTCTTCAAAAGATTTGATTCTAGATGGTAGTCTTGAGAACCATTCCATCGATTGTCCATTTAAACTCCTACGAAATAGATGCATAAGGTATGTTTCATCGTGTGCAAATTCCATACTCATAGTGAAAAATTCCCTAATGTGATCTCGAGGATTAGATTTCCCATCGTATTTATCATATTTAGGGATTTCACAATGTTGTGGAAATGGTATCATATTTAAACTTTTGTCAAAAGGATATGGACAGATATCCTCCAATGAATACTTCTTGGAACTTGTTCCATTCTATATATCCTGTATTTGTTTTTGTAAGGTTTGCATTTTTTGAGTGAGAGTTAACAAAGGATTATCCATACGGATTCTCCTTGTATCCTCATAAGTTCTTCTATCACTACGCTCTCTTCTTGTATCATCATCATCTTTTCTTGTTTTATCTCCTCTTGTTTCATCATGGTTTATTTTATTTACATCCTCATTATTCTAATCATCTATGTTTTAATTGTTACTCGTCTTTGCATCTTGTTTCAAGCTTTCTAAGTTAAATTCTTGTGGCAGTTTAGCTCCTGATTTTGCCAACATTAAAAGGTATTTTTCCTTTTGTTTCTCCAATAACTTTTTCATTAGTTTGTCAAATTTAAATTCTTGCTCAAGGTCTCTAATGGTGTATTGACCACTTCTTCATCAAAAGCTATATACCCAAAAGTTTGAAACATTGAATTATCTTCTTCCATTTGTTTTTGTTGTTTTCTGAATTGCTCATATTGAGATCTAGTCCAAGCTGGCATGTGATTGCTTCGAAAAATTTCTTAAGTTTTGACCTTCTAAAAACAACTCAATAGGTGATTATTGGTTTAGGAAGGCAAGCTTTGTTGATTTTACCATTGTTATTGGTTCGTTGTGGTAAAGCATCTTTTTGTTGAAAAGCACGTCCTTGCAAAAGTTCTTTGTCAAACTTTGTCCTGCAGCCATGTAAATAGTGACGAAAATGGTGTAGGAATGTCCTATGTTTTAACAAGATCTTGCAATTGATATACAAGAATTTTATCCTCTTCTAAGTAGCTTTATAATTGGGTTTTCTTTTCTTAAAGCGATATTTTAAAGTCATATAAGCATATGATAGTTTACAAGTTTGCTTGATTCCAATGTGAGTGCAATTCTGATTTTGATATAACCTAGGTTCAAAATAGGAACGATATATCCAAGATAATGAACAAAAGGTGGATTGATAAAGTTTAGTGATAGAGGATTTGATATATCCTGATGAGAAACTAATAATAATGTTGATTTTTGCACTTAAGATGGTTGAATCACTAGCTTGTTGAATGTCTTATGCTTATGAATTTTTTTTGGAAATAGTGTGTTGGATTGGTAACTTGATTATTGAACTAGTTTGAAGGTCTGTGATAGTTTAAAGACAACTCCACTCAAGAAGGGTTTTTGATATTGACTTTGAAATTTTGGTCTGATATGCTCTATCTCAGATGTGAGAAAGAATTTGCACCAAATTTTTGGTCAAAAGCGCTAACTTATGGGATAAATGCGCCACTCTATTACTTGAAAGTGTTGCTCTATGACACAAAAAGTAGAAATTTGTGTTATAAAAGTGCGGTTTTATGTTTGAAAGTGCTAATCCACTGATCAAATACATGAACATATGACATAAAAGTGATGTATTGTTATTCAAATGCACTATTTTGCATAATAAATGCATGGTTCTATGCCTCAAAAGCACCGTTCTGACTGTGTTACAAGGATTTTTCAATTTTTCCAACAAGTTGTTAGATTTTTGCTTATTTTTTAGATGATGATTTTTTTTAATTGTTGACCATTTTGAGCACATTATAGACATAGAAGACACAATGTTTGAAAACCATAATGCACAAGCAAAAATGAATCCTATGGTAGGCCGAGATAATAATTGTTGAATCTCACTTGGGGTTTCTCCTGAGGCTATGCTATTCAGAGCAGATATTTAGATGCTTGACCCCACTGGCTCCACCCTTGACACTCACTTCTCCGGGGCAGCCAAGCACCAATTTTCGTGAAAACTCCCCAAAGAGAACTTTATATCTCTACTAAGAACCGTATGTGTGTGAGTCACTTCAGAGGTCCGACCTCCTGCACCAACAATTAGAAGGATTTTGGCAACTAGTACAAGTGTTTTTTAGTAAAGGTTTCCATTCATGTGACACTTTCAGCTCTGTAAATATAGAAGGTTCCTAGCCTATAGAGGTTACTCTCCATAGGGTTTATGGGGAAACATAGTATCGGTATGAACTTATTAGCACATGTTATTTATGACTTTCAGCATAAACATGTTTTATTTAGAAAGGATTAGAAGGACTCAGTATTAGTCCATTTCCACTTGGGTCATTCCCCTCTCGTTGGCCCCCTCAAGGTAGCTTGGGAAGGTAGGGCCTCTAAAGATTACACATAAGAGAGAGTAGGTCTGGTTTTATGATCACCGTATGAGGTTGAGAGCATACTTACCTACTACTTCATCAAGCATGAAATACACAAGTTTATTTTTAGCCTTCTATAATCTATGTGCAACTACTTTAAAGAAGTCACTCAAAATGCAAGTTGCATGCTGTTGATTGTCCCCCTAGTTAAGCTAAATGAGCAAGATATGATGTATTACTCTCCAAAATAAAATTCCTAATTAACTATGTGAGGAAATGCATGAAATTTGCTTTAAAATAACCCTGCACACAAATATGTTAGTAGTTTGAAATTTTTAGCTCTTGGACATTCAAACCTGCAGAAAAAGTTTATTAGTTGAGAATAAAAGAGCTATCTTAGCAAAGGAGTTGTCTTCCAACTCAAAAGCGTTGACCTAGGTGACAAATGCATGAACCTGTGATACAAAAGTGTTGCTCTGTGGACTAAATGCATGAATTCAAAGATAAAAGTGCTAACCTAAATGCCACATGCGTTAACCTGTGAGATGAAAGCGCTAATATGAGGATTAAATGCATTGATTTGCAGACAAAAACGCTAAAATACATGTCAAATGCATTATCCTGTGAGACAAATGCACTAATCTATTAAATGAATGCACTGTCAGAATTCATACAGGTGTGAATTTGGATTACAAATGCATTAAAATTATGTGTACGAGAACTAGACAAGATATTGGAAAGATAAATGTGAGGCTCTAGCCCCACGATGGGCGCAAAAATGTGTCGACTTGAATTTCATCTTCAGAATACTACCTATAGCATATTAGCTTCACAAAATACAAAGAAAATACTACAGGAAATCCAAACTCAACCAATGAAACTAAATGAAATGAATATAAAATAAAAATATTATTATCTTCATGATTTAAGTCTCATTGTGTCCTAATTACACTATTCTTGGTTGTAGATGATTTGCTCTCAGACAAGCACTGGTAGCTTCCAAGATGGGATATGAAGAATGGACTGATAGTTAATTCATACTATGATAATGCAAATGATATTAAGGTAAAATTCTATGAAAATGATTTATGCTAAAAAACTCTTCAATGCTATTTGCTTCAAACTCAAACTCACAGATGCAAAATGGAGACTCCTAGATGACTATATGATTAGCTATTAGTCTATTTTTTCTATTAGTTTCAAAATGTCTTAGGAGACCTCTTTTTATAGATTTTTGAGCGCATGAGCTTAGGTGGCAAAGATCAACAGTCATGATCAAATCTTGCAGATTGGATGGCTATGAACAAGAAGCTGAAGGTTGAGAGAAAGGGGGAAGGAGAAGATAAGTGTCACTCATCTCACCTTGACTAAGGGGAAGACTTAAGAGAATATAGGATAGTTGGAGAAGATGTAGGAATGAGAGGAGAAGTGGACTCAAGTCATCCTAAGATATAGAGATGTTAAAAAGAATTTAGAAGAAGGTTAGGAAATATGTGTATGTACATAATATTTCATTTATTCTAGAAGTTGGAGATAAATGGCTAATAAATGTTTTATTTATTTTAATTTTGTTGAATTAATTTAGCCACATGATGTATGAGTTGTCATAGGAAAGACGAAGTGGAGATGGAAGATGAGTTGGAAAAGGGATTAAATAATTAAGAAATTACTTAATATTTGAGACTATAGGATAGAAGAATAACCATTAAATATTATATATTTAATTGATTAGAGTAATAATTAAATATTAGATTTTTAATTAATTGATTAGAGGAATAATTAAATATTAGATATTTAATCAATTGATTAGAGGAAAAGGATAAATGAATTAATTAATAAAACATTTCAATTAAATTAATTAATAGAAGGACATGAAATGAATTAAATGAATTAAATAAATTAATCTTTTCAAATTAACTATTTAATAGAAGAATAATTATTAAATAAATATAAAATATTTATTTAATTTCTCATAGCCATTTTTATGTGTCTAAATTGAAGAATAACATCTACTAATGCCAAATAACAGTTTCGATTAAGCATAATTTGATTGTCTTCCTCTGTTCTGTTGCACAATCATATACCAGAGCACCAAATTTGCATGTTGATGCTCATTCAATCATCACACATCTACCACACATCTATAATACCAAAATGATCATACAAGTTGATCTTATATATCGCATCAACAAAACAAATCAATTCCAATGTCAGCTTCCAAAAACTGCATAATATGCAACACGAAACGTGTAACCAACAAGTCAACTGAATTAATCCATAAATCCATATGCGGACCTAACCAAAATGATAACAAGCTTCTCACGTGTCGGTACAATATCCTCAAACTCAACAACAACCACTGAAATTATTCCAAAGATTTCAAACCACACGTTACACAGAAATAGCTCTGTTCTTCGTGGATTACTAGTTACCGGACCTTCAATCTCGCTCATGATTTAACATTGGATGTTAGGATTACAAAATAAGCTATCTCTAACCTTGAATCATCTACCTCTATTTCTACAACCAAAGTTATACAACCAAAATCAAGATCTACACACTGTACTCATACTCAGTTGGTTACCATATTCTACCTTCCAGACTTATGCCAAATAATAATACAACTTTTGGTAAATCAAATCTACATATACCAGATATGATTTTTGAACTGAGTTGTACACACACATACACAAGTAACAATAAATAGTAATGTCAAAATGGGGTGTAACAAAGGTTGATATAGATTTTTTGATAATAAGGTGTGCATTTGCATCTTTAAATATCATTTTAACATGACTTTGGATCTTTGGATCAAATTCTAACAACTACAACATTTTAAGAATGAATTGCTAACAAATTCTATCACAAGCTTTATCAAAATCAAGCTTGACAATTAAAGCATTTTAGCATGATTGTTGGTCCTATTTTATAGTCTTCCAAGCCAACATAAGATTTTCAAGTATAAATGCACCTTTTATAAATCTTGATTGCTCATCTCTCACTATACACCATATAATAGGTTTAATTATGATAGCTAGAGCCTCAACAATAATTTTTTATGAAGTGTTTAGCAGAGTAATTGGTCACCAACCAACAATATAATCTTCATTTTTCCCTTTAGGATTACATTCGATTGAGCCTATTTTGATACTTGGATGTAAGAATCCCTTATGGAGGGCTTCCAAGTAAAGCATATAAAAATAATCTTTGATATGATGGCACATGATTTGATTAAATTTAGTTGAAAGAACATTAAAACTAGGGCTCTTATTAGTTTTCATAGAGAAAAGTGCACATTTGAGATTTTTTATAAAGAGGGTTCGTGTTGGTATTTGATATTCTAGTGATACTCCGATAAAGATTGGTGTTTCCTATTTCTTATATATTTTTAAGAGTTGTCATTGATGGAAACTCAACCTACTGATCTGATTTGGTATGGAGTTCAGCTAACCGGATGTCTTAGATAAAGTATTTTTGGATTAAGACTATCGATGCAGTTCAATATATAGTTTTGTGATCATTCTCATTTCTGGTGAAGCAGGTTTTGGTTTTAGTGATTAGTGATTAGTTGGTTGGGTATAAAAAGCAGATTATCATGAAAATCCACCCTTCGGTGTTTTTTTAATGCTTGATTGAAGATCTGGTATCTGATAGAGCAACAAAACAGAGTATGCATCATGTTTGGTCATATAACGTGTGATCAGATTCTTAGAGTTAATTCCAATTATTTTAGATGTGTTTGAGATGGTTGATGAGACCTATAGGAAGCATGTGTTCATGTATTTTGGGTTCAGAATATGGTTCAGTAAAAGATTAAGTTGATTTGTAGCTACACATTTCATTTTTTATATTTGGTGAAGTCGACTTGTGGAAGATCATTTTTGTTGGTGTGGATATATAAGATCGACTTGGTTAGTATCTTTGAGAGTGGTAATGGTGTATGTAATGGTTTTAGGAGATATTGAGAGTAGTTTCATGTGCACACCCTGAATTTTGATGATTCAGTGAGCAGTTATAGAGCATAACAGAGTAGATCATTACATCAGTCACAATGGATCACCTTGAGCCTAACCGGAACTAATTTGTGTCATAGTTAGATGATATTTTCTAGTTCATCACTCAGTGTAATCCTTGTAATAATCTATAGGATAGTGAGCCTTCCTTTGGGGTTATAGCCCTATTTTTGTAATTGACCAATGAGCTCTAGGCAGTGTACCCAATTGCAAGTGCATTCCCCTTTCTAATATTATTTTGCTACTGGCCATATTAGTGGAATAATATTATGGGTTCAAGTCCCACTATGGTTTTTCCCTTTTGGGTTTCAAAGTAATATTGGTGTTATGGCTGCATGGTTATTTGTTTTGTGTTTTCACACTTTACTTTCCTTATTATGCATTCAATGGTTAAAGAATCAGATACAAAGTTTGAAATTTGTAGAACATTGATTCACCCCCCCTTCTCAATGTTCATTGATTCCAATAATTGGTATCATATCCTTGTTCCTTTGAGAAAGCCTAACATCTTGAGGAATATCCAAGAGATTGAATCAATGGACTCCGGTTTGCAGAGATATCTTGCAGTGGCACTTGAAGATCTTGATGCAACAATGAAGGAGAAGAGTAGCTTGAAAAGGAACTTGAGTGCAGCTAAAGATTTCATTGAGACCTTGAAAGATCAAATAAATACTTCTTGGGAAGACAGAAAGGAGCTGATGGACAAGCTGAAAGAGAAGGAAAAACAAGGCATGCAAAATTAGGGCAAGACTGATGAATGTGAAAAGCTTGATAGGGTTAATATTGTCCTGAAGAATGAGATGCAATCCATTGTTATGAAACTAATAAAGGAGATTGAAGACCGGAAGAAGAATGAAGAAATAATAGTTCAATCACTAAAAGATAGAGCAAATGAATGTTGCAGTCTAAATTATGAGATTGATCAATTGAGGCTTGAACTGGCACAATCCAAAAATGGTGGTCAAGAACTTGAAAGACAAATCACAATTATGAGAGATGAGATTGCTAATGCTAATGATTACAAGGATAAATTCAAGGCTAGCTCAACAATTCTTGATGAGATGTTTGACAGACAGAGACATGGAAAGGACACAAGAGGACTTGGATATGAAAAAGGATAATCCTTTGGTTCTGGATAGAGCAATGCAACACCTAATCATCAGAAGAGAAAGAATCCTTTAGTATGACAACCTAATGCTTAAAAAATTAGTGGTAGATGTTTTACTTGCAATAGATTCGATCATATGGAAAATCAATGCAAAAGTAGGATGAATAATGGGAAGATTAATAACACGATGAATAATGTTCCTACCTTTACTAGTTAATGTTTCAAATGCAACAATTTTGGTCACAAGTCAAACATGTGTAGAATGATGAAAAATTTTCAGAATAAGAATTTTTTTTCATGTGGGTCATTTGGAGATATCTCTAACCAATGCAGGATGAGACCAAATTAGATGAATTTAAGGCCTATGCAGAGAAATATTATTTGTCATGCATGCCAAAAACCATGTCACATGACAAATTAGTGCGGAAGCAAGAATAATGGTCTAGTAAACAAGAACAAATTAGATGAGAAAGGAAAATCAAAGGTAGAGGAAATCAAAGATCAACATAAGAAGATGTGGGTTAAGAAAGATGATTTTGATGCACAGAATGACTCCACACCTGAATCTGGTGATGAAACCTCATCCGGTAGCTAGGGATTTTTGTCCTTACGGGGAGTTTTTCATGTAGATTCATAAAACTCCCTCTTAGGAGGTCTGTAACCAATTTTAGAAGGTTGTAGAAGGATTGGATCATATATGTAGAAGATACTCGAAAGATTGTCTGAAGATTTAAGGTTCCAGTGAGCAATTTCATGAAAAACAAGGCAACCGGAAGCCAAAAGGTTGAAGCATTTATTACAACCTAAAACTAGGTTTTCAGAGGTTAAAAAGGCATTTCAAAGGTTCATTCTTCACAATGTGATCAAGAAAAAAGTGTAAAGTAGTGAAGAGAAGAGATTTGGTAGCCTAAATCGAGCTTGTAGCGATTCGAAAGTGATTTCTTGCACTCGGTTGAATCAAAAGATATTTATCTCTTTCACAAAGGTATCTATTCTTAAACCCTAAGTTTAAAATGGCATCTACATCCAAAATTGCTACTCCTTTAGTTGTTGAGATTAAGGATAGGGCAAGGCCAGTTTTTAAGAAACACCCTTTCAAGTCTGTTGAAGATGATCTGGAAGGAGAATTTTCCCTAGTACCCTACAGTGTTCTTCATAACAAATACATTAGGGCATACATCCAATGTGAAATTAAGGAGCTCGCCATCGCTAACATGCAATCCATGTATAACATGCATTTGGCAGACAACTTGGGAAACCTAAAACCAGAATATAAGATTCTTCAAGACAAGGGTTTCACGTAGTTCTTCCATTTTCTATTATTTGATGAAGCATAATGGATCTCGTACTTCTTGAGAAGGGTCCATGATGAGTTAATGTGGCTAGATAGGACCTATAAGATCACCAAGTAGGCGATTCAAGTCGTAACTTGCCTGAGTGAAACTAGTGAAGTGCTTGGTCTGAGGAAGGTATCAAATAACACTGTGATAGCCACTACTTGTTTAAAGTTTGATAACAAAGTAATGACAATTAGTGAAATATTAAAGCATGATGTTAGATTTTCATCATTGGTAGTTCATTACAAGGTCTATCAATCAAGTAGGCAGTACTCAATTTCTAGCACAACAATATTTTGAGCCTATCAGATCCTAAAAGAAGATAAAAGGTATGATCTATGTGAAGTTATTTTGAGCGAATTGTTGAGTAACTTAAAGAAGATCAAGAAAGATAAAAGAACACCTTGGTTCCCTTATAATTTGTTTGGTATTATACTTCCTTAATGAGATCCTCGATATAAAAGGTAAGGTCTAATGGGCCTATGATAAATCAGTGGCCATGAAAAATAAGGAAGGATTGTGGGGCATAGTTGATGCTACAATGAGAATATCCACATTATTGGGCTATTTCAAGACCTTTCAGGCCTCCATGAAAGCCCAAGAAAGAATCCCTATGGAGATTGTAGAGAAGTATGAGAAAACCATTTGTTTAATGGTAGATAAGGATCGATGCCATATCGAAGCGGTTGAGCCAAGGATAGTTTGGATCATGACCATGGGGTATGAAGTTGATGCTATTACGCTTGAAGCATATACTCAAAAACTATTGAGCTAGATGGTAGACCCAAAGGAAGAAAGATTTGGTACATTCAAGAAAAAGGACCTTACCTTGCACAAGCAATTCTCTGAGTCAGTAAGAAAGAGAAAGATCAGGAAGGAAGTAGAGGCTATTGCAGAATAGATGGGATTGAAAAAGGAGGTTGTATAGGGGGAAAGGGCTAAGAATATACTAAGGGAAGAGGATGTAATCAAGCCACAATCTAAATAGGAAAACCCTCCTAAGAAATCCAAGGTAAAGCCTAGCAGATATGCACCTCTATTCGAAGTGAAGAAATTGGTACCTCCACCCAAGCCTAAGCAAGTAGTATCAATCAATGGAGTTGAGAAAAGGAAAAAGGAGAAGACTTAAAGGGAGTATGTGGTAGTTGAGGAGGAGATAGATTTAGATGAGGACGTCCAGAAAATTAAAAAAGATTGCTACTTATGCTTGAGTAGTCAAAAATCCATTCGGTGATGCTCCACACTCCAAGAAGACAAAGAATCAAGGAGAGCCATTTGGAAAGGCTAAAGGAAGCAAGAAGAAGAAATCCAAGATAGATGAAGCTTTGGATTTCAGTAAGGCCAAGATCATCCCTCCTAAATCCTTAGAAGAAATCAAGAATGAAATTGTAAAGGATGAAAATTTGAATAATCTTTCTATATAATATGAGAATGTTGATGACAAGGAGCAGAGGGAAATTGAAGAAGCAATTGTTTAGTTCATGAATGACTTTAGTAGATCTCTGATTTAACAATCATATAAGATTCCTAAGGAGTTATATGAAATTTTGGATATCCAAAGAAATGCTTCTTGTAGGAAAGATTATTGAAGTTGGAAAAAGAGAAATTCAGAAGCAATAGGAGAATTAACAAGATTATGCTTGGTAAAATTGATGAAATTGCAAAAGAGATGGAGAAAATAATAAAAGAATTGAGGTGAATCAGGCAAAGGCTGCCAACCACCTAGTAGAACACATTCTTGAAAACACTTCCATTCAGGAAGTAACTGCAAAAGTCTCTGATGGTCTGAAGGATCAACCATTTGTGGATTCGGTTGAGAAAGATGTTGTACAAGATGCACCTATTGAGAATCTAGCTACATTTATATCTAGTGAAGCTACTCAGGACCCTCCTGAGATAAAAGTAATTGCAGAGATGATAACTGAGGAGATAGAAAAAGGTGAAAAGTGTGTGAGTGTAGAGGTTGAATTGGAGAAGGGTGATGAGCCAATAGAGAAACCTCCGATAATCATGATTGTGGCCAATGTCACTAACAAAGGTAAGGATATTGATGTAGAGGATGATTTTTCTCATGTTATAGTGGATTTGAGCACCTTATCCCCTCTTCAAGATTTTAAACTTGCCACTCAAGCTCAGATCAAGGCAAGTGAAGACTTGTTGAAATCTTAGTCTGAAGATAAAGAGGGCATTTCTCTTGCAATTAAGGTTTTGGAGAAGCTTTTTCCTAGTTTCAGTTAGGACTCCGGTGCTTCTCCCTCTAGAAAGCTTAAGAACATGTTAAATGCTATTAACTCTCATTTTGTATCATTAGAGAAGGCCACAGATGAATTTGTATAGATAATATTTAATGAGATGAGATTGCGGAATAAGTTGAAAGAAGTTGAGAGAGATAGAGAAAGCATAAAGACTTCTATGAAGAGTGTAGAAGAGGTATTGAATGAAGGTGGTAAAATTTTCAAATCATGTCTATTTTTGCCCAAATTTACTGTAGACATTGATCAACAAATAAGAGATCTTGAGGTTAAGTTAGCCAGTATCGATCATTCTTTTGCACTCCAATCAAGTTTTCCGAGTTCCCTTGAAGTACAAATTTTGGATTGTACCGATAAAATAAAGAATTTGAATAAAAACAAGGAGAAATTTTTGAGTAGAGTGGGAGATTTGAGAAGTTTGATAACTCCCCATATGGACACCTTACTTGAAGCACAACAGGATGCAATCAATGCCTTAGGTAAACCAATGCCATCTGATCTTCAGAGTGTTGAGATTCATGAATTCATGTATAATTTCCTAATAAGTGTTTTGGAGTGTTCTTGAGAGGATGAAACCAATACTTGGAATCCTTGAAGATGACCTATTGAGACATCTTTGAGTTCATGTAATCAATTGCATTCATTCATTCTTCTATACCTAGGTTTAGGAAGATTCCCACCCTTTTCCATTAATGTCAAAGGGGGAGAGAGAGCAATGAAAAATGGAGTAAGCTGTGTAGATTGATTCACATATTTAGGGGGAGTTAGCTAGTGAGTGTATAGATTTTCAGATTGCGTAGATTGCTAGATTGCTTGCAGTGATTGGAGCACTTAACATTTTTCACCAATATTGCCATCAATGCCAAAGGGGGAGATTGTTTGAATTTGATGTTTTGGTGATTCTCCAATAAATATTTGTGTTTCCTATTGCTTATATATTCTTAGGAGTTTTCATTGATGACAAATCAACCTACTGATTTGATCCGGTATGGAGTTTTGGCTAATTGAATGTCTTGGATAAAGTATTTCTGGATTAAGACTATTGGTGTAGTTTAGTATATAGTTTTGTGATTATTCTCATTTCTAGTGAAGTAGGATTTGGTTTTGGTGATCAGTGATTAGTTGGTTGGGTATATGAAGAATACTATCATGACAATCCACCCTCCAATGTTGATTTCTATGCTTGATTGAAGATCCAGTATCTGGTAGAGAAGCAAAATAGAGTATGCATCATGTTTTGTGGTATAACGTGTGACCAAATTCTTAGAGTTGATTCTGGTGTTTGGAGATGTGTTTGATATGGTTGATGAGATCTATAGGAAGTGTGTGATCATGTATTTTGAGTCCAAAATATGGTTTGGTAAAAGATCTAAGACGTTTTGTAGCTACACGTTTCATTTTTGATATTTGGTGAAGTTGACATGTGGAAGATGATTTTTGTTGGTGTGGATATATAAGATCGACTTGGTTATTATCTTTGAGAGTGGTAATAGTGTAAGTAATGTTTTTAGGAGCGATTAAGCACAGTTTCACATATGCATCCTGATTTTTGATGATCTGGTGAGTAGTTGTAGAGTAGAACATAACAAATCATTACATCAGTCACAACGGATCACCTTGAGCCCATCCAAAACTAATTTGTGGCATAGTTAGATGCTATTTTTTAGTTCATCACTTAGTATAATCCTTTGTAATCATCTGTAAGGCAGTGATCCTTCCTTTGGGGTTGTAGCCCTATTTTTGTAATTGAGTAGTGAGCTCTAGGCAGTGTGCCTATATGCAAGTGCATTCCCCTTTGTAATATTGTTTTTCTACTAGCCATAGTGAAATAATATTGTGGGTTCAAATCCCACCGTGGTTTTTCCCTTTTGGGTTTCCATGTAAAAATATTGGTTTTATGGTTTTATGGTTATTTGTTTTGTGTTGTTGCACTGTACTTTCCTTATTATGCATCAAGTGGTTAAATAATCAGAATAACAAGTTTGAAATTTGCAGAACATTGATTCACCCCTCCTCCTCAGTGTTCATTGATTCCAATAGTTTGATCCAAAAATTGACTATAGCTTGGGTGAATTATATTGGGAATAAATTTTTTGAAATTATCTTCCAAGGTTTGTTGGATGTCTTACCAATTGTTCTCTTCTTTGAACAATTTTGTTGTAAAAATTCTAAAATAAAATAGTAATTTTAGCAAGGTTAGTATGTAGTTTACCTTCATCCATAATATCCCCAATTTTTTCGTTCTTATGTTTATAATTGAGGTATTTGAAAAAAATAGAGGCTTTATCCCCTTCCCTTATCCAATGAAGTTGCTTTGATTTTTACTCCTTGTGTTATAATGGTCTAGTTTTCATAGTTGAGCTTCAATAACAACAATAGAATTACAAATATTTTCATTATGAGGGTCATCATTTAATTATTTTGTAGCATGTTCCAATTATCCTTGAAGGGTTTTATCTCTACGTTTACAACTCCATGCCATTCCCTTGCCAAAGGATAAGAGAAATTGAATACAATGTGTTAGAGCATAATGCTGACATTCTACACTCTAATGAGAATAGTTGAAGTTGTCATTGATGGCAACCAACTGGAAACCAACTAGCAACAGGTTTCTACACATGCACCGGCAGACACTTTCATCGACATCCAGATTACACCAGAAATGAAGTATACCAGAACTCAGACCGACATGGGATAAAGTTTTGCTTATATGATTTATAATGTAAATGTAATTAATTATTTGTAAGCCAACTTGGTATATTGTAAAGACTCATATATATGAGATCTCATAGGTCATTTTGTAAAAAAAAGGCAACATAGTAATGGATAGGAGATTATTGTATGAGGTGATATAGAGGACAATGAAGGTTTTTGTTAAGGTATCTGACTAAGCTTTAACCGGTACTGAACGAGGAATTTGAGATTCTATTTTGAGTGTTAGGTCTCAAAGACAACTGAGAGGGGGGGGGGAATCAGTTGTCCAATAAATTCAAACCAAAACTTAATGCTTAATGCCGGTAAACCAAACTTTATGCTGGTAGACAATTTTATTAGTTAATTGCAGTACCGGTAAAGATTAATGCATGAAACAGAAAGACAATAACATCCACAACACATAACACAAATATTCGTACATGGAAATCCTATAAGGGGAAAAACCATGATGGCAAAACTTACCCACAATCAGATGATACCATTGCAGATAGTATGTGTGTACAATATGGAGTCTGCACATGCAGAAAGGCCAGATGCCTAGAGCTCACCACTCAAACACAAAATGGGAGTCACACTGACAACAATTGGATGGTTAAATTCAATGATAATGTATTGCACAAAATAGCATCTTCATATGCTGGATTCAGTACCGGTTAAGCTTTGATTATATTCTCAAAACCATCCTTTAATATTCAAATGATGTTTGCGTGTATAGCTCTGCTTACTTTCACATATTTGCACTTACTTGCATTCCCATTATCAATCTCATAAATGAGATCTTACATATATATCAAAAGCTAAGACCAAATGTATAGGTCAGCTTACAAAGAATATTATAATAAAATCAATAAAAAATAAATCAATATGCGATGCATCATGTCGGCTCAATGCATTTACAATAATAATAAATCATCTCCATAAGATGTTGTGCTGATCTGGAATAACCTGGACCTATTTGCCGGTAACAACAAATATGCAAACCCGATTAGATTAATAACCAGATCACCAAAACCAAGTGATCAAATAATGTCTTCGACATAACCATGTAGTCTCCAAGTCATTCCATGTTCCAGTGAACAATATAACCTACCGGTGACTGAGCATGTCATTACGTTGCCAGTGAACAAAACCAAAGATCTCCAAGTGCTGATAAGGTTGACAAGTGTTGACATCAATGACAAAACCATATCAACATATCCAATAATACCAACAATCTCCCCCTTTGGCATTGATGGCAACACAAGATGGAAAAAACATCAAAGTGCCAAAATAGAAATGCCAGAACCAAAAACCAACAATCTCCCAAAGAGATCATTAACCAGAAATCAAAGTATATAATATCTCTCCCCTAGGAATAATCTCTCCCAAAAGATAATGTGTTTTTCCATCATATCTCTCCCCCTTTGACATCAAATGCCAAAGCAATAAAAACCAAATTCAAATACAAAATACCAACTACTCCCCCTGAGAATTAGCTATCCTCATCAAAGCCGGAATAAAAGATTTCTCTATTAATTTTGTCAGTTGATGACAAACATCAACTCTCTAAGTCTCTACCAGTGGGGGTAGAACTCCAAGATGCTCTATGAGATATTCAAAAGTCTCCTTAGGCAAAGGCTTAGTAAAAATATCTGCAATCTGCTCTTTAGTATTCACATAGACCAATTTCACTTCTTTTGCTTCAACATTCTCGTTCAAAAAATTAATTTTGATAGAAATATGTTTAGTTTTTGAGTGAAATACCAGATTCTTAGATATATCAATTGCCACCTTATTATCAAAGTAAATAGTTATAGGTTCCTTGCATTTTACCTTTATGTCTTTCAACATTTGTTTAATCCATAATACCTATGTGCAATTAGTTGCTGCTGCAACATATTCTGATTCTGCTATTGATAGTGATGTACAACTCTGTTTCTTGCTCAACCAAGAAATTAATCTACTAGCAAGGAAAAATGCTCCACTGGTGGTGCTTTTTCTATCATCTACATCTCCTACCCAATTAGCATCTGCATATGCACATAAATCAAAATTTTCATCTTTAGGATACCATAAACCAAGATTTGTAGTGCCTTGTAGGTATCGGAAAATCCTTTTTACTATTGATTCAGGATTTTCTTTAGGATTACTCTGAAATATTGAGACAATACATACTGCATTCATAATATCAGGTCTTGTTTGTGTCAAATATAGTAAACCTCCTATCATAGATTTGTATCTAGTCAGATTAACTGGTGTCGATTCATCCTTCAATGATGATTTATCAGTTGTAGTCATAAGTGTGCTTACTGGTTTAGAGTTTTCCATGCCAAATTTCTTTAGTAATTACTTCAAGTACTTAGATTGACATAAGAATATACCTTTATTAGTCTGTGAAATCTGCAATCCTAAAAAGAATTTTATCTCCCCACTCATAGACATTTCAAATTCTTACTGCATTTTATTAGAAAAGTCTTTACACAATCCATCTTCTCCTCCAAAGATTATATCATCAACAAAAAATTCAATAACCAATATGTCATCATTAGTCACTTTGTAATATAGATTGTTGTTTGCATTACCTTTAGTATAACTGAGCTTCAAAAGATATTTGTCCAATCTAGCATACCAAGCTCTAGGAGCTTTCTTTAGTCCATATAAAGCTTTCCTTAACCTGCAAACCATATCTTTGTCATTTGTCAAATAAATTCCATCAGGTTATTTAATATAAACTTTTTCATCAAGATCTCCATTCATAAATGCACATTTAACATCCATTTGATATACTTTATAGTTCTTGTGAGCTACAAAAGCCAATAATAGTCTGACTGCCTCAATTCTAACTACCAGTGCAAAGGTTCCATTGTAATCAATTCCTTCTTTCCATGAATACCCCTTACACACTAATCTTGCTTTGTTTTTGATTACCTTGCCATCTTCATTAAGTTTATTTTTGAAAACCCATTTAGTTCCAATTACATTTTTGTCTTTAGGCCGGGGAACTAATGACCAAGTGTTATTCCTTTCAATTTGTTCCAATTCATCTTCCATAGCTTTAATCCAATTTTTATCTTCACATGCCTCATTAATAGTTGTAGGTTCAACTTGAGAAATAAGACATACCTCTTCATTTTCCAATCTTCCTCTAGTCATAACTCCCTAATACTTATTTCCAATTATCTGACTTTCAGAGTGATTCAGTCTTACATACCGGGGTGTTTTTAATCGTTGTTGTTCTTTAGTGACTGTTGAATCCTCAGATGATGCTGGTGTAACTGGATCAACATTCTGTACTGGTGTACTCATAGAAGGCTCATTTGTGATTAGTCTCTATTGCTGGTTTAGAGTCCATGTACCTTGAATTTCCTCTAAACTATTCATCAATCTTCACATTTGCACTTTCAACAATTTTCTACAGTCTCTTATTAAAACATCTATATGCCTTTCCCTTAGATGAATAACGAAGAAATATTCCTTCATCACTTCTAGGATCAAATTTGACAATATACTCATCTCTTGTAATATAGCATTTACTTCCAAATATTCTGAAAGATTTAAGAGTAGGAGTATTACCAAACCATAGTTCATGAGGGGTCTTACTAGTTTCACCTTTGATGTGAACTCTATTGAATGTATAAACTGCTGTATTGACTGCTTCTCTCGAATATATATGAGGTAGATTTTATTCTGATATTATGCTTCTAGCTACATCTAAGATAGATCTGTTTTTCCTTTCCACAACTCCATTCTGTTGGGGTGTCTAGGGTGCTGATAACTATTTTATAATCCCATTCACTTCACAGAATGTATTAAATTCCTTAGATGTGAATTCACCTCCTTGATCTAATCTCAAACATTTGATTTTCTTATCGGTTTCATTTCTACCATCACCTTGAATAGTTTGAATTTCCCAAATGCTTCTGATTTCTCCTTGAGAAAAGTAACCCAGCACATTCTAGAATAGTCATCAATGATTAGCATAAAATACCTATCTCCTTGTATACTTCTAGTTCTTGTTGGACCACATAAATCAGTATGAATTAAATCAAGAACATTGTTAGATTTCTCTAGAATACTCTTGAAAGTTGCTCTAACTTGCTTTCCAAATTTACATTCCTTACATACCAGATTGTGACATTTAATAATCTTAGGTAAATCTCTTATTGCCTTAGTTGTACTGATTTTCACAGTGCAATCAAAATTTACATGACAAAGTCTCTTATGCCATAACCAACTTTCATCAATATGAGCAATCAAACATGCTTTCTCATTGTTATTCAAATGAAAGATATTACCTCTAGTCTGATTACTGGTTGTAATTTCTAAACCAGCTCTGTTTAAGATTTTGCATTTACCATTCTTGAATTGTAACTGAAATCCTTTCTCAACTAATTGACCAACGCTCAAAAGATTATGCTTCAAACCTTCAACATAGTAAACATTATCAATATTGTGCTTACCATCAAAAGATATAGTTCCTTTTCCTTTGATCAAATGAGCTTTATCATCTCCAAATCTCAATAGACCTCCATTGTAATCCTGAAAGGTTAAGAATTTACTCTTATCACCAGTTTGTGATGTGAACATCTAGAAGCAATAATCCATTCATCCTTATCTTCAATTTTAGCTGCCAGGGCCTGTTCTACTGGTTGAACAGTAGGTGCCAGTTGATCTTTTATTATAGCAACAAAAGCCCATCCATTATTTGCTAGATCCTCATCAGAATCATCAGTGACTCCTTCATCAACATAGTAGTAAGATTTGTCTCTATTCTTCTTAAACTTGTATCTTTGATAATCAGGGTTAGGCTTATATATTATTTTAGCTTCTTCTCTTAATCTTGCATGTCTATCAGACACCTAGAAGCCATATGACCAATCTTATTGTAGTTAAAACATTTAAAGGGTGCTTTACCTTCATACTTACTTCCAACTGGACCTTTAGGCATTTTCTTTGCAAATAGTGGTTCAAGTTCTTCCAGTTCCTCATTTTCTTTTCTGATTTCTTCAAGTTCTCTTACATAAAAGGCTTTCCAATCAGATTTCTTAGATGATGATAATGATGATGCAGATGATGATGATGCCTTGAAAGCTAGATCTATCTTAATAGTAGCAACATGACCAAATTCCCCAAGTTCAAAAGCTGAAAGTTTTCCAACCAAAGTGTCTCTAGATATTGGTGCATTAGGCATTGTTCTCAATTCATTTATAATAGTAACTTTCATTTTATATGCTGGTGGCAAAGCTCTTAAAACTTTAGAAACAATCTCATCTTCACTTAAGGTTCCTCCACAACATTGTATACCTAGAATAATTTCATTTACTCTTTCCATAAAAGCAGAAATTCTTTCATCTTCTTCCATTTTCAGATTTTCATACCTGACCCAGAAGCATTCGAGTTTTGCAATTTTGACTATGGTATCACCTTCATTCAATGTTTCCAATTTGTCCCAAATAGCTTTAGCAGTAGATCTGTCTAATAATCCCATGATTTGTTGATCTAATAATACGCTCAAAAGTGCTTCTCTTGCTTTGCAATCATTTTCCTCATCTTTAGCCAAGGTTGGTGGATTAGGCTGACCTTGAGTAGGAGTAGTGTAACCATTCTTTGTAACATCCCATATGTCCTTTCCAATGCAATTCAAATGTGTCTCCATCTTGATCTTCCATATGCCATAGTTGGTTCCATCAAGTTTAGGACTGCCCTTCCTGAAATAGTTAGAAGACATTGGATCTCCTCAAGCTGTTAAACTTCTGCAAAAAGAGGACTAGGTTCTATTGGGACTCATTAATTTTGAGTCAAAGTTTAGAGGCCCAATTCAAAATTTTTCTTTGTATTTCCAAATAAGTCAGTTTGAATGGCCTAATTTGTGAGAGGTCAAAATGGAGCCGATTGATTTTCAGAGGGCAAGGCTCGAAAGACATGTTCAACACCTTTTATTTGGCCTATGAAGTGATGTGAAACTTTCAGAATTCATTTTGGAGAAGTTTATGAGGTACCCATTTGAAGGGGTGAGCTGAAAGTGCATTTTGGGCACAAATGTAGATTTTATTGAGTAGCCTACTTTGAGTAATTATATCTTTTGCCCTGTTGATCGTCATGAAGAAATTAAAAATGGATTCATTTGTATGCATAAATGTGAGTCATCCTACAAAATTTTAAGTCTTGATGAATCCATTTGCTTAGTTTTTAAAGCCAAATCCGTTTGCAGTTTGTGTGGTTTGACTAGTCCCTGTTTCGACAGCTAGTCAGTGCCCTGTTTCGCATAAGTGTAAAAGTTTCCTCAGTAAGTGTTATGATATAATGTTTGTTTTGGGATAATTTTGGTATAAATGATGAGCTACGTTTCAAATTTCAAGCCTCTGCCAATCCGTTTGATTGGTTTTCAAAAGGGTTCATTGAGTCATCATTTTTAGTGATCCATACTTTCAGTGCTATGTTAGTTAAAGTAGCCATTTTCATGAATGCACCATTTGCACCCAGTTAGGCTTTTGGTCAAACTGAGAATTCAAAGATTTAGTATGTACTTCAAGGTACCTATGTTTCAAATTTGAGGGTCTACGGAGGTCGTTTGATATTTTTGAGAAAGGCATCATGTGTTGCTAGAACATTGACTTCATCAGGTCCGCAGTGTCAACAAAGCCAGTTGGTCATTTTCACCATTTAATATATCTTTGCTCGGGATTTGTCATGAAAAACTCCTTGGTAAAGTTAATCCTTATATATCAGAGTACACGCCTGTCAGATGGCGAGGCCCAGAAAGGTGTTTTGACCGGCTTGAAAAATATGTCTTCGCAATTAAATGCGAAAATATGGTGTAAGTGCCTAAAATTTGTAAAATTCAATTTAACGATCTGAAAATGGGGCTGATTGATTCCAAAGGTAATTTTAATGTTCTTGAGATATTCCAGAGGTTAGATGTATGAAAACAATTTTTTTTTTAGCCAGACCCACTTTAGGGCTCGGCCTGGCTGGCCACTTCATGCATCTTTTTAGGCAAAGTTTGAATTGTTGTTTTAAATCATATGTTATATGTGTGTGGGGGAAAAAGAGAGACTAGGCCAACATGTCCTAATCCTACCTTTTGTCACACACTACGGAATACGAAGGAGCCTAGAGGTATCGCACAATTGGCTACTTCTTTTTGGTGAAAGAGAGAGCCACGGGCTACCTATTAGGGTTTCTATTCCTTTGTTGTAATTGAAAGGTAAGATTATGCAAGTTCAATTCCTAACCCTAAAATGCAAGTATGAACTAATAACAAGATTGCAGAATTGAACTTAAACAATGGAAAGCTGCAAACATAAGGACAAGACAAGAATGCAGATGCGTACCCGGAGTCAAAATCTGAGTGAAAATGTTCGGGATGGGGGCGCGGGCACCACTGTCCTGATTCTGCACCTGAAACTGCACCTAAAACTGCCACTTTGCAATCTAGAAAACTGTCGGAAATGCTAAAAATTGTTGTCTGTCAGGAGGACCAAGGTGCCCAACGCCCCTGTCCCAGGGACCAGGGCGCCTAGCGCCCCTGTCCTGGCAGGACCAGGGCGCCCCATGCCCCTGTCATGGTCTTCTGCTCCAAAACTTGGTGTATGGTTCCGTCTTCGTCTGCTTCTTTCGGATCTGCAACTTGTGGCATCGTCTGAATCCCAAAATCTGCACTTATATCTGAAAAAGGTGTTTGGGCGGCTATATAGGGTTTTGCCTTAGTCAAACCCCTGCTTCGGTGATTTCCACCTCCATGAATAGCCAAGTTGTATTGTAAAAGTAATGTGTGTGTAGACCTTATGTGTGTGCAAGATCTAAAATGCAAGTAAGCAAACTAGAGCAACCTAGAAAGTAAACCCTAATTACATGTAAATGACAATGTAAATGCTCCAAATCAAGATGCCAAGTGATCTAAAGCATGAATGTAAGTGACATAATGAGGCTTATACAAAGACATGAAAAAAACATGAAATCATACCCAACCCCAAGGGAGGGGTACAAGCCAATCTTCAATCGGTGATCCCTTATTGCTCTTCAATGCCTTCAAAGCCCTAAGTGAATGAATGGATTTGATGAATGCTTGGAGGATGAATGTTGAGAGTTGTTGAAGTGTTCAAAGATCTGCTCTTTCGCTGCATATGAGGTTCCTGAAAACCAAAATCGGATCCCTTCTAATGAAGAAAGAGAGCTCTTATGTATGAAACCCTAGGTCTTAATTCCAACTTTTGGCCGACCTAGAGATTGAATATCCCGCCAATTTCTTGGGGTTAAGCTTTATTTTATGATTGGATCGTGCTCCTAAAATTTCGAGAAAAATGTCCGGGACCATGTGCACTCCGAGCGCCATGGTCCCGGCAACTTTTCACCAAATTTTTAGGGCCGTCAGATATGATGATTTTAGAGAGAATCCCGAAGTTACAGGTGATTTCGAGATGTTTTGACCCCCGAAATCAAGCCCCCAAGCTCAGAATAGGGCCTAATTAGGGTTTTTGATTAAGTGATGTATTGGAGGAATAAAATGAGAAGGGGCACACTTTAATGAAAGGGCCCAACTTTATGATGTGAAGGATGATGAAATAGGACCTTAGACCTAATTAATTTGATTAATTAAGTGTTAAAGAAGAAATGCAATGCAAAATGCAAATTGTGCCAAGGCAGGTGCTAAACTAGATGTGAAATTGTACTACTTTAGCAAGTGCATACAATTTATGACGCTACATTTAGCCCCCACTTTAGCGGTCATATGAGTACTACGTGCATATGAAAGCTAAAGTACAGGAAAGTAAACATTATTTGAAAAAGGATATATCCATAAGTTCGTCGAACGAAGCCCCCAGCGGTATCTGCAGTACACAGTTAGGAACCACACCCTACAAAATACACGTTAGATCGCAAAATCACCTAATGCTTACTAAGGAAGGTGATGAAATTTGTGAGTAGCTATATGCCCCTCCTGTTTCGGCTTGCTTATTAGGGAGGTGAAACAGGGTAGCATGTTTACTTACAACAAATTGTGTGAACGATTAGTGATGAGAGATGTTCACTACAAAGGCTTCATCAGAGCACATTTTGGAACATCAAGGGAGTAAGGGAACAAAAATACGATTCTTACGCAATAAATGGTTCGAAAATTGCATCTCCCAAACTCAAGTTATGATGAAATGAGTGATTTAGGAAAAATTAGGGTTTTGAAAGTAAAGGAAAAGGAATGAAAGTATATACCTTGAAAGTGACTATTGCATTTGTCACTTTGTTGATTCTGAGTATTGTTCGTTGCAGCGGAGCCCACATAGCCATCATCATGCCTTCATGATGACCGGAGCATCCCGTGAGGATTGAGATCATGCGACAGGCCGTGATTGACGACGAGCCACTGGACGAGGTGAGTTGACTGAACTTTGACTTTCTATATTTCTGTTGATTCTGATTTTCTGTGATCGAAAGCGGGCCCTGGAATCTGACCCTGGGTCCCACCCAGGGCACCATGGTCCCACCAGGGTGCCATGGTCCCTTCAAGGTGCCATGGTCCCTGTGGGGCGCCATGGTCCCTTCAGGGCGCCATGGTCCCTGTGGGGCGCCATGGTACCAATCAGGACTCGGCGGGGGTCAACTTTTGATGTTCGTCAGTTTGCGTATTTGGCATAGATGATTTTGATGATTGATTACTGATTACATTGGTGTTTTTGTGTTGTAGGGTCTCCCATACATGAGAGAGCACACGGTGGGGTAGATTCTTCATAGTTTGCGAGATCAGATTCCCCGGCTTACTCAGGCAGAGAGAGATACATTGTCTATAGTAGGTTTGTGGTCTATGATTCTTATGCCGGCCATTCGATTTCATCCTGCGATGCTGATGGCACTCATGGAGCGATGGGATCCTGACACATGAACATTCCAGCTTCCAGTAGGGGAAATACGGTGACACTTGAGGATGTGTACCACATTCTTTGCCTATCGATCAGAGGAGCTACCATGACATATGCGACCGATCGGTCAGCAGAGGATCATCAACAAGTATATTGCATAGGGAGAGTCATGCCGAGTGAGACGAGAGGTCGTATCATGGTCAGCTAGCTCTTACATCCTACAGGAGAGGTGCCCCTCATGAGACGTCTTATGATAGCCATCATTGCACTAGCTGTCTACCCTAATGGGCGAGGTACACACATGCATGGGGGTCTCACATGGTGCATCAGGGCTATGGAGAGACATAGGATAGTATATGCATGGGGTCGGAGTATGCTTGCACATCTCTATCACGACCTCGAGGAGTATGTTTTCGGACAGGGTTGCAGCTTGATGACATGCACACTTCTGCAAGTGTGGATATTTGAGCACTTTACATGCACCAGGCCTGTCGGCTATCCGATGAGTGCGGCTAGTGAGCAACGTAGGGTATTTGCTTATCCACTTACCAGCGAGTGTAGATTTGGAGATCTATTATATTGGAGAGTGACATTTGACAGATTGACAACTGAGGTGACTGTGTGGAGACCATATCTGTGGATGCACAGATGGGATGGGATGGAGAGACAGTTAGCATGCTTACACAGGAACTGCCTATTGAGAGGGTGATATCCACATATCATAGTCCCATTCTATGTTGACCAAGTACGGAGGTAGTTTGGGCTAGAGCAGTGTGTTCTAGCCGATGTGCCCATCTACACTTGACACTCACGAGTCCTTCCCAGACCCAGAGCAGTAGCGAGACCTACGATAGATGATATCAAGATCACAGATATAGAGGGGTCTGATCAGGATGTGGTCACTGATTATGCTGCAGACCCCCGGGCACATCGCAGGTATCTCTCATGGTTTATGAGATCATACTCGGGGCCTATCTTTCCACCAGATCACCTGATAGGCCATCCAGGTCCATGGAGACATGGAGACCGAGATGAGGATCAGGGATCTAGATCGGAGGAGCTAGAGGAGGGAGAGGGTCATGAGGAGACAGGAGGGCCTGATCCACTCATAGGAGATTAGCCTAGTGCCGAGGAGGAGGAAGGAGAGGAAGATGACACAGATAGAGATGATGATGAGGAGAACGAGGATGTAGATGAGGATGAGGAGGAGGAGGATAGAGATGAGGAGGAGTCAGATGCAGCTCCCCATCATTCAGGAGATGATACCATAGCCTTAGATCCTCCTGTTATTCCCCAAAAGGGGGAACACGAGGCGATACGGAGACCTGTACCCATCACGCATAGATCATTCGAGCATAGGGAGCCTAGTAGTTCCCAGTCACAGATGCTACCATATCACGATCCCTACTGGCGTGAGGGAGATCCAGGTATAGTAGGTTTATATTGATTGATTGATGTTTTGATGATATAAAATGGTACTAATACATGATCTGTTCTACTGCTACAGCTAATGTGCAGGAGTGGCGTTCTCTGATCCAGCAAGCAGTGACAGATATCTCCACGATGACGCAGATCCCTAGTTCCTCACAGGTTGCTTATAGACCTCAAGGGAATGCAGGTCAGCATGATGATTTGTTTTCCCCATTTCAAGTACAGGTAGAGATATGGAGGGAGAGAGAGCAAGCTCTATCAGAGGACCTTTAGCGGGCACAGCGTGATCTAGCAGCAGCTCAGGCCGAGGCTACCTCGTATCGCGTGATCCTTATAGATAGGGATCGTAGGAGTTCTTCTCGAAGTCACTCACGATCTATATCACGGTATACCCCTATGGGTCCACCTGCACGGCCGGATCAGGAGGGAGCATCTAGTCGTGACTCTCCAGCCACCAGCCCTAGGGATAGGAGATGATCTATTGATGTAGGGTAGGTCACATTTTGGATGTATAGTGACCTACCTTTGTATATTGATCCACATATATATATATATATATATATATATATATATATATATATATATATATATATATATATATATATATATATATATATATATATATATATATATATATATATATATATATATATATATATATATATATATACATGCTTCTTTGTCTCAAACGTGTTATTTTTTAATGCCTAAAACAATGTATATTTTGCTTTGATTAAAGCTAACACATTTGGTAGATTTATATGTATGTTCTGAATTTAATTTCCATGTGATTGATTTCTCAATGCTCCATGATTAAATTGATACATGTGTGACTTAATTAAAATCTTTGATCAAGTACTACATTGATGATAGGGAAGAAAATATGTGTTAAGCCTAAGAATCATATAACTAATGTGATTTAATTTGAATTTAAACACAACATGACACGATTCAACTTAACACATAAAGACATTGTATAATATGCCAACATAATAAAAAATGTAAATCTTTTGCAATTTACATAAATGAATTCAAGACAAACCATAAAGTAAAGAAACACGCTTGTCAGGAACGAAGCAATATAGATTAAACAAAACATCGTTTAATTCTATTTGCTTTAACAAAGATATGCTAACATATTATCCAATTTTGAAGAAGTGAGAAAGGAAATAGATGAATGATAAGGAATGAGGAATTGAGCATAGTATTTACGCAAGTGCATAGCGTTTATAGGGTCTTTAAGAGATGTACCGTCTACACCCGCTATTTTATAAGCACCTGATCCATAATCTTCAATAATGATATACGGTCCAAGCCAATTAGGACTAAATTTTCCCTTTTCTTCAGGTAAGGCATTCACATTGCACTGATTCTCATAGAGAACTAAGTCACCCACTGAGAAGGAACATTGAATAACCTTATCATTATAGCTTCGTTGTAGAGTTTTGTGATACACTTGAATATGCTCAAGAGCATTTATACGCTGTTCATCAAGCATCTCAAGCTGTTGAAGTCTTCATTCTCTATAAGTGTCATCATCTACTATACCTTTGAGAGAAACTCTAAGCGATGGAATCTCTAATTCTAAAGACATAATAGCATCAGCACCATAAACAAGATTATAAGGGGTAGTTCCGGTAGCAATTCGTACACTCGTTCGGTAGGCCCAAAGCGCATAGATTAGCTGAGTACTCCAATCCTTACCATGCTTATTCACGGTTTTACAAAGAATTTGTTCAATTATCTTATTGGATGATTCAGCTTGACCATTTGATTGAGGATAGTATGGTGTAGAAAATCGATGTTTGATATGATACTTCTTGAAGAATTTCTTCACGTCCTTGTTCTTAAATGATGTCCCATTATCAGAGATTATAGTGGAAGGTATCCCAAATCGAGAAATAATGTTTTCTAGAAGGAATCGACAAATCACTTCAGCAGTAGTAGAGTGAAGGGGAATAGCTTCTACCCATTTTGTAAAGTAATCTATTGCGGTTATAATGAAAGTATGTCCTTGAGATGAAGGAGGAGAGATTTTACTGATAAGATCCAGCCCCCATGCAGAGAAAGGCCAAGAAGCTACATGAGAACGAAGTTCTTGGGTAGGAGCATGAATCAAATTATTGTGTTGTTGACATTGATGACATTTCTTAACAAATGAAAAAGAATCCTGCTGCATAGTTTGCCAATAATATCCCATATGGAGTAACCTTTGAACCAAGGATTTGCCTCCAAAATGCCCCCCACAGGCACCTGAATGCGCGTCTTCAAGAGCAATAGGGATTTCCGACTTGTTAAGACAACGAAGGAGAAGACCGTTATAACCCCTTCGGTAAAGAACATTAGAAAGAATGATATATCTAGCCGAGAGCTTGCGAATTCTAGCCCTAGTGTTCCTATTGGTGGAATCAGGAAAGGTACCATCAGTCAGGTATCTTACGATATGCGAATACCATTCATCTGAGTCTATAAAGTCACAACATGTCACCAAGCTAGAATCATCTACAATAGCTAGAGAAATAAGGTTGTGAATAACAAATTTAAGATCAACCACATGGTCCTCTAAAGATACCAGAGAAGCCACACATGCCATTGCATCCGCATGTCGATTATCTTTTCGAGGAACAGGTTCCATGGTGTAAGAATCAAATTTTTGTAACAAAGAGATAGCAAGGTCTTTATATTGTGATAATTTGTCTTATTTTTCTTGATATAGTCCTGTTACTTGTCTTATAATCAGTTGAGAATCTCCAAAAATATGTATGTGTTTTATATTCAAAGCTAAGGCTGCCTTTATTCCTGCTATAAGAGCCTCATATTCAGCAATGTTATTGGTACATAGGAAATTGAGACGATAAGATAAGGGAATGGACTTCTTTGTAGGAGAAATCAGAACAACACCTGCCCCCGATCCTGTACGACACTTAGAGCCATCAAAGTATAACTCCCAAGTTTCATCTTTCTCTGTACAAAGGATGAAGTCATCAGGAAAAGACTCAGGGTTAGGGAAGGAGAAAGGTGAAGGGGCCTCAACTAGGTGATCGGTCAATGCTTGCCCTTTAATTGCTCTTTGTGAAACAAATTTAAGGTCAAATTCAGTTAACATCATAACCCACTTAGCTAGGCGTCTTGATAAATCAGTTTTAGAGAAAAGATGCTTCAACGGATCAAACTTCACCATGACGTGGACTTCTAAATTTAAAAGATAATGTCTCAATTTCTGAGTCGCAAACACCAAGGCCAAGCATTGTCTTTCTATCGCAGAATATCGAGTCTCATAATCGAGTAAGGTACGACTTATATAATAACCTGGACACTCCTTACCGTCTTTATCATGTTGTGCCAATAATGTTGCAAGAGCATGAGAGGAAGCAGCTGTATAAAGAAGAAAGGGTTTAGAAGGTTTGGCCGGTCAAAGGATAGGAGGATTAGCCAAATACACTTTTAAATCTTCAAATGCTTGCTGACAATCTTCATTCAATTGAAAAGTGATATTCTTTTTGAGGAGTTGAGTAAAAGGAAAAATATGATCCACAAGTTGAGATACAAACCTATGAATAGCTTGAATCTTTCCTTGTAAGCTTTTGAGTTGAGACACATTTCTAGGAGGTGGCATGTTGACAATAGCATCTATTTTCTTAGTATCCACCTCAATCCCATGATGCGAAACTATGAATCCTAATAGTTTTCCACTATCCACACCAAAAACATATTTTCAGGGATTCAAGCGCATGTGATATTTATGAATCCTTTCAAAGATTTGACGAAGGATCTTAATGTGATCTATGCGGAGAATGGATTTGGCTAAAACATCATCAACATAATCTTCTAAAATCTTATGCATGTAATTATGAAAGATAAGGGTCATCGCTCGTTGATAAGTTGCGTCGGCGTTTTTAAGTCCGAAAGGCATCATTACCCAACAAAACGTACCCCAAGGAGTGGTGAAAGCAGTTTTGAATTGATCTTGAGGATTAATGAAGATTTGATTGTATCCTGAAAAACCATCCATGAAGGATAACAAAGCATGTCCTGCTGTAGAATCAACTATCATGTCAATGTTTGGGAGGGGAAAATCATCTTTCAACGAAGCTTTATTTAAATCTCGAAAGTCAGTACACATTCTTATTTTATTATCTGATTTAGCCACAGCGACAATATTTGAAATCCATGGGGAATAATCAATAGGGCGGATAAATCCAGCCTCCAATAATTTTTCAATCTCAGCCTTAACAAGCAAAGCCACCTTAGGATTCATTTTTCGGATCTTTTGTTTCACCGGCTTAGCATCAGGAACTAAGACAATATTATGAGTGACAATCTTAGGATCTATACCAGGCATGTTAGAATATGTGCAAGCAAAGATTTTAGGGAATTCACGTAATAAATCTTCATATTGTTTTTGTTCCTCTTCGTCTAGACATTTTCCAATTTTAATAACTTTTTCTTCATTGCCAGAATCCATCTTAACATCAATGGTGTCGCTTATAAGAAGATTACTTTGTTGCAGAGTATCCTTTAACTGAGGAAATTCTTTCACAATCTCGTCGTTATCAGTCTCTTTTCCAAAATAGGCTTCAGTGTTCAAACAATAAGGGAATCCCCTATTGTGATGATAATGAGGAAGAGTATCATATGCTCCTAAAAACTCAGCTAAAGTATCATCGGTAGGGAAAACATCCAAAGCACAGGCATACGAAGGATCAATATACTCAGGGTGTCTCATTGGTAGAGATGTAGAAATAACATTAACACTAATACATGGTCTTCTAGAAGCTTTAGTGTGCTTGCAGGGATTATAACCAAGTCCAAAGGCATAATCATAAAGATTATTCTCTAGAGGAACCTTTATTCCTTGTTCGTGAGCGCCACAACCATTTCCATTATACCCATGCTTAGCTAGAATACGAAAACCATGACCATAACGATCAGCCATTTCAGAAAGAGAGGGTGGTTTTTCATAAGACAAAGAATCAAACCCTTCAGAATTGGAAGTGTGAGGAGAAGAAGTTTGAGAAGCGGCCATGAAGTTATTGCTCATAGGCTCAGGTAATGTTGGTTGATTTTTAGCTTCTTCCTTCTTTTCAGCTTTAAGCTCTCTAGAAGGAACCTTATATTCACCTACAAAGGTAGGATTAAAATCAAGAGATCCCTAATCGTCTTTTGCGAGAACCTTCTTAGGATCAAAATTCTTCTTATGTGTAGATTCAAGTCGAGAAGAATCTTCTTCAGGAGCTCCAGACTCATCCAAAGAATTTTGATCATCAGAGAGTGAGGATTCATCGACAGGTATCTTGTTTAAAGAGTCATCACTAGATGAGGAAGGCTTAGAAGAACCCCCTTTGGAAGTAGATGTTTGTAAACAAGCTTGGAAATTAGTATCACCTATCAAGGTATATGTTTTATTATTATAAATAAATTTAACTTGTCTATGCAATGTAGAGGGGACCGCTTGCATACTATGAATCGAAGGTCTCCCTAATAGCAAGTTGTATGTTAGATTTCCTGACATAACATGGATAGGAGTAGGCAAAGTAACAGGCCCCACTGTGACGGGTAAGGTGATAGTACCTAATGAAGTTTTAGCCACATTATCAAAGCCTCGAATAGGATGAGAGTCAGGCTCAATTAGGGATGTATTCACATTCATCTTATGCAAAAGATTAATGCTACACACATTAAGACCAGAGCTATTATCTACTAGTGTTCATCTTATAGCAGTATCATTTATGATAACCACAATCATCAAGGGATCATATTGATGTTGAATTTCACTAGTGGGCAACTCATCTTGAGTAAACACAATATGAGCTTTAGGATTCATCACAGAGTTAACCAAAGACACTATATTACTAGATGTATTCGGTGGAGGAACATTCAAATCTTTCAAAGCATCTTGTAACATTCCGTGATGAGCAGAAGAAGTTTGAATCAAATCCCAAAGGGATATCTTAGCAGGGGTAGCTTTAATTTGTTCTATGAGATCATATTCCTTACTAAGAACTTGTGAAATGCATGGAGCTTGTGGAAGAATTGGTTGAGGATTCGGAAGAGAAACTGGAGTAACCGGAGGAGGATTAGGTTGCCTATTATTTCTAGTATGATAAGTATGGGCAACCGCATGATAACTCTCTCTAATTAATTGCTTGGCATAATTATAAGGACTTATAGGTTTTCTTCCTTGCACAGTGATGATAGGTTTATTTGGAGTAAGAAAGGAATCATACCTCCCTTGGACAGTAAGGAGAGGTGATTTAGGACAAGCACCTTGGACTTCAAAGAGAGGCTTATTATGCTCATTAAAGTTTATCATGTTAACTAATTTAGAAGTTTTGTTTTTGTTTAGAGATTTCGATAAAGCCACAAAGTCATTAAGAGCATCATCCAAAAAGCATGATCATATCTATTAAAAGGTTTATCTTTTGATTCAAAAGGAGACATCTCCTCATAGAGGGGATTATTGAAGACAACCATGTTACTAGATTCAGTGGAAGAGTTGATAGGAATGTACCCTTGAGAGGAATCATTCAACTTATCTTTCTCATCACAACGAAATGGCATAGTAACAAGGTTTATGAGTTTTTGGTAAAACGAAGGTTTGGCCTCTTTAGGATTAAAAAACTCATCTAAAGCTTCATCTAATTCATCTTGGCTATACTCATAATCAACATTATTGTATAGATCATCATAAATATGAACATCTTGCAAATAAAAATCCGACATTTTGAAATTAAAGTTGCATAAAACTGAGACACACAATGCAAAGAAACAAAGAAACACACTCTCTTTTTTTTTTCTTTTTCCTTTTTCTTCTTTTTTTTTTTTTTGAAAATGAAACTTAAATGAAACACACTAAATATAGATCTAGATCTAACAAATGCAATGCAAGAGAAAGAAATAATTCGATTCACGTCGGGTTCACCAAAATGTGTGGGGGAAAAAGCGAGACTAGGCCAACATGTCCTAATCCTACCTTTTGTCACACACTACGGAATACGAAAGAGCCTAGAGGTATCGCCCAATTGGCTACTTCTTTTTGGTGAAAGAGAGAGCCACAGGATACCTATTAGGGTTTCTATTCCTTTGTTGTAATTGAAAGGTAAGATTATGCAAGTTCAATTCCTAACCCTAAAATGCAACTATGAACTAATAACAAGATTGCAGAATTGAACTTAAACAATGGAAAGCTGCAAACATAAGGACAAGACAAGAATGCAGATGCGTACCTAGAGTCAAAATCTGAGTGAAAATGTTTGGGATGGGGGCACGGGCGCCACTGTCCTGATTCTGCACCTGAAACTGCCACTTTGCAATCTGGAAAACTGTCGAAAATGCTAAAAATTACTGTCTGTCAGGAGGACCAGGGCGCCCAGCACCCCTGTCCTAGGGACCAAGGCACCTAGCGCCCCTGTCCTGGCAGGACCAAGGTGCCCCACGCCCCTATCCTAGTCTACTACTCCAAAACTTGGTGTATGGTTCCGTCTCCGTCTGCTTCTTTCGGATCTGCAATTTGCGACATCATCTGAATCCCGAAATCTGCACTTATATCTGAAAAAGGTGTTTGGGCGGCTATATAGGGTTTTGCCTTAGTCAAACCCCCACTTCGGTGATTTCCACCTCCACGAATAGCCAAGTTGTATTTTAAAAGTAATGTGTGTGCAGACCTTGTGTGTGTGCAAGATCTAAAATGCAAGTAAGCAAACTAGAGCAACCTAGAAAGTAAACCCTAATTGCTTGTAAATGACAATGTAAATGCTCCAAATCAAGATGCCAAGTGATCTAAAGTATGAATGTAAGTGACATAATGAGGCTTATACAAAGACATGAAAACAACATGAAATCATACCCAACCCCAAGGGAGGGGTACAAGCCAATCTTTAGTCGGTGATCCCTTATTGCTCTTCAATGCCTTCAAAGCCCTAAGTGAATGAATGGATTTGATGAATGCTTGGAGGATGAATGTTGAGAGTTGTTGAAGTCTTCAAAGATCTTCTCTTTCACTGCATATGAGGTTCTTGAAAACCAAAATCGGATCCCTTCTAATGAAGAAAGAGAGCTCTTATGTATGAAACCCTAGGTCTTAATTCCAACATTTGACCGACCTAGAGATTGAATATCCCGCCAATTTCTTGGGGTTAAGCTTTATTTTATGATTGGATCGTGCTCCTAAAATTTCGGGAAAAATGTCCGGGACCGTGTGCACTCCGGGCGCCATGGTCCTGACAACTTTTCACCAAATTTTTAGGGCCGTCAGATATGATGATTTTAGAGAGAATCCCGAAGTTATAGGTGATTTCGAGATGTTTTGACCCTCGAAATCAAGACCCCAAGCTCAGAATAGGGCCTAATTAGGGTTTTTGATTAAGTGATGTATTGGAGGAATAAAATGAGAAGGGGCACACTTTAATGAAAGGGCCCAACTTTATGATGTGAAGGATGATGAAATAGGACCTTAGACCTAATTAATTTGATTAATTAAGTGCTAAAGGAGAAATGCAATGCAAAATGCAAATTGCGCCAAGGCGGGTGCTAAACTAGATGTGAAATTGTACTACTTTAGCAAGTGCGTACAATTTACGACGCTACAATATGATTTAAGAATAAAGGAGAAATGTTTAGAGGAAGAACGAGAAAAACAAAAGGAGGACAATGATAAACAAACAAGAGGAGGAGAGGAAATGGAAAGAACAAATGAATCTTGTTCCTCTATTGACCAATGGAAGGCTCCAACAGATGCATTGCCAAGTCGAAATGGCAGCAATATCCTTCTACATGGTGGTTGACCCAAGTGTATAAAAATCAAGAAAATGCAATGATAGTAGATACAATTGCATTTGAGGTGGAGTATGGAGGAAATTCACTAAATTTTGAAGCTTTCAGAATTTGTCTTTGGCTGGTGTAAAGCCTAGATTTTACAACCTTTCAGCATACTCCTCTCCCCACATGGAAATCAATGAAGCCCCTGCATGGAGAGTGGGGAGGTTAAAAACAATAATGCAATTACCTGGTGTAAAGCTACAGCTCCTCCCTACTGCGTGGATGTTTGGAGAGCATATAAAGTTAAAACAAATGCCTGCTCCCCTCTGCGTGATGTTTCCTCCTCTGTGTGGCTGGTAAAAGGAATTCAAAACTCCAAACAAATGCATTGGCAGGTTTGAATGCCGATTTAAAGTTTAATAACTTCAGAAAATAACAAATCCTCCCTGTGGTGTTGTAATGGCAATAGAAATTTCAGCAAATGAAATCAGCAGCAAGTGCATTGGCAGGGGTAAAATGTGCTATTGAAAGGTAATTAAAATTTTACCAAATGCAATTGCTGGGTGTGCAGCGAGTTTTTCCTCCTCCACGTATGTGATGAAGACAAGATATTGAAATAATAAAACCAATAGCATCCCTCCTTCATGTGGCATGATGGCTGGTGGTAGGAGTAGCATGTTGAAGCAACCGAGTAGGTGCAAACAACAAATCCTCTTCTCCTCCCTGTGCGTGGTTTTTTTTTATTGGGGGTAGCATTTGAAAACCTCAGTAAATGCAAAAAGCAGGTGTAATTCTCTGCTAGCAGTAGTGTTGAAACAAAGGCATAGTAAAACAATAGAAATCTGAGTTCTCCTCCCAAAGGCATAATAAAACGCCATGAAGAGTCTCAAGAAACAAGAAAGAAAACACAATCCCAAGCGAAGTGCATTGTCCCACATTCGCTAGGAAGTGGGGTTTTTTGATATTTTTAACAAATAAGACACCCATCTAATATGTCAAAGCTTAAGGGCTTTTGACACAAGGTGTCGGTTGGGTGCCCAAGGTGGGCCCACATGTGGGCGTGGATCCCAAGGCGACTGAAGGAGGTGATAGACAGTGACAGGTGTACCCCATGCAGGCACAGTTCCCGAGGCAACCGGGCAAAATTTTGCAGAGAAAGGCTGACTTAACCAATGAGCAGGTTTGGAGAAGATCAATGGCTCACATTGATTTATGAAGGGAAGATGATCAAAAAATACCGTTTGCAAAATAGCGAAATCCAAGTGCATGAAAACCGAGGTAAAGATGGAGCAGGTTCCGAGTAGATCAACGGCCCACACAATTTTGGAGCTTGAAGATGCACAAAGGTTAAGAGTCACGAAATGGTGAAAGCCAAGTGGCAATGTGACATGGTGGTCCACTAGGCGGGTCCTATCCCAGTGGCGCATAGGTGGCGGTGACGTGGCACACATGTGGCGTACAGGTGGACAGACAAGTGGTAGTGACATGGCTGACAAGTGGTGGAGTGATGAGGTGTCATCTGAGGTGGCACCCAGTGGACCCCATCGACCAATCAGAGGCCACCATGTGGCAGGGCGTCAGGGCATAAAAAGGGCCAAAAAATTAAAATTAAAATCAGATTAATGATATAGTTTCAACTATATTAGAAAATGAAAAATTTAAATGATTGTGCACACTTGAAGAATTAATTCGCTCAGGGCTCAATTTTTGGCCAAAATACCAAGTATTATATATCGCCGGAAAGCTCTCAGGATAAGGCATTTGATCAAGTAGTTTGTTTCAATAGATATGGGATATTTCGAGAGCAGTTTACATGGGAATGAAGAAATTATTTTTGTAGTTAAGGAAAAAGAAGACACATGGAATGTTCTGATGGATTCTGATCTTTCCCTCCTCTTCTTATTCTCAATTCTTCTCAATTGTAAGGGTTCCAGAAATTTGGAAAAATGCTCCAGATTTGATGGCTTCCATTTCTGAGTTCTCTTCAATATTGTATAGGGCAGGGTTTTATCTTGAGTAATAGAGTTCTTTCTTGTTGTAGATGTTTTGCTGTAGGTTCTTGTGTATGTAAGGCATGCATAACTTCACACAGAATTCATCTCTGGATGTATTTCTTGTTGTTACAAATTGAAGGACTTGAGGAGGTTTGAAGTTTGTCAATTTCAAGGAGGTTGTAGTGATTGTCACAGGTATTCTTCAAGGAGGAATTTAAATTCTGTAATACATCATAGATAATGGGATATACATTTTTGCAGATCTGATGGTTTTGTGAATGAGCTGGGTAATGCATTTTTGTAAGGCATTAATGTAGGGATATTAATAATGAAGATGGGTTTGCAGTATATGCTATCATTTACAGTTTGATATATGACTTTTTTGCCCTTATATAAGTCACTGGTCTCACAAGTTTTGGGGATGTTCTCAGAGCAATATATTTTAAAAGATAAATCTATTTCCCTTTATGTTTAGGGGTTTGTGTTCCATTATTTCCAAGCTCTATTTCATCTTATTGTTTGTACAGATCTAGCCAATCTGTAGTGTTTCCTAACCTGTTGAGCTTGTGAAATGATCCATCTTCTTATAGTCGATGTAGTTGTGTGTTTGTAATTGTTGTATTCAAAGCATCAAAAAGGGTGTGCCCCCCTAGGTTTAGCAGAACCTGAAGTACATGAGGATCATTAGGATCCTATGTTATGTTGTCCAAGCCCTGAAGTGTTTCATTGATTAAGATTGGCTATCTCATAGATAGATTTGCAGGTGTTCTTGGGTTATCACTTTTGGTGAACAATAGGCTCTGATACCAATGGTTAGCTCCTAGAGACAATTGAGAGGGGGGGTGAATTAGTTGTCCAATAAATTCAAACCAAAATTAACTTAACTAAAACTTAATTCTTAATGCTGGTAAACCAAACTTTATGTTGGTAGACAATTTTATTAGTTAATTGCAGTACCGGTAAAGATTAATGCATGAAACAGAAAGACAATAACATCCACAACACATAACACAAATATTTGTACGTGCAAACCCTGTAAGGGGAAAAACCATGGTGGGAAACCTTACCCACAATCAGATGATACTACTCTAGATAGTATGTGTGTACAATATGGAGTCTGCACATGCAGAAAGGCCAGCTGCCTAGAGCTCACTAGTCAAACACAAAATGGGAGTCACACTGACTACAATTGGATGGTGAAATCCAATGATAATGTACTACACAAAATAATATCTTCATATGCTAGATTCAGTACCGGTTAAGCTTTGATTATCTTCCCCAAAACTTCCTTCAATATTCAAATGATGTCTGCATGTATAGCTCTACTTATTGTCACATATTCGCACTTACTTACATTCCCATTATCAATCTCACAAATGAGATCTTACATATATACAGAAAGCTAAGACCAAATGTATAGGTCAACTTACAAAGAATATTACAATAAAATTAATTACAAATAAATCAATATGCGATGCATCATGTCAGCTCAATGCATTTACAATAATAATAAATCATCTCCATAACATGTCGTGTTGATCTGAAATAGATATTCTTGCTAGTGCATAACTTGAACCTATTTGTCGGTAACAAAAAATATGCAAACCCGATTAGATTAATAACCAAATCGCCAAAAATAAGTGATCAACTAATATCTTCAACATAACCAGGTAGTCTCCAAGTCATTCCAAGTGCTGGTGAACAATATAACCTGCCGATGAACCAAATACCAGTGACTGTGCATAAGTCACTAACTTGCCGGTGAACAAAACCAAAGATCTCTAAGTGCTAATAAGGTTGACAAGTGTTGACATCAATGAGAAAACCACATCAACATATCCAAAATGCCAACATTGAGTAGTACATTATATTGGATTTAATTATCCATATTGTAGTAAGTGAGACTCTTTTGAGTAGTGCACTCCAGGTAGTTGGCCTTCCTACATGTGCAAGCCCCTATTGTAAGTAGTATTTATTCATATTGGCCAGTGAGTAAATATTGTGGGTCACAAATCCCATTGAGGTTTTTCCCACACCGGGTTTCCTCGTTAAAATATCTTGTGTTATGGTGTGCATTTATGCTGTCTCTGTTATTAATTTTTACTGCACTATTTCTTATTTATCAGTACATTGTTTTGGGTTGCAAAGTTATAAAAAAATTCAAATATTTAACTAAATGGTTAGACACTAATTCACCCCCCCTCTCAATGTCTTTGGGACTGTTATTGAATATAAAAATTGGTTTCAGAGCCTGGTCCTCTATTTGCAAAAGCCTAACAACTTGAGGAAGATTTTGAAACTGGTATAGATGGAGAATTTAAGAAAACAGTTGGAAGGAGCTCTTGAAGATTTTGATGCAGAAAAATTGAAGAATATCAAACTTGAAGATGATCTGAGGACTGCTAAGGAATTCATTAAAGGAATTCAGGAGAACTTGGTTATAGCACAAAATAAGAGGAAAAAACTTCATGAGAAAATGCATAAACATGATGATGAAATGGAAACTCTTAGTGATATTGCAGACAAGTTGAGGCAAGAGAACACTAACATGAGAAATGAAATGCAAGAATTAACCATGAGGCTATGTAAGGATCTTGAAGACAGAAAGAAGAATGAAGAATACGTGACTAGGAGACTTAATGATGGAGGTAATGAAAATCTGAGACTTTGTCATGAAATTGATATGCTAAAGACAAATCTGATTCACATGCAACATGATAAAGATGAGCTTGTGAGACAAGTTGGAATTCTTGAAAATGAGTTGATCACTGCAAATGAATACAAAGACAAATTCAAGAAAAGTTCACAAAGACTTGATGACATGCTGAAAAGACAAAAACCTGATGGAGATACAATTGGACTTGGATTTGAACATGGAGAAATTTTTGTGACTACAAACAATCAAGATCACAGTAAACCGATAAGACAACCTAATGCTTATAAATTTAATGGGAAATGTTTTAATTGCAACAAGTTTGGTCATAGAGAAAATCAGTGTATATTTAGAAATAATCAGAATACAAACTTACCCACTAGTCAATATTCCAAATGCAATAAAGTTGGCCAGAATTCAGAAAATTATAGAATGAATGTGAAATGCTATGTTTGTGGTAGATTTGGGCATTTATCTAATCAATGCAGAACACAAACTGGTCAAGGATATGGAAAAGATATTCAGAGGAATAATGTAACGTGTTATGCATGTAACAAGATTGAACATATTGCAAAATTTTGTAGAAGCAAGACTATACTAGCTAACAATAAAGGATCTAGTGTGAAGGGAAAAGAAAAGGTAAATGAAATAAAGAAATAATTTTCAAAACAATGGATTAAGAAGGGAGATCAGAAAGTTGATGAATCTATCTCTACACTGGTAGAACAGAGTAACCCTCCACCGATAGGAGATTATTCATCTAACTAAGGAATAATCCTTACGGGGTATTGCAAAAAATTGAAAATCATTCATTCTACCCTCAGTTGATGGGAAGAAGATACATTTCTTCTTTACCGGCATATATGTTAAGTTTTCACTTAACTGGAAAGCATTTGATATGGTTTTTGAAGAGCTTTTTGGCTATAAAGCACTGAAAAACCCTCATTTCGACTCACCAAACATTCAAGCATTCATAGAGTGTGAAATTGAGCAAGGGCATTCTAAGGCAAAGAAACAAAGTGATTTTAAAGCATTCAAATTTTGAGTAAGAGGTATTTATCTTTCGAAATGACATCTTCATCTTTTGCATCTGAGTTTATTGCAAACTCTACCATGGTAGAAAACGTTAAGCGGCCTAGGCCCATGTTTAAAATCATCCCTGAAATTGCCAAGCAAGATGATTCTATTGGAGCATTTTCAAAAATTCTGAAGGGAGTCACTTTTGCTGAAGACCCTAGAATCTACATTCACTGCAACATAGAAAATCTAGGAACCAATGATTTGGAGAACATGTACAGTAGTGTCATTACTGATGAACAAGGTTTAATTAATTCAGAGCATAAGATAGTGGAAGACTTAGGATTCATTGAGATACTAAACATACCTAAATTTCCTAAGGAGGTAATCCATCTAGTTTTGAGTAGAGTTCATGTGGCTTGACTCTATTTTTAAAATCTCTAAGGAAGCAATCAAGGCAATTACTAGTTTACCCTCAACCGGTAGTAGGCTCGACAAAACTAAGAAGATACCTAACAAAGGAGTTATGGAGTTAACCGGAGCTACATCTTATAATAGATCTCTTAGGGTTAATGATATTACTAATCCTAATGTGAGATATGTGAGTATGGTACTTGGATACAGAGTAACTCATGCTAACATATTGAATTCAGTTTCTAGCTTATGTATCCATAATGCATATGAGATGGTAAAGAACAATGCTAAGATTGATGTTTGTGAATGTCTTAAAGATGAATTAATAGACAACCTGAAAAGGGTTAAGGGTGACAAGAAAGGGACATTTCATTTTGGCAACCTTCTTGTGTGTCTAATGCTTTACTTCACCAAAGAGATACCTGACATTGGTCATAAGGACTTTCAATATGACATCCTGGTAGGTAAACAAATCAAGGAATATATCACCAGTATGGACTCTAATAGTGACAACATTATAATAGACTACTTCAAAAACTTTCAGAATAGGATGAGAACTAGAGAAAGGTTACCTCAGAGCATAGTAGACAAGTATGTCAAGAAAATCTACCTTGTAATTAAACGTGATGAGACATGGATGGAAGTAGTTATCCCTAGAACTATTTGGGCTACTGAAAGGGGTTATGAAGTTGATTTACACATTCTTGAAACATATGTAAAAACATTACTTGAAGCACCTAGAGAACCCACTGAAGAAACCTTTAGAAATGCTGAGACCATTGAGAGTGCTATTTCAATGCAAAAATAGAGAAAAAGAAGAGAAACGTTTATAAGAGATGCATCCAAGATGGTGAAGGAGGTCAAAGAAAATGTGATGAACATAAGTGGTATATCTGCTAGGGATCTAGAAGGATTGAAACCAGAAGCTCATGTTTCACTAGTTGTTACTTCTTCAGATACTGACAGTGGGAAAGCACTCGAGTTCAAAAGAGTAGAAAGGAGGAAGAGAAAACCCTTACCGGTACCCTCTCCTTCTCCCAAAAGGACTATAACTTTGAGGAAGAAGCAGCAGGAAGTTAGGGAACCTAAAAAGAAACTAACACCAAAGAAGAAACAGACTAAGACACTGGATACCCTAACACTAGAGGAACTGGTAAATGAGATCACACATGATGGAAATCTTTGCAATGTGAATAAGTATTATCATTCCTACAAATATTTAGACAAGGACACTATAGAGGCCAGTATAATTTTACATTTAGATATCTATAAAAAGGTTTTGATTGAAGTTGTAGAGGATCTACTGAATGACTTATATTTAAGGCTAGAAGCTAAAAGAATGTCAGTAAAGGAACTAGGTAAAAAGCTAAAAGTTGAAGCATTATTAGTAGTGCACCCTGTAAACTCTAGAGAGGAAATTGATGAGCTAATCTCTGAGGCAAATCAGTCAGTTTTTGTCAGTGGACACCGACAGGTAAGATTAATGGCTGGTAGAGTTAAGGAGATAAGATTAATGGCTGGTAGAGTTAAGGAGATTGCTGATGAGACTGCGGAAAAGGAAAGCCAGAAAATAGATAAATCTTTTGCTAAGGTGTACTGAAAGGACACAGAGAAAGGAAAGATTGGTGGTGTACCTACTATAGAGGTAACATATAACATCCCTTCACTAGCTCAAAACACCTCTCCATTAACTTCAACATCACCATTACATACAAAAAATCAACCACATAAGGCAATTGATGAAGTAACTCATGATGATAGTAACCCAGAGTCTGAAATACTTTTCACCATGAATGTGGATATAGAGGATATAAAAATTGTTATGGATAAAGAGACTACAGAGGTTAAGGTAGATGATGTTAAGGACAATAAGGTCTCTGAGTTACTGACACACACTATTGACTCTCAGAGGAGTGAGATACCGACACAAGCAGAGCAACCAAAGACTGAGAAACCAATAGAGGATAAGGTGACTAGAGCAACCTAAATCAGAGAAACCGACAGTTGAAGAGGCACTTGTACAAAATAAAAAAATCAAAAGAAGAGGTACAAACACAGACAAATGAACTAGTAGAAAATGTAAGTAAAGTGGAAGCAACTGATGGAAATAAGGAGGAAATAGTGAAGGTAATTGGGCAAGCATCTGTTGAGAGGAAACCAATAGCAGAACCAAGCACATCTACAAGTGAATTTAGACCTACTAACATAATAGAGGTTCTATTGGATTATATCAAGAGGATAACATATTGTAATGCCTTAGCATTTAAGGCTATTGATAACACAATACCTATCTTGAAAATGATTGCACCTACCTATAAGATAGATCAAATTAATGATTCTTTAGGTAAATTGGACACATTGTCCAAATTCATTACTGAAAATGTCATAACTATAGATAAGGTGAATGAGGATACCATAAAGGAAAGAGTAGATAAAGAGAAAGGAGAATTATTTGAGAAAACCATAAAAAACTGTAATGAGCATATGGATTCATTATTACCAGTACTCAACTCAACAATTTTGGAATATAAGGAGCGATATAGAGAAGCATGTAAACCTTACCATTTGACAAAGGATATAGACGAGGAAATCAAGAAGACACAGAAAGAAATCGATGATGTTGCAGATAATTTGATAGGTTCTTCGGGACTTATCTTAGTTTTTGAGCAGGAAATGGCAGTTTTCAAAGAGAAGTTAGAGAAACTTGAGAAAGAGAAAGCAAGGATAAGGTCAAAAGCCAAGGAAATCAAAAGTAAACTTGGTCCAAAATTGGACTATCTCATTACTGAGTGGGTTGAGCTATCAAAGGAAGCAATTCAAGGAGAATGATCATCAAAGAAACAAACGCACTGTCTAACTGACATGATCCAATAGACTGAGACCATTCTCTCTAACATCAATAAATTCATGCAGAGCCTAAATCTAGTTTTGCCAGACATTTTTCAGATTGTAACCAACCGGTTATAGGCGATGAGGTAGCTTTTTTATATTCTTTGATTCTTTTTGACATTCTTTGTCATTGATGTCAAAGGGGGAGTAGTAGTATGGAGAAATATAAGGAATAGTATGGAGAAAATAAATGCACATGGGAGATCACTTTCTCAAGGGGAGAACACTTCTATTTGGGTTTCATTTTTGGATATCAGTTTTGGATTTTCTCATGAGTGTTGCCATCAATGCCAAAGGGGGAGATTGTTGGCATTCTACACTCTAATGAGAATAGTTGATGTTGTCATTGATGACAACCAACTGGCAACCAATTGGCAACTATTTTCTACACATGCACCGATAGGCACTTTCATCGACATCCAGATTACATTGAAAATGAAGTATACTGACACTTAGGCTGACATGGGATAATTTTTTTCTTATATAAATTATATTGTAAATGTAATTAATTATTTGTAAGCCGAATTTTTATATTGTAAATACTCATATATATGAGATCTCATAGGTCATTTTATTAAAAAAAGGCAACATAGTAATGGATAGGAGGTTATTGTATGAGGTTATATAGTGGACAACGAAGGTTTTTGTTAAGTTATCTGACTGAGCTTAAAGAGGTACTAAACCGAGCATTTGAGATGCTATTTTGAGTAGTACATTATATTGGATTTAACTATCCATATTGTAGTTAGTGAGACTCTTTTGAGCAGTGCGCTCAAGGCAAGTTGGCCTTCCTGCATGTGCAGGCCCCTATTGTAAGTAGTATTTATTCATATTGGCCAGTGAGTAAATATTGTGGATCACAAATCCCACTGAGGTTTTTCCCACACCGGGTTTCCTCATTAAAATATCTTGTGTTATGGTGTGCATTTATGCTATCTCTGTTATTTCTGTTTACTACATTATTTCTTGTTTATCGGTACATTGTTTTGGGTTGCAAAGTTATAAATAAATTCAAATATTTAACTAACTGGTTAGACACTGATTCAGTCCCCCCTCTTAGTGTCTTTGGGACTGTTATTGAATCTAACACATAATGCCACCATTCAATCCATGACTCACCCTCTTGAGGTTTTGGAATGTAATTCCAAGTTCCCACTAAGGTAGAAACACATTCACTATATTTAAATGGGAGGTATTAAGCCTATAAGGGAGCTTAGCCATTTGGGTATTATCTTGAGTAAGAGAAATAGAGCAAATGATAGGAAAATGATTAGATACAGTGGTCTTATAACTAACTTTACACAAGAACTAGAAGAAAAATCTTCTAGATTAAGGTTGTGTAATACATAAAATTAGTCTAATCTTCTCAACTTCTTATAATTAATTGATTTCTAATTTGACCAAGTAAACCAATTAGTAGCATGGTTGGAGAATTTATCATGAATGAGGTCAACCACTTCAACAATATTTTGGCAATAAATCCATCTTTCAAATTCATCTTGACTGAGTTTGAAATGAATTTAAACTAACTACAATCTTCATGATGTTCAACCATATTAAAGTATCCTCCTAGAAACTAATTAGTTTTAGGAAGGCTTTTAGACATCCAATCCTAAATAATAGATCTATCCTTAGGATTATTGAGAGCATATATAGAACAAAACCCAATAGGTTGTCCATTGATAAAAGAAAGGGCCTGAACACAACTATTTAATGTGTCTTTTCCTTTATCAATGACATGTTTACAAATCAAAATAAACAACTCAAGCACAACTCCACTTGTATAAGTTCAATTTACTAATGTTAATCAAATATTTGATTATTATTTATTTTAGATTACAATTAATTCAAAAGAAAAATTAACCCTATTTAACACTTAGGGTATATTACACCTTTGAATAAAATAGTTAAATATTATTGCATGAGTAATTTATGATGTACATGAAAAGAATCAAAGTATTATGTGCCCTCAAAAGGGAGTGTTTTCTATACCTATGTAATCCTTAAGAGAATCTAATTGATTAGAGTATCAAGTAAACAAGGTTTTGAACAACATGAAAAAATAAACAATTTAAAGGCAATAAATTATGAGTCGTTGGTTTTAAATTTGGCTTTCAAATATTAAGATATAGTTTGTTATATGTGTGTGTATGTGCGCATGTGCATGGACGTGCATTTGTGTGTGTGTGTGTGTAAATTAATTTATATAATTTGTTTAGAATATTTGACAATCTATTTTGTCTTCTTTTTTATGTGAGTTTTTCTAGAACACCTAAATACAACCATGGAATCCCAATTATCTTTTATATTTGTCTATCAAGTGTAGATCTATCAAATTCCATCTTTCCGTATTTTTTTGGTAAATTAGGTCATTTAGAGGTTTTATCATCTTAATTTAACCCTAACCCTAATTTTCTTACCAATACATCTTAATTTAACCCTAACCCTAATTTAACCCTAATTTTCTTACCAATAAATTAGGTCATTTAGAGGTTTTATCATCTTAATTTAACCCTAACCATAATTGGCTAATTTTCAAGCTTGGCCATTTATGACGATGAAAACTCTATTAACCTTAATGAAAAACCAATTCCTTCAATAGAAAATTAGTCTATAAAATATCCTAAATTTATGGGCAAAGAAACCTAAACAAGTTATGATTTGATGTAGAATATAGTTAAGGAAACAAGATGAACATTGATCAATTTTTAAACTCTAGTATAATAAAAATAAGACCATGTTAGATTCATCTCATGAATATGTCAAACATTTCATAGATCTTTATCCTAGTAAATGATCCTCTATATCTTTTGTCTAATTAAATTTTAATTTATAATCTTGTACACAAATTTCATGCTCTTTTAGGATAAGATAAGATTTGGCTCATGAAAATCACAGTTTCGTGTTAAACTTATAGAAATTTCGTATTCATGAGGGATTACACAATTAAATTGATAAGTTTAATAGAATTTAAACCTCAAAATAATTATGTCTATTAAACAAAAATATATAGTGGGTAAATTGTACTAATATATATTGAAATTTAAGAATTCTTAACTCCTTTAACAAGGCATACAAAAAATTAGTTCATGAAGTGTTTATCCCTTTCATCATATTGAAAACTTAAAAAATTTATGTTTATTTAATTCCCTCTTTTATGACCATCACCTCACAAAGTTATATGTGATAGGTTCCCTAAACATTTACAATGTATATTGGCCTTCCTCCATGCCCTTGGAGCTATTTATTTGGTAGTAATGTGTTCCTCCTTCCTTTACATGCCATAACCCATGGGTGTAGTTGTTTGTGCTCTTACATGGTTGAATGAGAGCATGATAGTGTATTACACTTATTTGCATCTTTATCCTTGCATTGTAAAGTGGTAGAAACTTCAAGCTTAATTTTAATTATTTTCTAAAGTTTATTTATAGTTCATTTTTGGCACTGAAATATATACATGCAAGTCGATAATTATATATTATTGATATGAGGTTTCCACAATCTATAGTTCTATTATGTGATTTTTGGATTCGATTGTGTGAATTATATATTATATAGGTAAAATTATTTTAAAAAATCATCTATATGAAATCGCAATCACATAGGAGTTGCATTGTTTATCAAGGTTGAGTTTAATATTGAGTGCATCTTCAATAGTTTATTTTTTCCATTCATTGGATATTATGTGAAAAATAAATAATATAAGATGAATAGGCTACCTAAGAAACATGTTTGTTCACTACTAAAATATTTTACACCTAGCTATAACTTCAAAACATTAATTTTAAAGTAGTGTTCAATGATATGATGAGTTCCCATCCAATATGGATTCTATTTGATTTATTTGGGAATGAGTTTGATAAGTCATTAGTCATTGATAAGCATAGTGAATCTTTTTCTTAAGCCTCATGATAAACTTGATAGAAGTCTTAAGTAAATAGTAGGTAAAATGGCCTTGAATAATTCCACTAAGAGATCACCCAACCTAGGACCTTCTACAATCCGTGAAGAAGAGTGTCTTTGCAAGATAATTTGGTGAAAAAGATTATTTTATGATGGTAGAAGGCTTCCTTAAACTCTATGGTGGAGGTAGGAATGATTTGAAAGGAATCTTTATTACACACATATTTTTCTCCTTATTGTGCTTTGAGTTTATATTTATTGGGGGAACTTGAAGTTTTTTTTTTCAATCCATTTAAGGTGATAGTGAATATAAAATCTCCATTTCTATTATATATGAATCAAATCATCTAAGACACATCCACACTACCATCTAATCATCTAAGACACATCCACACTACCATCTTGATGATAAGAATTAATGAATCCAACTTTTTTACAAAGGGTTTGAAAGCCAACATTAATTTCAACTTCTTAAAGACAAACCACATCTAAACCACCATTGGATTATATTTTTAATGTCTTATTTTTAAACTAAAATTAAGAGACCCTACACATTCCAAACACAAATTCCTATAGTGGTTATCCCTACCAAATTTAGTCCCTCGAAGAAAACCTTACACATGTGATCCCATAGAGAAAAACGTATATATGTCATAACTAACTCTAGAAGGGAACATTGACATTGTTAGGAATAGGTGTTAAACACATTGTTTAACGTGAATTGTTTTAACTAGGTAAAATAAATATGTATGGGTTGCATATAAAAAAAATATTTAATATTGAAAAATTTAGTACCAAAAAATAAATGTTGTGTCAATGGTTTTGTGAACTCATGGTTTTGGTACACATGGTTTTACCTTAATATTTATTTGTTTTATGTTAGCTTAGTTCTATAAAAGTAATAACATGTTTAGTGGTTGAGGTTGGTTTGGTTGTCATTGTATTGAGTCTTCTTCTAAAAAGTGCAGATGTGAAGCATGGTATGAGATGTGCGGATACATGTTTAGACACATGGAGTATGTATTTGAGAAACTTGATGCTTTAGAAGTATTCATGGAGAATATCTACACGTATTGTAATGTTTTTATTGATAAATAATACATTGAGTGTGGATAGGTTTGGAAGTTAGGTATTTTACTTTTGAGGATTATTCCAAGGTATATATATTGTGGCATGCCTTTGATCTTTTCATAATGATATTTTGCAATATTGTATGCATATTTTTCTCTCAGGGGTTTACCTAGGAAATGGTTTGATCAACTCGCATGATTTTTTATGAAAAAAGTGGTATTAGAGATCCCTATTTTGATAAAAATAATGTTTGAGTTGATTTGGTGCAAAGTTGAATCCATGACAATGCAGGGGAGATTTGAGACATTTCAAGGTATGAGATATGTTGTGCAACTTTTTATTTGAAGATTTGAGGTTTTGGTATTTGTAGATTCATGGTGATTTTTTGTTGATCTAGGGTTTAAATTTGATTTAAAATTTTTTTTAGTGTTCACCATGATGATTCTATGGGAGAAGTTTTATAGATTACCTTCTAGGTGATACAAACCTTACCATTGGATTTAGGAGGTCTAATAGATGAATATTAAAATCAAATTCAACCTATTTGGGTCATTGCAAACTTTTCCTCCTCCCTTGATGTCATATGACTATACAAACATCAAGTTGCATGTAGAAAAAAAAAAGCTTTTTACTTCTGAGCATGGAAAAGAAATTATTTAAAAAATAAATAAATGATTTGCAAGGGGTGGGAAGGGGTGATGGCACAAAACTACCATGAATTCCTTTTCACAATAAAGATCAATAGGTGCCAACAATGCCATGGAGGGTGTTAGCCTTGCATTATCTTGTTAGCACTAGTTGTTAGTTGGTGGGTAGCGAGGGCTTGGCCATCTTGTCCTTGGATGTTCACATGGACCTATCACCTTGTACAAGTGTTAAACTTTTTAAAATTTAAAATTGAAACATTTTTAATATTTGTTCTAGATTTTCCATCTTCCTCTCACCTATTTCACTACCATTTCTAGCCACCTGCATGCCATTGTTGACATCATGCTACTATTATCATGACATAAATAGTATGACTTGGCATTTGACCCCCTTATAGAATAACTAAGAAAGTTTATTTTGTGGGGCATAAATTTCACCCATAGTACCCGATTCTTGACTTCTAATAGTTGTTAAAAATTTCTCTTTGAGAAATAAATAGTGGTACAAATTTGGTTTATTTTTTGACAATTTTTTTATCAATTTTTGGTACCATAAAGCTAGACATTATCCTAGAAGAGTTAACTTCTCATAATTTCTATGTATGAAATTAGATTTTTGATTTTGAATAGATGATGATGGAGACAATTTTTAGTGAGCTACATGTAAATGAGGGGATTCACTACCATCAAGATGACAAGGTCTCAAGTAGAAAACAACCCTCAATTACCTCAATGTTAAATTATCAAGTGAACTAATGAGATCTTTACTAGGAATATTTACCTCTCTAAGGGATAGGGTAGGGGATTGTTGATGAAGGTGTAATGTGGTAAAAAATTAGGGTTTCAACCCCAAGGGATGAAAACCACTAATTTTTTCTTTGTGACCAATTAAATTCAAAAGAGGGTTGAACCCAATAGATTCAATCACAAACTAGCAAGGATAAGAACTGAATACTGATTGGATTCAAGGTGGTGGATTTGTTTGCCTTCTTTTGCAATTGAATTGCTGAAATCAAGATAAAGTGCTAAAAATGAACGTAAAAACATGAAAACAACAAGATACAAATGTCGGATTGAGGCACGCACCTAGATCTAAGGAATATAAGTAGATTCTGATCTGATCCCTAAAAAAGCTCCAAAAATGCCAGGATTGGACTGAAATTCACCCTGGCCCTCCTAAATTTTCACACACCAAAAGGGGTTGACTTGTCTCTGGAAATAATGTTGATTCTAAAGATCACAACTCCATACCTGATTCCTGCACACAGAAAGAAAGAGTAATAGGTTAGGAATAGGGGCTTGCCTAAGTCAAACAATGGTTTTGGAATTAACCATGAAATAGAGATAAAAGATAATTGAATTATTGTAATTAAATATTCTCCTTTTGAGGGAGATTCTAAATAATGATTGAAACCCAAATAATATACCTCTATATGAAGTTTTGTTTGTCTCCACATGAGATGAGGGTTTCATGAAGTTTTCGACAAAATAGGATGTAAATCTCCACTTCAATGCTTGAATCTTGACTTTATTGCTACTCCAAGACTTGAAGGAAGATTGATTACTTGCTTAATTGCTTGAATGCTTGAATTATTGATGTCATGTATGCTTACTTATGCCTTAGATGTCAAATCAAAGGGGAAAGTTTCTTTTTATACATGCCCATCAAAAAACTTGCTAAATTTTAGACATAAGCTAAACAGAGCTGGGAATCCCACTCAAATTTAAAATAGAAAAAAGGGTTTGAAAGAGGGCTCAATTAGGGAGGACTAAAGAGTTGCGTCCTATTCCTAATTAGGACTAGGGTGTGGTTCTCTCCTCCTACCCCTATTTAGGGCAAGGACAAGGTTCCATGTTGATGTAAAAGTGGAAAATGTAATCATACTTGAGTGATATGAGAAGAATCAGGTCCCAGTCAAGCCTAGGGGTGCAAACTCTAAGGTAGGGACCCAAATGCAGTCAAAATTATACAAGGGGTAAGTGCACCAAGATGGTGTCCAAAAAGAGGGGTATACGTTGACACCTTTTTTTTGAAATCAGTTAAACTTGAACTTCGAGGAGCAATTTGAAACTCGTCCACTCAAAATATGAAGATACCCAAAGAAAAAAGATTGTAGTACTTTGAATCTAGTTTCCAAACTAATAAACTTTTTCAAAATTGGATAAGATTAAGGGGGTCAAATCCTTTGCGCATGAAAAAAATTTCTAATTTTTTTTCTTCTGAAAAACATAACATAGTGTCTGACATGTGCATCAAAAAAGTCATAGTTAGATTTAGTATTTTGATAAATCCTTTGGTAGAAAGATAGATAAGAGTGAGCACTAGAAGTTGTGTATTTTTTTGTAACTTTCTATTGAGTAATTTTTTTTATGATTTTTTAAAATGGGCACATCCTGAAAACCGGGTACCTGTTCATGCGTGAAGCATAACTTGCACCAAAATAATAAAAAATGCATTTTTTTAAAAGTGTAAAGAATCAAGCACACTACAATAATATATAATTCTTTTAAATTTGGATAAGTAGATCAAAAGTTATTAAAAAAATGGTAAACATATGTCTCTGAGAACTATGGAGACATTGGTAAAAAATAATAATATGTTAATATTGTCCAAATATAGAAAAAATTATATTGTTAGAAAGCTTAAAAGACATGTGAAATTATGGTGGTAATTTTACAATTATCCAGTTGATGAGGTGTAAACTAGATGACGAGGAAGTTGAGAAACCAATTTGATAAAAAAAACTCGTTAAAAAGGAGGGAAATCAAACTCCCAAGCCTCAACCTTGTTATCCAAGGCTATTGGCAAGCCTAAATGCAATCAAGTTTTTGAAAATAAAAGCGTGATCAAGTTTTTTAAATATAAAAGCTTGATCGTGCTTTTTAGCTCTAAAAACCTGTGTGGGTTATGTTGACATAAAAACATATATGTATGTATATAATATGTGTATGTATGTACATATATGAATGTAAAATAAATGCACACACACACAAACACATACATACATACATACATACACACACACACACATATACATAGATACATATATACATATATATGTATAAACATATACACATACATATATATACATGCATATATATATATGTATATACATATATACAAATATATGTATATATGTATGTATGTATATATATATGTAGATACATATATACATATATGTATATATGTATATATATGTATGTATGTATGTATGTATGTATATTTATATATGTATGTATATATATGTATATGTATACACACACACACACACACTAACACACACACACATAGTCTCTCAATATCTTTGCAAATTATATTTCCTCCCTTTCTCTCTCTCTCTCTCTCTCTCTCTCCATAAAGTATTTTTAGGACCCCATATGACCTGTAACGACACCATATGACCCCTTAGAACCTCATATGACCCCTAATGACAACATATGACCCCTCAAGAGACCCCTTTTAACATCCTAATACATGACATGGCCCCTTAGGACACCATATGATCCCTTAGGACCAAATGATGTCCTAATGGGTCATATTATGTCTCGAGGGGTCATATATTGTTCTAACATGTGTGGCCCCTTAGGACCCCATATGACCCGTAACGACACCATATTACTCCTTAGGACCCCATATGACCCCTAATGACAACATATGACCCCTTAGGACCAAATGAAGTCCTAATGGGTCATATGGTGTCTTGAGGAGTCATGGTATTCTAACACATTTGTGGCCCCTTAGAGCCCCATATGACCCCTAACGATACCATATGACCCCTTAGGACTTCATATGACCCCTAACGACATTTGATTGCCACCATATGACTCCCTAGGACCATATGATGTTGTAATGGGTTATATGGTGTCTTGAGGGGTCATATGGTGGTCTAACACATGTTTGGCCCCTTAGGAAACCATATGACCCCTAACAACACCATATCACTCTTTAGGACCCCATATGACCCCCGACAACACCACATGAACCCCTAGGACTATATGATGTCCTTATGGGTCATATGGTGTATTGAGGGGTTATATGGTGTTCTAACACATGTGTGGTCCCTTAGGACCCCATCCGATCCCTAATGACACCATATGACCCTTTAGGACTCCATATGACCCCGATGACACCATACGACCCCTTATAACCAAATGATTTCCTAATGGATTATATGGTGTCCTAAGGGGTCATAAGGTGTCCTAAGGGGTCATATGGTGTTCTAACACATGTGTGGCCTCTTAGGACACCATATGACCTCTTAGGACCCCATATGACCCCTAGCGAAACCATATGACCCCTCAAGAGACCCCTTTTAATACTGTAGTATATGATATGACCTCTTAGGACACCATATGACCCCTTATGACCAAATGATGTCCTAATTGGTCATATGGTATCTTAAGGTGTCATATGATGTCCTAACACATGTGTGGGACCTTAGGGCCCCATATGATCCCTAATGACACCATGACTTCTTAGGACCCCATATGACCTCTTAGGACACCATATGACCCCCTAGGACCATATGATGTCCTAATGGGTCATATGGGGTCTTGATGGGTCATATAGTGTTCTAAAACATGTGTGGCCCCTTAGGACCCCATATGACCCCTAATGACACCATATGACCCCTTAGGACCCTATATGACCCCTGACGACACCATATGACCCCCTAGGACCATGTGATGTCCTAATGGGCCTATTGGAGTCTTGAGGGGTCAAATGGTGTTCTAGAAAATGTGTGGCCCCTTAGGACCCCATATGACCCCTAACGATGCCATATGACTCCTTAGGAGCCCATACGACCCCTAATGACACCACATGACCCCTTAGGACCCCATATGACCCCTTAGGACCATATGATGTCGTAATGGGTCATATGGTGTCTAGAGGGGTCATATGGTGTTCTAACACATGTGTGGCCCCTTAGGACCCCATATGACCCTTAGCAAAACCATATGACCTCTTAGGACCCCATATAACCTCTAAGGACCCCATGTGACCCCCAAGGACCATATGATGTCCTGATTAGTCATATGGGGTCTTGAGGGGTCATATAGTGTTCTAACACATTTGTGGTCCTTTAGGACCTTGTATGACCCCTAATGACACCATATGAACCCTTAGGACTCCATATGACCCCTAATGCCACCATATGAACCCCAGGAGCATATGATGTCCTAAAGTTAAAGGGTCATATGGTGTTATAACACATGTGTGGCCCCTTAGGATCTCATATGATCCCTAGTGACACCATATTACTCCTTAGGACCCCATATGACCCCTAATGAAACCATATGACCCTTTAGGATCCCATATGACCCTTTAGGATTCCATATGACCCCCTAAGACAATATGATGTCGTAATGGGTCTTATGGTGTCTTAAGGGGTCATATGGTGTTCTAACACATGTGTGGCCCCTTAGGACCCCATATGACACCTAACGACACCATATGACCCCTTAGGACCCCATATGACCCTTGATGACACCACATGGCACCCTAGGAATATACGATATCCTAATGAGTCATATGATGTCTTGAGGGGTCATATGGTGTTCTATCATATGTGTGGCCCCATAGGACCCCATATGACCCCTAACAACATCCATATGAACCCCATATGATGTTCTCTCTCTCTCTCTCTCTCTCCCTTTCCCTCTCTCTCTCTCTCTCCCTTTCCCTCTCTCTCTCTCTCTCTTTGTCTCTCTATCTCTCTCTCTTTATCTGTCTATCTGTCAGTCTGTCTCCCTCTATCTCCCTCCCTTTTCCCTCCTTTCTCTTTCTCTCTCTTTGTCTATCTGTTTGTCTATCTGTCTGTTTGTCTGTCTGTCTGTCTGTCTGTCTGTCTGTCTGTCTGTCTGTCTGTCTGTCTCTCCCTCCCTCCTCGCTCTCTCTCTACCTCCCTTTTCCTTCCCCCTTTCTTTACTCTAAGTAACATGTATGGGTTTTTTTAGATAAAAAGCATGTCTAGGTTAGTGGACTTATGAACATTTGTTCATTCTAGAATCTTAGGGACTAAATACATGAACATGTTAACTATACACAATGCATACATGTTTCATTCACATAATTTTTATTTTCAATGGTCACATAAGCACTTTTTCAACTTGTTGAAGGCCCCATTGGAACTGTTTCTACAATTCTGTGAGTATTTTATGTCAAAGTAAGGGAACCTTTTATTTTGTATGAGTTAAAATGATTGAATTATTGTTCTAATTGGTTTGTTCAATGTTATTTTGATTGTTTGATAGTTTTGATTATTAAAAATAATGATAATACATGTTTTTATGGTGATTTGATTGTATAAGTTTTTGTAACATATATGTACAAAATGATTTTATTTAAGACAATCATTATTCAAGATGGTAAAGAAAAAGTGAGGAACATCCAAACAATGAGAGGTTGAAAAGAAAAGATGAAGGGAGCATATGAAGAGATTACGTGAACTAAGAACAATGGGACAAGAAGGTACATCATCTACAACATCTCATTTGGATGTACCAAATGAACTAATGCAATTAAATAAGAAATTATAATCAATAATCAATCAAATGATGAACATGCCCAACTTAATTTGATTTACCAAATGAACCTAATGCAATTAAAGAAGAGACCACAATCAATAATCAATCAAATAATGAACATACACCAACTCAATTTGATGTAACGAATGTACCTAATTCAATTGGAGAAGAGACCACAATCAATAATCAATAAAGTGATGAACATACACCATCTCAATTTGATGTAACGAATGTACCTAATGCACATAATGCACCAATGTTAACACCTCCTAGAATTATTCATAGGAAAGAAAAGTATCTAATTGACATTGATGGGAATATTTTGAAGCCAATGCTTGATAAATTACATGAATGAAATTTTAGAAGGATGGTTGAAAGAATATGGCAACACTATTTTAAAAGCTTAAATTAAACTGCAAGATGCCAATTAATTGTTGAAATGATTATAAATTTGAAATTTACAGAGAGTGAAATTCTTGGCTTAAGATCATTCAAAATTAATAGTGAAAGAACTATTGTGAGAAATATATTTGATGCATATCAAGCAATTGGTTGAAAATCACGTACAAAATATTCTAATGTTACTCGATGTGTTATCACAACAACCATATTGAGCAAGAAAATAAAAAAGATCATTTAATAAACAAAACAAGTAAGTCATTAAACATAAGTAGAACAACATTACATAATGCATTAGAGGGGCGGGAGAAAATAGAGGATCATAACAATAATTATCTTTGGGCAGTCTTAGGTAGACTACCACACAAAGACAAGGTTGTTGTTGATACGCTAAGAACATTAATTAAAAATTTCTGGCATGACAACACAAGGGTTTCACCCAACCAAAGAGATGTTGCTAGAAGGAGAACTGGATCTAGAAATCACGAGCCACATGTGAAACACTATTTGGATATGACTCAAACAAAATTATATGAAAGATTCCTTCAAAAGTTTCCTCAAATAAGAATTAGTTAAAGATTTTTTTGAAATGGAAAACTTTTTTATGTTAAGATTAATCATGTATGCACCAAGTGTTGTTCTAGGATGCATATTGAATTTTCCATGCATTATGATATTTATCGTCATATATGTAGTACTTTGCACAATAATGATGTTTTGCAAGAATGTAGTATACAAGAAGCTCCTAAGTTAATGAAAGAATTTATTTCAAGTGCACTATGTAAAAGAGATGATGGTTACATTTATTATAAGATGCTGTGTTTGAAAGGTTCTTATGCTACATGTGGTGGTTTGCAACATTTACCTAGATGTCTACATTTAGAGAGCACACATGAAATTGGTAAGAAACTAGTTTCTTTTGGAAAATACAAGATAGTCACATATGGGGTTAAAGATGGAAAAGAATTGAAGAGATGTGAGTTAGTGAAAAATGATATATGTGTAGCTGAATTTATGAAAATGTTTCAAGAGAAACTAGTTTATGAGTACATAATGCATACACATAGAGCTTGGTGGTTAGATAAGAATTTCAAGTTATGTAAGAATAGATTTACTCTTGGTACCATTGTCTCTATCATTGATTTTGCTGATAATTATATACTACAACCTCAAAATGAAGTGCAATCTATGTATTACCATTCTATACAAGTTACTATTTTATACATATAGCATTCATGCACGCAGATGATAGCATAGAAGAGGATATAAAGGTTTTAAGAGAGTATCACCTCTACATAAGTGATGATCATACTCATTCGTTAGAGTTTGTGCAAGGATGCTTTCAAGTTTTCTATGATAATTTAAGGAAAAGAAACATAAGATACAACCAACACAAAATATGGTTAGATAATTGCACCTCACAATTCAAGAATGCAAGGATATTCTATTGGTTGACTAGGATGCATGTGACAAGTGGTGTACACCATTTTTGGAATTCCACAGAGGCTAGACATGAAAAGGGAGAGCATGATGACACTTGAGCATGCGTAAAAATAGCCCTTTCTAGAGAAGAATTGAAGCATGAAGGTGGTGCCGAGTTGATAGATGCAACAACAATTGTGCAATGGTGTAACTCTATAATGGGCCCAGGTAACGCAGGTATTGTTGGGAATATTATATTATAATAGACAATGAAAGATTGTTGACATTTCAATAAGGATATTGAGAAGGTTGTTGATGATTATGGACATTACTAATTAAAGATGTTTTACTATCTTGATATTATTATTTTGTCATTGATGTCAAGAAATTGATTTTCTAATTCAGTATGATGTTGCCATATCTTGAGAAGTATGATATGAATATTATAAAGAAGTCGGTAAAGACACAGGAAAGAATATGATGAGTAAGGGGATAAGTTATTCAATGGGCAACTCTACCGAGTTAGACAATGATGAGAACTTGATGTTTTAGATTGTTTTAACATCATACATATGTTGTAAAATGTAAAGGTTAATACTACACTATGATATCAGGCAAAGAACCTAGTCAGTAAACCCTAAGGTTATCACTGTCGGTTAATGAAGACATAATGTCTACCGAGTGAAGTTTAGTATTCACCGAGTTGTAACTGAGCTATAACAGAATGCATTAAATGTTTACATGTGATATTTAATGAAAGAAGCTGATGAGCTGGAGCAGATCAATGATTGGTAAGATGTGGAAGAAGTTTGTTAATGAATCTAAGGCAATGGAAAGTCGACATGGAGATCTACAACTCAGATTGAACCGCATTACCCTAACACAAGTTCCAAGGTGAATGTGCAAGTTCCAAGGTGGGGTAAAACATTTTCAGATCGAAAGATACAATGAACCTAGACAAGATTGAAGATCTGATGGCTATGATTGATCATGGGAAATGTGATCAATGAGATTAAGCGGTTACCTAATTGTTTATAAATAGGAAACTGTTGTTAAACAATGTATGCGGCTAAATGTATGTATAGGGATGCTACATAGTGATTAACGAGCACAAAAGCTTGAAGACCTATTAGTATAACAAAGTATTGGTGCCCAACAGATAGACAAGATTAGTTCAATGTCTAGATTGCATTGAACAAATAGGAATCTGCTTTAGCATTTTAGATGTGAAGTTGCAGATAGATTGTATTACTGTTATTTTGTGAAAGTGATAGGAAATCTCTTAACCGAGTGGACTTAATAGTCTTATATGTAAATCATCTAACAAGGTGACATTCTGATTGAGTGTTTGAAATCCTTTGACAAGGTCACTTCTAACAAAGTGAAGATCCTAATAGATCTGAGGGAAATCCCTTAACCAGGTCACATCTAGCAAGGTGTTTGTAATATTTAACATGATTTTCTTTTAACCGAGCATACTCTAGAAGAGTATATTTCTTAGTGGGTTTGAAATCCCACAATGGTTTTTCCCTATTTGGGTTTCCACGTTAAATCTGGTGTTATGAGGTTTATATTGTTCATATGCTTTTGAGTTTGCATGTTTGATAGTTTTTTGGTTATATGACTGATATATATGTTACCGAGGTTGAATCTGATGTTTTTATGGATGATTAAGTTTGTATGATTCACCCCCCCCTCTCATATTGTTGGCTATTGGATCTGTACTTTTATTAAGTATCAGAACTATCAGGTATGTTTATGGTTCATAGATATTTTTGGTTGATCAATGAATCTAACATTAAAAACTATCAAGATTGTTGTACAGTTGTAGGATCAAGTGGCATGCATTCATTTAGAAGTTCAAATGCAAGTTCACTAGTAATTTGTACTAGAGAGATTGCATGTTTTTTCTCTTGTATGATTTTTTTATGGGAAGAATGTGAATCACAAGAGTGGGTTGACAAATGGTGTTGTAGACCCTTGGTTCCCATTGATACATATCAAGTTCCCAAAGATCTGCAATTGAACTAGATGGAAGCATCAACATATTTTGACCATGTAATAGACCTAGTGGAATCAGGTGATTTTTTTGGTTTATTTTTTGCAAGAATTTTTTGTCTCCTTTTGTTAAATCTCATGTTTTTTGGTATTAATTATCATTCTATAAAATGTAGATCATGTGTACGCAACTTTGCTGGAGAAGAGAATAGTGAAGAAGGAACAAATTAAATTTTGTATCATTGTATTGAGCCTAAAATAAAATTGACAACCACAATAATTGATGAAGAGTGTATTGAGTACCCAATAGGGTCTATTGTCATGATAGAGAGATCTCTTAGAGATACCCTATCAAGAATTTTGATGTTTGGTTGTTCAAGGACTTTGAAACACATAGACATATTCTTCATTTCTCCAAACTTGTTGTTGCAGAAAATATTCAATTGATTTAGTATCGTGGTAGAGCTCATAACAAAAATTTATGGAAAGTTCATGAATCTAACAACGAGGCAATAGTTGACACAATAAGGGTTAGAGCCAATCTAGCAAGCTCACTTGATTAATTTTAGGTCATCTACAAGTTTTTAGTGTGTTGGAGCATTACAATGAAGGAAGATTCCATAGTTTGAGGTAGAATGATTTTGATAATTTTGTATATATCATTGGCGAATTATTCTATATTCATTTTTTGTATATATAAATGCCCATGAGCTAATTTGTGCATATTTAAAGGCCAAATTTTGTATATTTAAACAACCATGAGCTGATTTGTGCATATTTAGATGCCAAATTTTGTATATTTAAATGACTATGAGTTGAATTGTGCTAATTTGTACATAAAGTTTTTGTATATTTAAATAGCCATGAGCTGATTTGTCTATATTTAGAGGCAAATTTTTGTATATGTAATTTTTGTACAGTTTGGTTAGAAATCCATAAATGGAATTTTGTGATGAATTTCGTATTTATGGTTCTAATTTAAATTTTCTATCACTATTTATGAGTAGATGTCCTAATTTTCTATGACTATGTATGACTATTTATGACAATTTTTTGGACCTAGGGCACTTGAGAGACAACACTAGTAGGGTATGGTTGTGGACATTTCAATGATTTGGGATGCGCAATATGAGGATGCCTAACATAAACCTACCTACTCAGATGTGCTTGTGCTATTAGTTCATGCCCATGATGAACAAAATTAAACTTATCCTATCTCGCAACATTGCATTGCATGCATCTAATGGTTTTCTCACTAGCTGAAAAATTTTTACCTTGTGAAAATGGTTTCGAGTCTTCAAAATATGAGATAGTTCATTGTAGATGGGCCTCACATGACCCTATATATTCAAACAAATTATTCATATGTCTTGGATTCCAAGAAACAGTCTGTCAAAGTTCGATAATTTTTTATAATTAGGGCAATTGAGAGACAACACCGATAGGATATGGCTATGGATGTTCTAACAACTTGGGATGCACAACAAGAGCATGCCTACCATAAACCTATCTACCCAGATGTGCTCATGTTGGTAGTTCGCGCCCACAACAAATAGAATGAAACTTATCCTATCTTGCAACCTTGAATTGCATGCATTTAACGATTTTCACACCAATTGATAAAAAATATAATGTGTGAAAATGGATCCAAGTATTAAATATATGAGATAGGTCATTGTAGATGAGCCTCACATGACCCTATAGATTCAAACATATCATATTTATGTGTCCTAGATTCCAAGAATCTTTCTATCAAAGTTTGACAATTTTTTTGACTTAGGACACTTGAGAGACAACACCGGTAGGGTATGGATGTGTAGATTCCAGTGAGTTGGGATGCACAAAAGGAGAATTCCTACCATAAAAATTCCCACCCAGATGCTATCATGCTAGTAGTTCTTGCCCATGACAAACAAAATGAAACTTAGCCTATCTTGCAACCTTGTTTGCATGCATCTGATGGTTTTCGCACCGACTAAAAAATGCTACCCTGTGAAAATGGCTTTGAGTATTCAAAATATGAGATAAATAATTATAGATGGGCCTCACATGACCCTATATCTTCAAAAATATCATTCGTATGTGTCCTAGATTCCAAGAAATAGTCTGTCAAAGTTTGACAATTTTTTGGATTTAAGGCACTTGAGAGACAACACCGGTAGGGTATGGCTATGAACATTTCAGTGAGTTGGGATGCACAATAAGAGTATTCCTACCATAAAAGTACCCACCCAGATGTGCTCATGTTGGTAGTTCATTCCCATGATGAATGGAATAAAACATAGCCTATCTTGCAACCTTGCATTGCATGCATCTGACGGTTTTCGCACAGTTTTTACCAAAATTGCAATATCTCCTAAAATAATAGGTGAAAAATTATGAAACCAAGTGAAAATGAAACTATATTCATATATATAACATTTACAACATGTCCTAGGTCTTTATTTATCCATAAAATCCATACAACGTGAAAGAGAAACAATATTGCACGAAAATACACTAAAATAGTCTCCAAATTGATTCCAACTTCATTCGAAACTTCATTACAAATTCTTTCAACCCTTGGGTTGTGTTGAAAAGGCCTATTTATTCCCATGCAATTTGTTTCCATAATTATACCAACCCCAAACTTATTTTTAACAACCTTTTTAAAAGTTGTCATTACAAGGCAAAAATTTGTCATGACAACTTTCACAACAATTGAGCAACTTTTGCATCTTTTATCCAAATGATCCCAAAATTTTACAAATGACTCCAAATGATGATTAATGGTCATAAATGACCTTATTTATATGAAACAACACAAAACAAGACAAAAGCCTAAATTTGAGCATTGTGAGCATGAGGGTGCTCCTACACCACTCACATTGAGAGATATAAAGTAAAGGAATCAAAAGCATCCAGTGATCATTACCGTGGATCAAATGTGATCACAACTGTTAATAATTTATAGACAATAAAATGCTTGTTCTTTGTGGTATGCATGGGGACGTTCTTAATATGTAATATTAATATATATATCCTAATACTGTCATATGCAATATATATAATGTCTTAGTGATTAATCAATAAACTTTCAGGAAACTTATTGTATTTGGTCTCTAAATGCTTTGGTAACATTCACATCCACTTCTTCTTAAAACTAAAGTAGTAACAAATGTTGACATTGAATTTAATAAGAAAGAATCTAACAGTGCATGCGAATTGAGTGAATACTTTGAGTATGCTTTGTGTCTTCATGCATTCATGTACATTCATGTGAATACTTCCTATGTTAAGGAGTTAATTTATGCTTGAGTGTATTCATATCTTATGTATAATCATATGTCTTATGTATTCATGTGATCATTCCATACCTGCTATGTTTTCCACACATGTCTTTATGTGTGCCTCATGGATGATGTGTCTTTAGCTTGTAAATATACACAAATATAGTATATATATTACAAGATTTGGATGCACATCAGTGATAAAATTGTCAAACAAATTCCTTGTAATGATCATGACTCATACCACTATGCAGAGCCTATTGTAACAATTGAATTTTTTTATTGGATTCTAATTTGATAAATCCATAATTATATAATTGGATCAGATTTCAATTGTAAATATTTAAGTTTCAAAGTACAAAGACATGCACACAGTGAATAAATTGGACCAAATATCAACATTTATATATATCAAAATGCATAATAATTGTGTATGTATACTAAAATGGCATAAATGCCAAGTCAATAATTTTTTTACAAAAATATGGCATATGCCATGTCCAGATCTATATACAATAAAAATATTAAATATTTACATCTATTGGTCCTTCAATGACCACAACTAACACTATATGTTCCTATAGTTGGTGGATAATCAAAATCGAGCCTCTTTGATGTAGTATGCGACTTTGTAGATGGTTGCACAACCACAATTCAAAAGCCAAATTAGATTCCTTTTGTAAAAAAATAGTTCACAATTATCAAAATAACTATACATTCAACTATAATTTCTTTGCAATTTAATTGTAGACTACCTCATGTGTTGATCTTAGATCAACCATGTTTTCTCCCTTTGCCTTGTCAGTCTTAGGAGTCCTTTTAAATTGGTACTTGAGAGGATCCATGTTATGGCCAAATCACAAAGGGGTCCATTGTAGGTTAAAATACAATTAATACAAGGTAACAACATAAATAGATCAAAAACACTAAAAGTTTACAATATATAGAATAAAAGCGTATCAGAGCCTAAGATGCTTTTCTTGTTGACCTAGGAGGTTTCACCGTTGATGAAGCAACTATGGCTATTTCCTATATGAAAAATGATAAGGTTATAATTTATCTAAAGTTCACATGTTCATGTGCATATAATCATGAAGTCAAGAAAATAAAGTAGAGATACATACTATTGTGCCTTAGCCACATAAACACATACCTCTTCTCTCTCTTCAACCTCCAGCATATCAGGTGCATTCATCAATTCTACAGTCCAATTGCCACTGTATATAAAGGAGACAAAAAAAAGACTAATCAATCTACACGTTCAAATTAAGACTATATCAGCATTTTCAAATAATATTGTCAATTAAAAATGTGTTCAATTACCTTTTGATGTTTAGGTGTCCTTAAGGATTTCTTTTGCCCAAGAGGTGTCCTAGACACACGTGGGCTACCTTAAAAGAAACAAAATTAATGCAAGAGATATCAATAGATAATATTAAATATAATTTAACAATCTAAATTTAAATGACTTGCATATTCAAATAAATACATAAATAAGAGGTGTGCAATTTATGATACCACATAGCTTTCTAGGACAAAATCAATGGCTGAAAGCGTGTCATTATCAATCTAGGATATTTGATCCCTTGCAAACGTCTATAAAACAAAAAATAAATATACATTAAAGAGAGTGAGTATATCTTATAAAAAAATATTTTTATTTCAAGGTACTATTCTTTTTTAACATGTTGCAATTTTTTTACCTCAGGTGTTGAAGTTGCAATTGCAATAAAAGTGGGAGGAATATGAGATGGTGCATTAACACCAGTTGCTACATCCTGAAATGCATATTGTTCATATCAATTTAAGTTGATCTATAAATGAAAATTTATTTACATTTACAAGTTTTAAGGGATTAATAAATAAAATTTTATCAATTCAAATCAACACACCTATGTTTGTGTCTGACCGTGAAACACCATATCCATCAAATAATCAGTCAACATCATATCCTTTACAGTGATATTCTGACATCTATCCCCACAAAATATACATAGATGGGATGTGGAACCATCTGCACTAGCCTCAATATCTATCCTAAAGCATATACCTAAACAACTGGGACACACATGCTGAATGGGCTCACCAAGGCCAGATGGTTTAGGTGGTACATCATCATCTCGACCAAGAGGATGTGATAACTATGTGCCATGTTGAATAATGATATCAGTCAATGTGGTGGCTGCTTGAAGAGTTTGTACCTCCATAGACTCTTTCAGGGCTACTGGAATTGTGACATGGACCACAGATTTTGCTGCTAGAGGGATGCGATTTTGGGGGTTTAGTACTCTTTGGGCTCTAGGTCTATCCTGGGTAGAGCCTCCACCTCTACCTTATAGGTATCTCATATCAAAATATGTTAGTCCCAATTAGTTCTAAGAGGGGAGGGGTGAATCAACACTTTACCGATTTTGCTCAATTAAAACTTTTAACTTCAATTATCACTAACTTAACATTCATCAACATAAATAACTATTGCAGAAGATTAAACATGCATGAAAAGAAACATAGTGACACCAAGGTTTATCTCATGGAAACCCAAATGGGATAAAACCATAGTGTGAGTAGGAACTCACAAAATTTGTACTCTTCTGGAGTATGCCTGGTGAAGAGCCATCCCTGTTAGGAGATTACAAAGATACTGTTAGGTGCCACCTGATTAAGGGATTTTGTCTAAGTCCTATTAGTGCCTTTACCCTATTAGAGGTAGCCTTTGTCAAAAGGTCTTAAGATCATGAATTAAGATGACACTCGATTAAGGGATTTTTACAATGGGACCTGCTAAAGTCCACCCTATTAAGGGATTTTGGTTGCAATGGTTAGAGAGCAACAAAATGATGATCTTCTAGAGTGGCTACACATTAGCTTGATCAGATCACATTGAATAATCACACTATGTCTGCATCAGTTGTGTCTGTTCTGCACAACACTGATTTTCTGAATGCACCTTCAGCTCTTCCCTCTACCGATTTTCTGATCCTTGGATTCCACACTACTGGTCCTCTATCACTTGGGTCACCAATCTATTAAAATCCACTCTATCAGTCCTCTGTCATTCAGTTCCGCACTCTCTTAAACTCCCCCTATGTACACTTTTACATTAGATCAACTCACCTTGACAACAACCATCTCAAGAATGAGATATGTGAATTTATTGACCTTTTAGTCTATTGCCAACTTTCCCTCCAAAACATCCCATTCAAAATTATGTTATCATGCCTTAAATCACACCCCTGAAATGATCGTAGGAATTTCTATCAAGACTGTCAAACATGTCAATAAGTCCATCAGTTGACTGGAGAAGATTCTCGATTTAACTAAGTGTTAACTCAACGTTACCAGTCTATTGGTTACAGACTCTACTAGTGTACCAATCAAAATCTATCTAGCCGGTTTCCTCCTGTATACCGGTCTATTCTTTGTTTAGCCGATGGACCTCTACTGTGCCAGTCTACTCACCGCTACCCAGTCTACTTACTGCTTGCCAGTCTGCTTACTACTTGCCAGTCTACTCACCGCTACCCGATCTACTTACTGCTTGCTAGTCTACTCACTACTTATCATGTTTACTTATTACTTAGTTGGTTGACCTCAGTATCCTAGTTTGCTTACTACTGATGGATTGTAGAAGACTTAAGAGATGATGTTTCCAACAATGACAACCATATCATTTACTGGTCATAAAAAACTGCATCAGAATGCCAAACAAAATAGTCTGACTTCTAATTGAGGATAAAATCACAATATAGTTTGCTAAAAATATATAATGGAACCTCAAAATTATTACAAGGTGGTTGGTTGAAGACCATCCACCACCTATCCCCAAAAGAATTTTTAATGCCCAAATGGTTACACCAGTCTATAGGAAACCTCTTTGAATTAAGAGGTAAGGTCTCATTGGTTTTGGGGTCATTAAAAAGAGCACATATATGTTCTTTACTTATTAGTTTTTTTTTTCACTTCATCATAAGAAAACCCATTAGAATAGAATGCACAACATTGATCCCTATAGCTTCCCCATTTTGCAACTTATTTGAAAACTTCATTGGCACTAATAGGCATTTATTCTAGGGTTGTGGCAAGGGAGGAATGATGTTCATGGTTGGAGGTCTTCAATCTATTCACTGTTGGCATTTTGGATATGTTGATATGGTTTTTCCATTGATGCCAACACTTGTCATCACTTGTCAACACTTATCAGCACTTGGATATCTTTGGTTATGTTCACTGGCAAGTCAAAGACTTATGCAAAGACTAATATTTGGTTCACCGACACTTGGAATGACTTGGAGATGACTTGGTTATGTCAAAAACATTATTCAATCACTTGGTTTTGGAAATTTGGTTAACTATTTATTCTGGTTTGCATATTTGTTGTTACCGACAAATAGGTCCAGGATAAGCACCAATAGTCATATCTATTCCAGATCAGTACGACATGTTATGGAGATGATTTATTATTATTGTAAATGCATTGAGTCAACATCATGCATCAGATATTGATTTGTTTGTAATTGATTTTATTGTAATATCTTTTAGTGAGCCGACCTACTCAATTGGTCTTAGGTTATGGTATAAATGTAAGATCTTATTTGTAAGATCGGTAGTGAGATGCGAAAAGGATTGCAATAAGGTTTATGCAAAGATAAGAAGAGCTATACATGTAGACATCATTTGAAAGTTGAAGGAGAATTTTGTGAAGGCAATCAGAACTACACTAGTACTAAATCCAACATATGAAGATTCTATTTTGTGCAGTACATTATCATTGGATTTAACCATCCAATTGTAGTCAGTGTGACTCTCAGTTTGTGATTAAGCACTAAGCTCTAGGTAGCTGGCCTTTCTGCATGTGTAGAATCCATATTGTACACACATACTATGTACAATAGTATCATTTGATTGTGGGTAAGGCTTCCCACTATGGTTTTTCCCCTTACAGGGTTTCCACATACAAATATTTATGTTATGTGTTGTGGATGTTATTGTCTTTCTATTTCATGCATTAATCTTACCGGTATTGCAATTAATTGTTAAGACTATCTACCGGTATAAAGTTTGGTTTACTGGTATTAAGCATTAAGTTTTGGCTAAGTTAATTTTGGTTGAATTTATTGGACAACTAATTCATCCCCCCCTCTCAATTGTCTCCAGGACCTAACAATTGGTATCAAAGCCTAGTCCTCTTTTTGCAAAAGTTTAACAACTTGAGGAGATCCAATGTCTTCTAACTATTTCAGGAAGGAGAGTCTGAAACTTGATGGAACTAACTACAGCATATGGAAGATCAGGATGAAGACACACTTGAATTGCATTGGAAAGGATATATGGGAGGTTACAAAGAATGGCTATACTACTCCTACTCTCAGTTAGCCTAATCCACCAACCTTAGGAAAAGATGAGGAAAATGATTCCAAAGCAAGAGAAGCACTTTTGAGCGCATTGTTAGATCAACAAGTCATGGGATGGTCAAATAGATCTACTGCTAAAGTTATTTGGGACAAACTAAAAACATTGAATGAAGGATATTCCACAGTCAAAATTACAAAACTTGAATGCTTCCAGGTCAGGTATGAAAATCTGAAAAATGGAAGAAGAAGAAAGAATTTCTTCTTTTATGGAAAGAGTAAATGAAATTGTTTTGGGTATACAATGTTGTGGAGGAACCTTAAGTGAAGATGAGATTGTTTCTAAAGTTTTAAGAGCTTTTCCACTGGCATATAAAATGAAAGTTACTACTATAAATGAATTAAGAACAATGCCTAATGCATCAGTATCTAGAGACACTTTGGTTGGAAAACTTTCAGCTTTTGAGATTGAGGAATTTGGTCCTGTTACTACTATCAAGATAGATCTACCTTTCAAGGCATCATCATCAACTGTATAATCATTATCACATGATAAATATGATTGGAAAGCCTTATATACAAGAGAACCTAAAGAAAGTAGGAGAGAAAATGAAGAATTTGAAGAACTTGAAGCACTATTTGCAAGGAAAATGCCTAAAGGTCCAACACACCGGACACCCCAGTAGAATGGAGTTGTGGAAAGGAAAAATAGATCTGTCTTGGATGGAGCCAGAAGTATGATATCAGAAGAAAATCTACCTCATATATACTAGAGAGAAGCGGTCAATACAGCTATTTATGTTAGGTCCCGAGGACAACTGAGAGGGGGGGGTGAATTAGTTGTCAAATAAATTCAAACCAAAACAACTTAACCAACTTTAATGCTTAATACCAGTAAACCAGTCTTTTATGCCGGTAGACAGTTTTATCAGTTAATTATAGTACCGGTAAGGATTAATGCATGAAATAGAAACACAATAACATCCACAACACACAACACCAATATTTGTACGTGGATACCCTATAAGGGGAAAAACCATGGTGGGAAACCTTACCCACAATCATATGATACTACTACAAATAGTATGTGCATACAAATGACGTCTAGACATGTAGAAAGGCCAAGCACCTAGAGCTCACTACTTAAACACAAATAGGAGTCACACTGACTACAATTGGATGGTTAAATCCAATAAGGATGTACTACTCAAATTAGCATCTTTCTATGTTGGATTCAATACCGGTGTATTCCTGTTTGTCTTCACAAAAACCCTCCTTAAACCTTCAAATGATGTCTGTGCATATAACTCTACTACTTCTTGCATATACCTTTACACAATTCCTTTTTCGCATTCCACATTCGACCTTACAAATAAGATCTTACATTTATACCATAACCTAAGACCAATTTTAGTTGGTCGGCTCTAAAAGATATTACAATAAAATCAATTTACAAATAAAACAATGTCCGATGTAATAACCGATTCAACATGTCATCCTGATGCATTTACAACAATAATAAAACATCTCCATAGTGTGTCATGCCGATCTGGAAAAGATGAACCTGTCGGTGTATATCCTAGACCTATTTGCTAGTAACAACAAATATGCAAATATGAATGTGCCAATGAACAAATCTCCAAGACAAAGTGTCCAAATGATGTCTTCGATTTAACCAGGTGTTTTTCATATCATTCCAAGTGTCGGTGAACATTATATCCTGTCGGTGTACCAGATATCGGTGACTGTGCATAAGTCACTTGCTTACCGGTGAAAATTGCCGATTCTCCAAAGTGCTAGAGTTCATAAGGATAGCAAGTGTTGACATCAATGACAAAACCATACCAAAATACCAACAGTTTATACATTCAGTAGAGTTCACATCAGAGGAGAAACCGGTAAGACCCCACATGAACTATGGTTTGGTAATACTCCTCTTAAATATTTCAAAATATTTGGAAGTAAATGCTATATTAGAAGAGATGAGTATATTGGCAAATTTGATCCTAGAAGTGATGAAGAAATATTTCTTGGTTACTCATCTAAGAGCAAGGCATATAGATGCTTTAACAAGAGATTGCAGAAAATTGTTGAGAGTGCAAATGTGAAAATTGATGAACAGTTTAGAGGAAATTCAAGGTACACAAACTTTGAACCGGCAATAGAATTAATCACAAATGAACCTACTATGAATACACCAATATAAAATGGTGATCTAGTTACACTGACATCATTTGGAGATTCAATAGTCACTGATGAACAACAACAAGTAAAAACACCTTGGTATGTAAGATTTAATCATTCTGAAGATCAGATAATTGGAAACACATTTCAAGGAGTTATGACTAGATGAAGATTGGCAAATGAAGAGGTATGTATTATTTCTCAAATTGAACCTACATCAATTAATGAGGCATGTGAAGATAAATATTGGATTAAAGCTATGGAAGATGAATTGGAACAAATTCAAAGGAATAACACTTGGTCATTAGATCCCTGACCTAAAGACAAAAATGTAATTGGAACTAAATGGGTTTTCAGAAATAAACTTAATGAAGATGACATGGTAATCAGAAACAAAGAAAGATTGGTGTGTAAGGGATATTCTCAGAAGGAAGGAATTGATTACAATGAAACCTTTGCACCGGTAGTTAGAATTGAGGCAATCGGGCTTTTATTGGCTTTTGCAGCACACAAGAACTATGAAGTATATCAAATGGATGTTAAATGTGCATTTCTGAATGGAGATCTTGAAGAAGAAGTTTACATTGAGCAACTTGATGGTTTTTTTTTGACAGATAACAAAAACATGGTTTGCAGGTTAAGGAAAGCTTTATATGGATTGAAACAAGCTCCTAGAGCTTGGTATGCCAGATTGGACAAATATCTTTTGAAGCTTGGTTACACTAAAGGTAATGCTAACAACAATCTATACTACAAAGTGACTAATGATGACATCTTGGTTATTGAAGTTTTTGTTGATGCTATAATCTTTGGAGGAGAAGATGGTTTGTGTAAAGACTTTTCTAACAAAATGCAGCAAGAATTTGAAATGTCTATGATTGGAGAGATAAAATTATTTTTTAGGACTATAGATTTCACAGGCTGATAAAGGTATATTCCTATGTTAATCTAAGTACTTGAAGGAATTACTAAAGAAATTTGGCATGGAAAACTGTAAACCGGTAAGCACACTTATGACTACAACTGATAAATTATCTTTGAAGGATGAATCAACACTTGTTAATCTGACTAGATACAAATCTATGATAGGAGGTTTACTGTATTTGACTCAAACAAGACCTGATATTATGAATGCAGTATGTATTGTTTCAAGATTTCAGAGTAATCCTAAAGGAAATCATGAATCAATAATGAAAAGGATTTTTCGGTACCTACAAAACACTACAAATCTTGGTTTATGGTATCCTAGAGATGAAAATTTTGACTTATGTGCATACATAGATGCTAATTAGGTAGGAGATGTGGATGACAGAAAGAGCACCATTGGCAGAGCATTTTTTCTTGGCAGTAGACTAATTTCATGGTTGAGCAAGAAACAGAGTTGTACAAGTTTATCAACAGCAGAATCAGAATATGTTGCAGCAACAACTAACTGTACATAGGTATTATGGATCAAGAAAATGTTAAAGGACATAAAGGTAAAATGCAAGGAACCTATAACTATCTACTGTGATAATATGGCAGCAATTGATATATCTAAGAACTTGGTATTTCACTCTAAGAGTAAACATGTTTCTATCAAATTCAATTTTCTAAACGAGAATGTTCAAGCAAAAGAAGTGAAATTGGTTTATGTGAATACTAAAGAGTAGATTGCAGAAATTTTTACAAAGCCTTTTCTTAAGGAAACATTTGAGTATCTCAGAGAGAAACTTGGAGTCCTACCCCCACCAGTAGAGACTTAGACAGTTGATGTTTGTCATCAACTGATAGAATTAATAGAGAAATATTTTTCTAGCTTTCATGAAAAGAGCTACTTCTCAGGAGGAGTAGTTGGTATATTGAATAAGTTGGTATTTTGTGATAAGTTCTATTGAACTAATTGTATTTGGTTTTGTATTGCTTTGGCATTTGATGTCAAAGGGGGAGAGATTGATATGAAAAAACACATGGATAACACATATTATTCCTAGGGTTAGAGACTTTATCCCTTGGGGAGAGATTATTACTTTGGGGAGAGATATTATGTATTTTTGATCTCTGGTTAATGATCTCTTTGGGAGATTGTTGGTTTTTGACACTTCTGTTTTGGCACTTTGATGGTTTTTCCATCTTGTGTTGCCATCAATGCCAAAGGGGGAGATTGCTGGCATTTTGGATATGTTGATATGGTATTTTTATTGATGTCAACACTTGTCATCACTTGTGTATTAGGATTCCCAAAGATACTGAGAGGGGGGGTGATCAATATCTTACTGGTTAAGTAAATTTACTTCAATTAAAATATGAAAAGCATATCAATACTATCTACTGGTAAACAGAAATAGTGCAGTAAACAAGAATAACAACATCCACAAGGAAAAACACCATAACACAGTAGTTTAGTGAGGAAACCTGGTGTAGGAAAAAACCTCGATGGGATTTGTGACCCACAATATTCTCTTACTGGCCAATAAGTGAATATTACTCTTACAATGGAGGCCTGCACATGCAGGAAGACCAAGTGCCTAGAGCTCACTATTCAATTATAAAATGGGAAGTCTCACTGACTTACAAAATGGATTATGTAAATCCAATGTCTTGTACTGCTTCAAAATAGCATCTACTATGCCAGATCCAGTACTAGTTTTAGCTCTACTTCATACATAAACCCTTAACCCATAATTCGCATAATAGGTCTGCCTTATTTCGCCTATATACTTCCTTACAAAAGGTTCTATAATGAACTCATACATATATGAGTCATTTTACAACATGAAAAGTCGGCTTACAATGATTTTACAATAATTTAAAAAATATATTATAAACAAAAATCCTGTCAGCTTGGGTGCCGATATACTTTCTTTCACTACCGGTGGTCTATGTGCCGGTGTAGAGTTTGTCCTTGCTGGTGTCGGTAAATTGTCTTTCCGGTGTCATAGGATTGCAAGGTTGCCATCAATGACAAGACCTTCAATCACCTACAATATCTCATTGGAGTGTGCATTTGCAAACAATCTCCCCCTTTGGCATTGATGGTAACACTCATGAGAAAAATCCAAAAATTGTCATCCAAAAAAGAATCTGCTAGAATTATCTTACCAAAAATTGTGTACCAAAAGAATATGTGCTCCCCCTGAGTTGATGAGCCATTTGCTGATTTATTTTTCTCATTACAACTACTCCCCCTTTGGCATCAATAACAAAGGTTGTCAAAGTGTCAATTGAGTGTGGTTACTGGTTTCATCCTTGTAACCGGTTGGTTACAATCTGAAAAAGGTCTGCTAGTACCAGATTCAGGCTCTCAGTGAATTGTCTACTATCTTTTAATGTGGCCTCTATCCTATGAATTATACCTGTGAGGTGTTGCATTTGTTGTACCGATGTTTTCTTTCCTTGAATTAAAGCCTCAGATATCTCTTTTCTTAGGGAGGCTAGGTAGTCCAATTTTGGACTAAGTCTCCATTTTAGATCTTTTGCCTTTCCTTTTATTCTTTCCTTTTCTCTTTCCAATTTTAGAAGTTCCTCCTCAAAACCTGTTATTTTCTGTTCAAGAACTGATAATGGTTTAGATGAATTAATGAAATTATCAGCTAGTTGATTTATTTCTTCTTGTACCTTGTTGATCTTCCGATCTATATCTACTATCAAAATGTTAGTTTTTCATGTATCTCTGTACAAAGTTTTAAATTCTTGTAGTGTACTACATAGCTCCGGTAAAAGAGTATCAAATTGTCTCATGCACTTCTTTATTTCTTCATCAAAGAATTTGAGTTTTTCTTTCTCTAGTTTCTCCTTGAACGCTTGCTCATTTATTTGTTCAACTATCACAATGTTGTCAGTAATATACTTAGACAACATGTCAAGTTAATTCAAAGAATCTTTATTATCTACATTACACTTGGGTGCTATCATTTTCAAAATTGGAATTGTGTCATCAATTGCCTTGTATGCTTGTGAACTACACTCTGTTATCTTCTTGATGGAATCCAGAACAACTCCTGTCACATTTGTTGGTTTGAATTCTGCATTGGAAGAACCAACAATCTGTATTGTGCCAGTGGGAGCAATTTCTTTGCTTGTGGTGACCTCTGGTAGGTCAGTTTGTGTTTGCATCTCTTTAAGCAAAGGTTTGGATTGCTCAGCTATTACCGGTGGTTCTACATGAACCTATTGCGGTGAGGGAGCCTATTGCTCTGCCTGTTTCTCAGTGTTATCACCTGTCGATTTTCCTTCTATGCTATCTATTGCCGGTGGCTCATTTGCCACATCTGTTTTCCCTGTTGAATCCTTATCTACCACAATATTGACTTTCTGAGTGTCAATGTTCACCGTATATAACACCTCAGAATCAAGATTTGTGTCCTCATGTGGTATGTCCATACTCTCACTAGCCGGTTGATTTGTGGTAACTACCGGTGGAGTATCTAGAGGCGGTGGGGATAAGTTATTTGTTATTTTTATGTTGGGTGGTCCACCAACCTTTCCTTTTCCCTTATCCTTTTGATATACCTTGATGGGTTTAGGGCTTCAATATTCTTCCTTCTTTTCCTTCTCTACAAGGAATATATCCCATGCATTAGCTATTTCCCCTGTTACCTCATTCACTCTACCAACCATAAGTGCTACATGTCAGTGTGTAGTTGAAAATACTGACCAGTTAGCCTCAAAGATCAATTTATCTATCTCTTTAGGTGAGTTGACAGGATGTACAACAAGTAGTTTTTCAATTTTTATTTTCTTATCAAGTTCAACAACAACTTGCCTTCTAGATTCAAGTCTTGTACAGTTCTGCCGATATTTCATCAACAATTTGCATCAAAAATTTCTTATAAATATCCAAGTGTAGGATTACACTGTTTTCTACTTTCTCCTTGTCATCAGTTGATAATGAGTCATATAATCTGTTAATGTTTTTCATATTTCCATCCTTTGTTATTTCATTGAGAAGATTGTCAATTGGAGCAACAGTTTGTTGAGTCTTCTTCTTAGGGGTTAACTTCTTCTTTGGAGTTGATTTCTTTGCTGGGGGCCTTACTGCCTATTGTTTCTGTCTGGTTCTTCTAGGAGAAGGTGAAGATACCGTTGAAGGTTTCCTTTTTCTCTCAACTCTTTTGAATGCATCTAGTATATCACTTTCTAAAGAAGTTCCAACTGGTGAAAGGTGAGTTTCTGGATGAAGTACTTCTAACTCATCTTCAGTAATACCAGTTTATTTAAGTACATCTTCCTTAATAGCTTTTGCTTGCCTGGATCCTTTTCTAAATGTTGCTTCAACCTTTTTAACATTTTTCTTTGATTGAATTTGTTTTTCAATAGTCTTAGCACTACCAAATACCTCTTCTTTAGGTTCTTTAGGTGCTTCTAGGAGGGCTTTTGCATATATTTCTATTATGTGGTCATCAGCTTCATATCCCATTTCAGTAACCTAGATGGTTCTTGGGATAACTGCCTCCATCCAAATTTCATCCTTCTTCATAACAAAATAGATTTCATCCTAATTCTTGTTCACAATTGCTTGTGACAATCTAACTTTGGTCTTCATCCGGGCCTTCAATGTTTGAAAGTACTCATTTATGTTCTTTTCTCTGTTCTCTCCCATGTTGTTTAGTAAATCTGACAACTGTTTGCCTACTGGTATATCAAAACCAAGATTTCTATTACTGATATTGGGTACTTGTTTGGTTATGTGTAGCATTAGACAGACAAGTAGGTTTCCAAATCTGAATGTCCCCTTTTTGTCTTTCTTTATCTTTCCCAAATTGTCAATTAGTTCATCTTTAAGCCATTCGCATACATCTATTTTTACATTATCATTGATCATGTCATAGGCACTCTTTATCGATAGGCTAGAGACTAAGTTTATCTTATTTGCATGTGTGGTTTTGTAGCCTAAGATCACACTTTTGAATCTGATATTGATATCTATTACATCATTTACCCTTAAGGATCTCTTATCAGATGTTGCACCGGTTAGGTTAATCACTAGGTCATTTGAGACCTTTGTTTTATCAGGTCTGTTACCAATGGAGGGTAACCTCGTCACAACCTTTACTGCTTCTTTTGTGATTTTGTGAACTGAGTCCAACTAGAACAATGCACCATGTACCTTGCTTAGTACTACCCCTATGACATCCTTGGAAAAAATCGGGATACTAAGAATTTCAGTGAAACCTAGGGTTTCTACTATCTTGTGTTTAGGTTTGATATTTTCGGATTCATCACAAATTTCAGATTTATACATTTTCTTGATTTCCTCATCACCTAATTCCTCTAAATGACAATGTATATACATTCTAGGGTCTTCAACAAAAACTACTCCCTTAGGGATTTGAGAAAATGCACCAATATCATCATCTTTCTTGGCAATCTCAGGAACTAATTTGAATACGGGTCTAGGGCATTTAATAACTTCAACAACAGTAGGGTTTGCAATGAATTTAGGAACAAATGAAGAAGCCATAGTTATAAATACCTTTATCTGCCTTAGGAATGATTGCTTGATGAATTGCTTCACTTCTTTCCTTGAAATGCCTTCACTCAGGAATTTTCACGCTCTCAAAGTTTTGAATGCTCGGTGAAATGAAAATGGAGCCAAAACACTTGTTTTATAATGTTAATTTCACCAACCACCACATTTAATGCTTGCCAGTTAAGTAATGACTTAACTTATCTGCTGGTATAGAAGTAATTTTAACTTCTCACCATCAACCAAGGGAATAATAGCATGTTTCACATTTGATTGCCAAATCCTCAAAGGAATTTTCTTCAGTTAGATGAAGTCTCCTACCGGTGGAGTGTTACTCTGTTCTGTTGGTGGAGTGTTACTCAGTTCTACCAGTGGAGGAGAATTCCTATCACTATTCAGATTTGACTTTCTGATCCATTGTTTTGAGAATTCTTGTTTTACCTCTTCAACCTTTTCTTTACCCTTCAAATTAGCACCAATGTTACTTGCCGGTGATGCCTTCTACAAAATTTTGCAATATGTCCAATTTTGTTACAAGCATAACATGTCACATTGTTTTTCTGAATAGCCTTCCCATATCCTATGCCGGTTTGTGTTCTACACTGATTAGATAAGTGTCCAAATCTTCCACAAACATAACATCTTACATTCATTTTGCAATTCTTTAAATTATGACCAATTTTGTTGCATTTGGAACATTGACTGGTGGGTGTATTAGTGCTCTGATAATTTCTAGATCTACATTAATTTGCTCTATGGCCATACTTGTTACAGTTAGAGCATTTGTCATTAAATTTATAAACATTAGGTTGTCTTACTGGTTTGCTATGATCTCGTGTGTTTGCAGTACCAGAGCTTTCACCAATTTCAAAACCAAGGCCATTAGTGTCACCATTTGGTTTTTGATTCTTTAGCAAGTCACCAAGTTCTTCTGAGCTTTTCTTGAATTTTTCTTTGTGTTGATTTGCAGTAGCCAGTTCTCTTTCCAAGATACCTTTCTGTCTCATGAGTTCATTTGAGTCATTTTGTGCATGCATCAGATCTATTTTCAACATATCATTTTCATAACTAAGTCTTGTGTTTTCATTTGCAACATCATTCAGTCTTCTAGTCAAGTGGTCTTCATTCTTCTTTCTATCTTCAATTTCTTTACAAATCTCATAGTCATATCCTGCATCTCATTCTTTGTTGTCATGTTTTCTTGTTTCAGCTTGTTTATCAGATCACTAAGAGTTTCCTTTTCATCATTCTTATTTTACATATTTTCACAGAGTTCTCTTCTCTTGTTTCTTGCAGTGGTAAGATTTTCTTGGAGTGCTTGAATAATATCCTGTACAGCTTTTAGATCATCTTCAAGTTTGATATTTTTTAACTTTTCTGCATCATAGTCTGATAAAGCTACTTCTAATTTCTTCATCAAGTTTTCCATCTCTACTAGTGTCAAGATCTTCCTCAAGCTATTAGGCTTCTAAAAATAGAGGACCAAGCTCTGATACCAATTGTTATGATTCCCAAAGATATTGAGAGGGGTGGTGAGTCATTATCTTACCAGTTAAGTAAATTTACTTCAATTAAAACATGAAAAGCATATCAATATTGTCTACCAGTAAACATAAATAGTGTAGTAAACAAGAATAACAACATCCACAAGAAAATAAACCATAACACAGTAGTTTAATGAGGAAACCCGGTGTGGGAAAAAACCTCGGTGGGATTTGTGACCCATAATATTCGCTTACTAGCCAATAAGTGAATATTACTCTTACAATGGGGGCCTGCACATGCAAGAAGGCCAAGTGCCTAGAGCTCATTGCTCAATTACAAAATGGGAAGTCTCACTGACTTACAAAATGGTTTATGTAAATCCAATGTCTTGTACTGCTTCAAAATAGCATCTACTATGTGAGATCCAGTACCGGTTTTAGCTTTGCTTCATACATAAACCTTTAATCTATAATTCGCATAATAGGTCTGCCTTATTTCACCTATCTACTTCCTTACAAAAGTTTTTATAATGATCTCATACATATATGAGTCATTTTCCAAGTTGGCTTACAATGATTTTACAATAATTTACAAAATATATTATAACCAAAAATCCTGTCGGCCTGGGTGCCGGTATACTTTCTTTCACTACCTGTGGTCTATGTGCTGATGTAGAGTCTGTCCTTGCTGGTGCTAGTAAATTGTCTTGCCGGTGTCATAGGATTGCAAGGTTGCCATCAATGACAAAACCTTCAATCACCTACAATATCTCATTGGAGTGTGCATTTGCCAACATTGTCAACACTTATCAACACTTGGAGATCTTTGGTTATGTTCACCGGCAAGTTAGAGAGTTATGCAAAGTCACTGATATTTGGTTCACCAGTAGATTATATTGTTCATCGACACTTGGAATGACTTGGAGACTACTTGGTTATGTCAAAGACATTATTCAATCACTTGGTTTTGGCCATTTGGTTAACTATTTATTTGGGTTTGCATATTTGTTGTTTCCGACAAATAGGTCCAGAATAAGCATCGAGAGTCATATCTATTCCAGATCAGCATAGCATGTTATGGAGATGATTTATTATTATTGAAAATGCATTGAGCCGACATCATGCATCATATATTGATTTGTTTGTAATTGATTTATTGTAATATCTTTTAGTGAGCCGACCTACTCAATTGGTCTTAGGTTATGGTATAATGTAAGATCTTATTTATAAGATCGATAGTGAGATGCGAAAAGGATTGCAATAAGGTTTATGTGAAGATTGTTGGTATTTTGGTATGGTTTTGTCATTGATGTCAACACCCACTATCACTTATCAACTTTGGCACTTTCAAGAATTGGAAATGTTCACCGCTAAGCAAGTGACTTATGCACAGTCACCGATATCTGGTACACTAGCAGGATATAATGTTCACCGACACTTGGAATGATATGGAAAACACTTGGTTATGTTGAAGACATCGTTTGGACACTTTGTCTTGGTGATTTGTTCATTGGCATATTCACGTATTTGCATATTTGTTGTTATCAACAAATAGGTCCAAGGCATACACTGACAAACTTATCTATTTCAGATCAACACAACACAATATGGAGATGTTTTATTATTGTTGTAAATGCATCAAGCTGACATGTTGAATCAGTTATTGCATCGGATATTGTTTTATTTGTAAATTGATTTTGTTGTAATATCCTTTAGAGCCGACCTACTAAAATTAGTCTTAGGTTATGATATAAATGTAAGATCTTATTTGTAAGATCAAGTGTGTGGAATGCGAAGGAAGAAATAATTTGGTATATGCGAGAATAAGCAGAGCTTTACATGCAGACATCATTTGAAGGTGAAACAAGGTTTTTGTGAAGCTAATTAGAACTACATCGGTATTGAATCCAGCATAGTAAGATGCTATTTTGAGTAGTACATCTTTATTGGATTTAACCATCCAATTGTAGTCAGTGTGACTCCTATTTGTGTTTGAGCAGTGAGCTCTAGGTGCTTGGCCTTTCTGCATGTGCAGACCCCATTTGTATACACATACTATCTGCAGTAGTATCATCTGATTGTGGGTAAGGTTTCCCACCATGGTTTTTCTCCTTACAAGGTTTCCACGTACAAATATTGGTGTTATGTGTTGTGGATGTTATTGTCTTTCTATTTCATGGATTAATCTTTACCAGTAATGTAATTAATTGATAAAACTGTCTACCAACATAAAAGTTTGGTTTACCGATATTAAGCATTAAATTTGGTTAAGGTTTTTTTGTTTGAATTTATTTGACAACTGATTCACCCCCCCTCTCAGTTGTCCCTGGGACCTAACAATTGGTATTAGAGCCTAGTCCTCTTTTTGCAAAAGTTTAACAGCTTGAGGAGTTCCAATGTCTACTAACTATTTCAGGAAGGACAGTCCTAAACTTGATGGAACCAACTATGGCATATAGAAGATCAGGATGGAGACACATTTGAATTACATTGGAAAGGACATCGAGGAAGTTACAAAGAATGGCTATACTTCTCCTACTCCCGGTCAACCTAATCCACCTAGCTTAGGAAAAGATGAGGAAAATGACTGAAAAGCTAGAGAAGCACTTTTGAGCGCATTATCAGATCAGCAAATCATGGGATTATAAGATAGATCAACTGCTAAAGCTATTTGGGATCACTTGGAAACATTGAATGAAGGAGATTCCAGAGTAAAAATTACAAAACTTGAAAGCTTCCGAGTTAGGTATGAAAATGTAGAAATGGAAGAAGATGAAAGGATTTCTGCTTTTATGGAAAGAGTAAATGAAATTGTTTTGGGTATTAAATATTGTGGAGGAACCTTAAGTGAAGATGAAATTGTTTCAAAAATTTTAAGAGGATTGCCACTGGCATATAAAATGAAGGTTACTGCTATAGATGAGTTAAGAACAATGCCTAATACATCAGTAACTAGGGATACATTGATTGGAAAACTTTCAGCTTTTGAAATTGAGGAATTTGGTCCTGTTGCTACTATAAAGACAGATTTAGCTTTTAAGGCATCAACATCATTTGCACCATCATTTGAAAAGTCTGATTGGAAACCCTTTTATGCAAGAGAACTTGAAGAAAGCAGGAGAGAAAATGAAGAACTTGAAGAACTTGAAGCACTATTCGCAAGAAAAATGCCTAAAGGTCCAGTTGGAAGTAAGTATGAAGGTAAAGCACCCTTTAAATGCTTTAACTATAATAAGATTGGTCATATAGCTTCTAGATGCCCTGATAGACATGCTATACTAAGAGAAGAAGCTAGGAGAACATACAAGCCTAACCTTAAATATCAGAGATACAAATTTAAGAAGAATAAAGATAAATCTTGTTATCTTGCTGATGAAGGAGTCACTAATGATTCTGATAAAGATCCGACAAACAATGGATGGCTTTTTGTTGCTATAACAGAAGATCAACCGACACCTACTATTCAACTGGTAGAGTAGGCCGTGGCAGCTAAAGTTGAAGTTAAGGATGAATGGATCATTTATTAAGGATGCTCACACCATATGATTGGTGATAAAAGCAAATTCTTGAACTTTCAGGAATATAATGGAGGTCTAGTAAGATTTGGAGATGATAAAACTTTCTTAATCAAAGATAAAGGTACAATATCTCTTGATGGTAAGCATAATACTGACAATGTTTACTATGTGGAAGGTTTAAAGCATAATCTTTTGAGTGTTGGTCAATTAGTTGAGAAAGGATTTCAGTTACAATTCAAGAATGGAAAATGCAAAATTATGAACAAAACAGGTTTGTAAATTGCAACCGGTAATCAAACTAGAGTTAATATATTTCATTTGAATAATAGTGAAAAGACATACTTGATTGCACATATTGATGAAAGTTGGCTATGGCATAAGAGACTCTGTCATGTAAATTTTGATTGCATGGTAAAAATCAGTACTACTAAGGCAGTTAGAGATTTACCTAAGATTGTCAAACCTCACTATCTGGTATGTAAGGAATGTCAATTTGGAAAACAAGTTAGAGCATCTTTTAAAATTATTCCAGAAAAATCAAATAATACTCTTGACTTAATTCACAGTGATTTATGTGGTCCATCCAGAACTAAAAGTTTACAAGGTGATAGATATTTCATGCTAATCATTGATGACTATTCTAGAATGTGTTAGGTTACTTTTCTTAGAGAAAAATCAGAAGCACTTGGAAAGTTCAAACTATTCAAAGAAATGGTAGAGAATGAAACCGGTAAGAAAATAAAATGTCTGAGATCAGATCAAGGAGGAGAATTTACATCTAAGGAATTTAATGCATTCTGTGAATTGAATGGAATTAGAAGACATTTATCAGCACCTCAGACACCACAGCAGAATGGAGTTGTTGAAAGGAAAAATAGAACTATCTTAGATGCAGCTAGAAGTATGTTATCTGAAGCAAATCTACCACATGTATATTGGAGAGAGGCAGTAAGCACATCGGTCTATACATTCAACATAGTTCACATCAAAGGAGAAACTAGTAAGACCCCTCATGAACTATGGTTTGGTATTAATCCTACTCTTAAATATTTCAGAATATTTGAAAGTAAATGCTATATTAGAAGAGATGACTATATTTGCAAATTTGATCCTAGAAGTGATGAAGGAATATTTCTTGGTTATTCATCTAAGAGAAAAGCATATAGATGTTTTAACAAAAGATTGCAAAAAATTGTTGAGAGTACAAATGTGAAGATTGATGAACAACTCAGAGGAACTTCAAGGTATATATACTCTGAACCGGTAATAGAGATTATGACAAATGAATCTAAATTGAACCCACAGTTACAGAATGAAGATCCAGTTACACCGATATCATCTGAAAATTCCACTATAACTAAGGAGCAACAACAAACAAAGACACCTTGGTATGTAAGACTAAATCATTCTAAAGATCAGATAATTGGAAACAAGTATAAAGGAGTTATGACAAGAGGAAGACTGGAGAATGAAGAGGTATGTCTTATTTCTCAAATTGAACCATCATAAATTAATGAGGCATGTGAAGATAAACACTAGATTAAAGCTATGGAAGAGGAACTAGAACAAATTGAGAAAAATAACACTGGGACATTAGTTCCCCGACCTAAAGACAAAAATGTGATTGGAACAAAATGGGTATTTAGAAACAAACTCAATGAAGATGGTGAGGTAATCAGAAATAAAGCAAGATTAGTGTGTAAGGGATATTCTCAGAAAGAAGGAATTGATTATAATGAAACTTTTGCACTGGTAGGTAGAATTGAGGCAGTCAAATTATTCATAGCCTTTGCAACACACAAGAACTACAAAGTATATCAAATGGATATTAAATGTGCATTTATGAATGGAGATCTTGAAGAAGAAGTTTACATTGAACAACCTGATGGATTTTCTTTGATAGATAACAAAGATATGGTTTGCAAGTTAAGGAAAACTTTGTATGGGTTGAAGCAAGCTCCATGAGCTTGGTATGCAAGATTGGATAAGTATCTTTTGAAGATTGGTTTTTCTAAAGGTAATGCCAACAACAACTTATACTATAAAGTGACTAATGATGACATCTTGGTTATAGAAATTTTTGTTGATGATATAATCTTTGGAGGAGAAGATGGATTATGTAAAGACTTTTCTATTGAAATGCAACAAGAATTTGAAATGTCTATGATTGGAGAGATAAAATTATTTTTAGGATTGTAGATTTCATAGACTGATAAAGGTATATTCTTGAGTCAATCCAAGTATCTGAAGGAGTTACTAAAGAAATTTGGGATGGAAAGCTCTAAACTGGTAAGTACACCTATGACTACAAATGACAAATTATCACTAAGGGATGAATCTACACCTGTTAATTTGATTAGGTACACATCTATGATAGGAGGCCTTCTGTATTTAACACAAACCAGACCTGATATTATGAATGCAATATGTATTGTTTCAAGATTTCAGAGTAATCCTAGAGAAAATCATGAATCAACAATAAAAAGGATTTTTCAGTACTTACAAGGCACTACAAATCTTGGCTTATGGTATCCTAGAGATGAAAACTGAAAATTATGTGCATACATAGATGCAAATTGGGCAGGAGATGTGGATGATAGGAAAAGTACCACTGGTGGAGCATTTTTTCTTGGCAGTAGATTAATTTCTTGGTTGAGTAAGAAACAAAGTTGTACATATTTATCAACAGCTGAATCAGAATATGTTGCAGTAGCAACTAACTATACATAGGTATTATGGCTTAAGAAAATGTTGAAGGACATAAAGGTAAAATGCAAGGAACCCATACCTATCTATTGTGATAATACTGTAGCAATTGATATATCTAAGAATCAGGTATTGCATTCTAAAAATAAACATGTTTCTATCAAACTAAATTTTATGAAAGAGAATGTTAAAGAAAAAGAAATAAAACTGGTTTATGTGAATACTAAAGAGTAGATTGTAGATATTTTCACTAAACCTCTACCTAAAGAGACCTTTGAATATCTTAGAGACCAGCTTGGGGTCATACCCCAACTGGTAGAGACTTAGACAGTTGATGTTTGTCATCAACTGGCAGAATCAACAAAGAAATCTTTTACTCTGGCTTTGATGAGGAAGCTACTTCTCAGGGGGAGTAGTTGGTATACTGAATTGGTTGGTATTTTGTATTTGAATCTAGTATTTGTATTGGCTTTGACATTTGATGTCAAAGGGGGAGAGATATCTATGGAAAAACACTTTATCTCTTGGGGAGAGATTATTCATTTGGGGAGAGATTGTTATTTTGAGAGAAACTGATTACTTTTTGTATCTATATTTTGATTTCTAGTTATGATCTTTTTTTTGGAAGATTGTTGGTTTTTGGTATTTGGCATTTCTGTTTTGGCACTTTGATGGTTTTTCCATCTTGTGTTGCCATCAATGCCAAAGGGGGAGATTGTTGGTATTTTGGTATGGTTTTGTCATTGATGTCAACACCTACTATCACTTATCAACTCTGACACTTTGAAGAATTGGAAATGTTCACTGGCAAGCAAGTGACTTATGCACAGTCACCGATATCTAGTACACTAGTAGGATATAATGTTCACTAGCACTTGGAATGATATGGAAAACACCTGGTTATGTCAAAGACATCATTTGGACACTTTGTCTTGGAGATTTGTTCATTGGCATATTCGTATTTGCATATTTGCTGTTACCGGCAAATAGGTCCAGGTCATACATCGACAGGATTATCTATTCCAGATCAGCACGACATGATATGGAGATGTTTTATTATTATTGTAAATGCATCGAGCCAACATGTTGAATCGGTTATTGCATCGGATATTATTTTATTTGTAAATTGATTTTATTATAATATCCTTTAGAGACGACCTACTAAAATTGGTCTTAGGTTATGATATAAATGTAAGATCTTATTTGTAAGATCAAGTGTGTGGAATGTGAAGGAAGAAATAAATCAGTATATGTGAGAATAAGAAGAACTTTTCACATAGACATCATTTGAAGGTGAAGCAAGGTTTTTGTGAAGGCAATCAGAACTACACCAGTACTGAATCCAACATAGTAAGATGCTATTTTGAGCAGTACATCATTGTTGGATTTAACCATCCAATTGTAGTCAGTGTGAATCCTATTTGTGTTTGAGCAGTGAGCTCTAGGTGCTTGGCCTTTCTACATGTGTAGACCCCATTTGTATACACATACTATCTATAGTAGTATCGTCTAATTATGGGTAAGGTTTCCCACCATGGTTTTTCCCCTTACAGGGTTTCCACATACAAATATTGGTGTTATGTGTTGTGGATGTTATTGTCTTTCTATTTCATGAATTAATCTTTACTGGTACTATAATTAATTGATAAAACTATCTACTAGCATAAAAGTTTGGTTTACCGGTATTAAGCATTAAAGTTGGTTAAGTTGTTTTGGTTTGAATTTATTTGATAATATATTCACTCCCCTTGTCAGTTGTGCCCGTGACCTAACAAAGATAAGTAGAGCTATACACACAAACATCATTTGAAGGTTGAAGGAGGATTTTGTGAAGGCAATCAGAACTACACCAGTACTAAATCCATCATATGAAGATGCTATTTTGTGCAGTACATTATCATTGGATTTAACCATCCAATTGTAGTCAGTGTGACTCTCATTTTGTGATTGAGTAGTGAGCTCTAGGTAGCTAGCCTTTCTGCATGTATAGAATCCATATTGTACACACATACTATCTGCAGTAGTATCATTTGATTGTCAGTAAGGATTCCCACCGTGGTTTTTCCCCTTAGAGGGTTTCCATGTACAAATATTTGTGTTATGTGTTGTGGATGTTATTGTCTTTATGTTTCCTGCATTAATCTTTAACGGTATTGCAATTAACTGTTAAGACTGTCTACCAGCATAAGTTTGGTTTACTGGTATTAAGCAGTAAGTTTTGGTTAAGTTAATTTTGTTTGAATTTATTGGACAACTGATTCACCCCCCCCCTCTCAATTGTCTCCGGGACCTAAGATTCACCAATCTGGTTATTTTTGCAATGTTTTGTGTAATTTGATTTATCAAATCCTCGTTTGTCATTTATGAATGATCCATTGGAGGATGTGGAGCGTTTGAGTTATCAGAGTTTTGTTGTGGGTTCTTCTATGGGTTTTCCTATGTGTTTTTCACAGAGTTCTCGAGAGGTATGTTATGTTAGGGGATAGTGTTTTCTAAATTTGACTATATTTATAACAAATATATGTTAGGTCCCGGAGACAACTGAGAGGGGGGGTGAATTAGTTGTCAAATAAATTTAGAACAAAACAACTTAACCAACTTACTGCTTAATACTGGTGAACTAGTCTTTTATATTGGTGGACAGTTTTATCATATAATTGCAATTCCGGTAAACATTAATGCATGAAACAAAAGGACAAAGTCATCCACAACACTTAACACTAATATTCGTATGTAGAAATGCTGTAAGGGGAAAAAACATGGTGGGAAACCTTACCCACAATCAGATGATACTACTGTAGATAGTAAGTGTATGGGGTCTACACATGTAGAAAGGCCAAGCGCCTAGAGCTCACTGCTCAAACACAAAATAGGAGTCACATTGACTACAATTGGATGGTTAAATCCAATAAGGATGTACTACTCAAAATAGCATCTTCATATGCTGGATTCAGTACCAGTGTAGTTCTGATATGCTTTCACAAAAACCTTGCTTCACCTTCAAATGATGTTTGCATGTATAGCTCTGCTTAATCTCGCATATACCTTCACACAATCCTTCTTCGTATTCCACATCCGATCTTACAAATAAGATCTCACATTTATATCATAACCTAGGACCAATTTTAGTAGGTGGGCTCTAAGAGATATTATAATAAAATCAATTTTCAACTAAATTAATGCTCGATGCAATAACCGATTCAACATGCCAGCTTAATGCATTTACAACAATAATAAGTCATCTCCATAGCGTGCCATGCTGATTTGGAAAAGATAAACCCGCCGGTGTATAACCTGGACCTATTTGCGGGTAACAACAAATATGCAAATAGGAATATGCTAATAAATGTTTTTCCAAGACAAAGTGTCCAAATGATGTCTTCAACATAACCAAGTGTTTTCCATGCCATTCCAAGTGCTGGTGATCATTATATCCTGTTGGTGTACCAGATACCGGTGAGTGTGCATAAGTCATTTGCTTGCTGGTGAATGTTGTTGATTCTCCAAAGTGTCAGAGTTGATAAGGTTTAGTAGGTGTTGACATCAATGACAAAACCATACCAAAATACCAACAATCTCCCCCTTTGGCATTGATGGCAACACAAGATGGAAAAACCATCAAAGTGCCAAAACAGAAATGCCAAATACCCAAATACCAATAATTACCAAAATATAAGTAATCTTTCTCAAAGTAACAGTCTCTCCCCCTAAGAGTTACATGTGTTTCCTTGTGTTTTTCCATACCAATCTCTCCCCCTTTGACATCAAATGCCAAAGTTACTACAAAACCAAGTTCATTACAAAATACCAACCAATTTAGTGTACCAACTACTCCCCCTAAGAAGTAGCTTCCTCATCAAAGCCTGAGTAAAAGATTTCTCTGTTAATTCTGCCGGTTGATGAAAAACATCAACTCTCTAAGTATCTACTGGTGGGAGAATGACCCCAAGCTGATCTCTAAGATATTCAAATGTCTCCTTAGGTAGAGGTTTAGTGAAAATATCTGCAATCTGCTCTTTTATATTCACATAAACCAGTTTTATTTCTTTTGCTTCAATGTTTTCCCTTAGAAAATTTAGTTTGATGGAAACATGTTTGGTTTTAGAATGTAGTATCAGATTCTTAGATATATCAATTTCTGCAGTGTTATCACAATAGATAGTTATAGGTTCCTTGAATTTTACCTTTATGTCTTTCAACATTTGTTTAAGCCATAGTACCTATGTACAGTTAGTTGTTGCTGCAACATATTTTGATTCTGCTGTTGATAAGGATGTACAACTTTGTTTCTTACTCAACCAAGAAACTTTTCTGCTTCCAAGAAAAAATGCTCCGTTGGTGGTGCTTTTTCTTTCATCCACATCTCCTGCCCAATTTGCATCTGTGTATGAACATAATTCAAAGTTTTCATCTCTAGGATACCATAATCCAAGATTTGTAGTGCCTTGTAAGTACCAGAAAATCCTTTTTACTGTCGATTCATGATTTTCTCTAGGATTACTCTGAAATCTTGAAACAATACATATTGCATTCATGATATCAGGTATGGTTTGTGTCAAATACAGTAAACCTCCTATGATAGATTTGTACCTAGTTGGATTAACAGGTGTAGATTCATCCCTTAGTGATAGTTTGTCATTTGTAGTCATAGGTGTGCTTACCGATTTAGAGTTCTCTATCCCAAATTTCTTTAGTAACTCCTTTAAGTACTTGGATTGACTCAAGAATATACCTTTATCAGTTTGTGAAATCTGTAATCCTAAAAAGAATCTTATTTCACCAATCATAGACATTTCAAATTCTTGTTGCATTTTAATAGAAAAGTCTTTACATAATCCATCTTCTCCTCCAAAGATTATATCATTAAAAAAAACTTCTATAGCCAAGATGTCATCATTAGTCACTTTGTAATATAAGTTGCTGTTAGTATTACCTTTAGAAAAACCAATCTTCAAAAGATATTTATCCAATCTTGCATACCAAGCTCTTGGAGCTTGTTTCAATCCATACAAAGCTTTCTTTAACCTGCAAACCATATCATTGTTATCTGTCAAAGAAAATCCTTTAGGTTTTTCAATGTAAACTTCTTCTTCAAGATCTCCATTTAGAAATGCACATTTAATGTCCATTTGATATACTTTGCAGTTCTAATGTGCAGCAAAAGCCAAAAATAATCTGACTGCCTCAATTCTAGCTAGTGGTGCAAAGGTTTCATTATAATCAATTCCTTCTTTCTGAGAGTATTCCTTACACACTAGTCTTGCTTTATTTCTGATAACCTTACCATCTTCATTAAGTTTGTTTTTGAATACCTATTTGGTTCCAATTACATTTTTATCTTTAGGTCGGGGAACTAATGTCCAAGTGTTATTCTTCTCAATTTGTTCTAATTCTTCTTCCATAGCTTTAGTCCAATATATATCTTCACATGGCTCATTAACTGATGATGGTTCAATTTGATAAATAAGACATACCTCTTCATTTGCCAATCTTCCTCTTGTCATAACTCCTTTATACTTGTTTCCAATTATCTGATCTTCAGAATGATTTAGTCTTACATACCGGGATGTCTTTGTTTGTTGTTGTTCCTCAGTCATAGTGGAATTTTCAGATGATACCAGTGTAACTAGATCTCCATTTTGTACCGGTGGGTTCAGTGTAGCTTCATTTGTTAGAATTTTTGTTTCTGGTTCACTATCTATATACCTTGAAGTTCCTCTGATTTGTTCATCAATCTTCACATTTGTACTCTCAACAATTTTCTGCAATCTTTTGTTAAAACATCTATATTCTTTACTCTTAGATGAATAACCAAGAAATATTCCTTCATCACTTCTAGGATCAAATTTCCTAATATACTTATCTCTTCTAATATAGCATTTTCTTCCAAATATTCTGAAATATTTTAGAGTAGGAGTAATACCAAACCATAGTTCATGAGGGGTCTTACCGGTTTCACCTTTGATGTGAACTTTGTTGAATGTATAGATCCCTATACTTACTGCTTCTCTCCAATATACAAGTGGTATATTTTCTTCTGATAACATACTTCTAGCTACATCCAAGATAGTTTTGTTTTTCCTTTCAACAACTCCATTTTGCCGTGGTGTCCAAGGTTCTGATAGTTGTCTTCTGATTCCATTCACTTCATAGAATGCATTAAATTCCTTAGATGTGAATTCTCCTCCTTGATCTGATCTTAGACATTTGATTTTCTTATCAGTTTCATTTTCTACCATTGCTTTGAATAGTTTGAACTTCCCAAGTTCTTATGACTTTTCTCTAAGAAAAGTAACCCAACACATTCTAGAATAGTCATCAATGATTAGCATGAAATACCTATCACCTTGCAAGCTTTTGGTTCTAGCTGGACCACATAAGTCAGTATGAATTAAGTCAAGAGCATTATTGGATTTTTTTGGAATTCTTTTAAAGGTAGTTCTAACTTGCTTTCCAAATTGACATTCCTTACATACTATATTGCGAGGTTTGACAATTTTAGGTAAATCTCTAACTACCTTAGTAGTATTGATTTTCACCATGCAATCAAAGTTTACATGACAGAGTCTCTTATGCCATAGCCAACTTTCATCAATATGTGCAATCAAGCATGTCTTTTCACTGTTATTCAAATGAAAAATATTACCTCTAGTTTGATTACCAGTTACAATTTCTAAACCAGTTCTATTCATGATTTTGCATTTTCTATTTTTGAATTGTAACTGAAATCCTTTCTCAACTAATTGACCAACACTCAAAATATTATGCTTTAAACCTTCAGCATAGTAAACATTGTTGGTATTATGCTTACCATCAAGAGATATTGTACCTTTACCTTTGATTAGACAAGCTTTATCATCTCCAAATTTTACTAGACCTCCATTATATTCTTGAAAGTTCAAGAATTTACATTTATCACTTGTCATATGATGTGAGCATCCTAAATCAATGATCCATTCATCCTTTACTTCAATTTTAGCTACCAAGGCCTGCTCTACCAGTTGGACTATAGGTGTCAGTTGATCTTCTGTTATAGCAACAAAAACCCATCCATTGTCTATCGGATCCTCATCAGAATCATCAGTCACTCATTCATCAACAAGATAACAAGATTTATCTTTATTCTTCTTAAATCTATATCTCTGATATTCAGGTTTAGGTTTGTATGTTCCTCTAGCTTCTTCTCTTAGTATAGCATGTCTATCAGGGCATCTTGAAGCCATATGACCAATCTTATTATAGTTAAAACATTAAAAGGGTGCTTTACCTTCATACTTACTTCCAACTAGACCTTTCGACATTTTCCTTACAAATAGTGCTTCAAGTTCTTCAAGTTCTTCATTTTCTTTCCTGCTTTCTTCAAGTTCTCTTGCATAAAAGGATTTCCAATTAGATTTGTCAAATGATGATGTAGATGATGTTGATGCTTTAAAGGCTAAATCTGTCTTTATAGTAGCAATAGGGCCAAATTCCTCAATTTCAAAGGCTGAAAGTTTTCCAATCAATGTATCTCTAGTTATTGATGTACTGGGCATTGTTCTTAACTCATTTATAGTAGTGACTTTCATTTTATATGCTGGTGGCAATCCTCTTAAAAATTTTGAAATAATTTCATCTTCACTTAAGGTTCCTCCACAATATCTAATACCCAAAACAATTTCATTAACTCTTTCCATAAAAGCAGAAATCCTTTCATCTTCTTCCATTTTTTAGATTTTCATACCTGACTTGGAAGCTTTCAAGCTTTGCAATTTTGACTGTGGAATCTCCTTCATTCAGTTTTTCCAAATGATCCCAAATAGCTTTAGCAGTTGATCTGTCTGATAATCCCATGATTTGCTAATCTATTAATGCGCTCAAAAGTGCTTCTCTTGCTTTGCAATCATTTTCTTCATCTTTAGTCAAGTTAGGTGGATTAGGCTGGTTTTGAGTAGAAGCAGTATAGCCATTCTTTGTAACATCCTAGATGTTCTTTCCAATGCAATTTAAATGTGTCTCCATTCTGATCTTCCATATGCCATAGTTGGTTCCATCAAGTTTAAGACTGTCCTTCCTGAAATAGTTAGTAGACATTGGATCTCCTCAAGCTGTTAAACTTCTACAAAAGAGGACCAAGCTCTGATACCAATTGTTAGGTCTCGGAGACAACTAAGAGGGGGGGTGAATTAGTTGTCAAATAAATTTAGAACAAAATAGCTTAACCAACTTACTACTTAATACTGGTGAACCAGTCTTTTATACCGGTGGATAGTTTTATCAGATAATTGCAATAACGGTAAAGATTAATGCATGAAACAAAAGGACAAAGTCATCCACAACACTTAACACCAATATTTTTACGTGGAAACCCTGTAAGGGGAAAAACCATGGTGGTAAACCTTACCCACAATCAGATGATACTACTGCAGATAGTAAGTGTATACAAATGGGGTCTGCACATGCAGAAAGGCCAAGCACCTAGAGCTCACTGCTCAAACACAAAATAGGAGTCACACTGACTACAATTGGATGGTTAAATCCAATAAGGATGTACTGCTCAAAATAACATCTTCATATGCTAGGGTGAGTACCGGTGTAGTTCTGATATGCTTTCACAAAAACCTTGTTTCACCTTCAAATGATGTCTGCGTGTATAGCTCTACTTAATCTCGCATATACCTTCACACAATCCTTCTTCGCATTCCACATCCGATCTTATAAATAAGATCTTACATTTATATCATAACTTAGGACCAATTTTAATAGGTCATCTCTAAGAGATATTACAATAAAATCAATTTACAAATAAATTAATGCCCGATGCAATAATTGATTCAACATGTCAGCTTAATCTCCATAGCATGCGATGTTGATCTAGAAAAGATAAACCTGCCAGTGTATAACCTGGACCTATTTTCCGGTAATAGCAAATATGCAAATACAAATATGCTAATTGTTTGGATTCCCATAGATACTGAGAGGGGGGGTGAATCAGTATCTAACCGGTAAAATGTTTTTCTTAACTTGAAACATGTAAAGCATATTAATATTGTGTACTGGTAAACAAGAAATAATGCAATAAACAGAGATAACAACAACCACATGAAAAACACACCATAACACAGTAGTTTAATGAGGAAACCCAATGTGGGAAAAACCTCAGTGGGATTTGTGACCCACAATATTCACTTACTAGCCAATAAGAGAATATTATTGCTACAATAGGAGCCTGCACATGCAAGAAGGCCAAGTGCCTAGAGCTCATTGCTCAATTACAAAATGGGAAGTCTCACTGACTTAGAAAATGGATTATATAAATCCAATGTCTTGTACTTCTTCAAAATAGCATCTACTATGCTAGATCTAGTATCAGTTTATAGCTATGCTTTATACATAAACCCTTAACCTATAATTCACATAATAGGTCTGCCTTATTTCGCCTAATAATCTCCTTCCATCTTCTTTTATAATTTTTTTAATGTTCTACAATGAACTCTTATATATATGATTCATTTTACAACTTGCCAAGTCAGCTTACAATGATTTTACAATAATTAAAAAAATATATTATAAACAAAATTCCTATTAGCTTCTGTATCGGTATGCTTCTTTTCACTGTCGGTGTCGGTGGTCTATGTGCCGGTGTAGAGTCTGACCTTGCCAGTGCTAGTAAATTGCCTTTCCGGTGTCATAGGATTGTAAGGTTGCCATCAATGACAAAACCTTCAATCACCTACAATATCTCATTGGAGTGTGCATTTTCCAACACTAATAAATGATTTTCCAAGACAAAGTGTCCAAACAATGTCTGCAACATAACAAAGTGTTTTCCATGCCATTCCAAGTGTCAGTGATCATTATATCCTACCGGTGTACCAGATACCGGTGACAGTGCATAAGTCATTTGCTTGCCATACCAAAATACCAACAATATTATATATATATATATAAATAAATATTTATAACAAGGAAATTACACTTAAATTTCAAATAAAATTAATCAAAAAGATAAAATGCATAAAAAATAACAAGTTACGTACCTCTTTGTCATAGTGGCATGGTGGATGAATTTTTTTTGCTCCAAACACAATCATGTTTAGTTGAATAGAGATTCCCCAAAACCCCTCTCTTGTGGCCGTGGGTGAAAATGACCCAGTCGGCCACAGTAAAAAAAAAATTATTGTCAGTAAAATTTGAACATGTTTTAAAAACTAAAAACTCATTTGTATTTTTTTATATCTAAAACCCAATCATATTTTAGGCTTGGTAATACAAGCCTTAACATGAATGGGTTATTTAAATTTTTAAATAACCTATTTGCATTATGAGTTTTTAGAAGTTTTTTTTAGAGTGTCCACGTTTTTGCACAACAACTTTGTGTACTTACCCAGGGGTGCAATTTTAGGATGTTACATTTATCCCCCACTTTAGAGGGAGTATGAATTCAATCATACTCTTGGTAAATTACAAGGGTTCACATTGAAAAGCTTTCACCAAGTCACCAAGAAGGAAATATACACCAAGCCCCCAGTGTACTTTAGGATCTTACATCTTCGATGACAAGATAAAAGGGACATCACAAGAGAAATAAAGAGAGAACCATGACTACAAACTAGTAAGGTTCTCTTACTATGAGTCATGAAAAGAAAAATACCAAAATTAAAAAACAAAAGACTAAGTTGACTAAGTAACTTAAGTACCAAGATATGCAAAAGAGAGAGATCATTGAGTGGAGTGTACATCCCCACGTTAAAGTGATTGCATATGCCTTATCAAGAGGAATTTATTTAAGGTGGGATAAACCCAAAAAGACAAGCATGCTATCACAATTATATGCCCCAAAGAAGGGCAAAACAAAGGATAATGATCAAAAGACATAAAACAAGGGGTGGTCTTGTTTAACTCTACGGTCAGTATGCTTTCTATGATGAATAATATATATCATGTATATATATATATGTATAATTTTCCCCATCCCCCAAAGAAAGAAAAACCACCATGGAAGAAAGGAACATGTGTCTTTTGAGTCAACATGGGAGAGACCAAAAGAGATCTCAATTCTTTGCATCATCCTCAAGTAGACAACACTACAGACAATAAATAGAATAATTGAGAGACAAATAGAAGAAGATCATAAGCAAGCAAGAGAGGAGAGAGAGAGAATGTATTACACAAATGAAGCCAATCATGCAAATCATCCACCTCCCTATCTTACTCATTAGTATTTTGGGAAGGTGGACAACCTGTAAGAGGAACCATGTTGAGCATAGTAGATGGAGTTATCACAAGTTCCAAACAAGGACCATGCTCTAATGACAAGTCACTTTGTTACTTGGAGCTAGGATTAGTTCTTTTAAAAATTGTTTAGATAAATTATTGTCAACATCAATATATTCATAGTCATCATCTGAATTATTAGCATCAACATTTTCATCATGAACAAAATTTTCACCTATTTCTTCATAAATGATAACAAAAAGAGGAAGTCTAATAGGTACATAGAACTTGAGCCATCATTTTTCTTAATCATTTTATGTCTTAGAGATTTAGGTTGAACATCTTGGTTAGGATAAGGTTGAGCAAATGTTGTTATGTAAACAGTTGGTGTCTTTGGAAAGGAAATTGTTTGAGAAGTAAGTTCATGAGCCCTAGCATGATATCCTCATCAACATTCTCTTGCATAATGGTTTCATTTCATTTATATTGAAGGTTGTGAAGGTTTAGGATCTATAGGCATAGGCTTATTCTCTTCCTTTAAGGAAGGGTACATGGGAGAAGGTCTCTAAGGTTGAACAATAGGAGATGTCAGACACTTCCCTTTGTAAGATTTAGGAGGTAGAACCACACCATATAAAGGAGGAATAGAAGGTGTAGGAAGAATATCATGTCCATCATGAGGAGAAGGAATAGGTATATCCTTAGGAGGAATAATATGTTTATCCTTAGCACCTAAAGAATAGGTTTATCCACAAGAGGAAGCGGGAGAGTATTCGTAGGAGAAAAAATATGGTCATTACTAGGAGGAAGACTAAGTGTTGGATATCTAGGTTTTCTCAAGGATAAAGTCATGTCATTCTTACATATTTTATAATATTGAAAAAGGGAATCACTTCTATTCTTAAGAGGTTGGAATTGTTTCGACCAAAAATGATCAAGACAAACATCTCCATTCCTCACCGTAGGTTGATACGTGCTATGATTAATAGTTATGATTTTATCATCATGATGGAATTTCAAACACTTATTAATAATAAATGGAATCACTTTCATGGAAGAGATCCAAGGATGTCCCAACTTCACATGAAATTGATCGGATGTAGGAATGATAGAAAAGACAATATCTAAGCTTTTAGCGCCAACCTCAATAGGAAGTGTGATAGAACTAATAGCGGGACAAGAGAAACCATCAAATATTTTAATTACCACATCATATTTATCATATGTCACTTGATGCAATTGTAAGGTATAAATAAATTCTTCAGTTATCACATTAACCATACAAGCCAAATCAATGAGCATCCCTCATGAGGGTATGTCTTTGATTCTTGCAGTGATTTATAATGGGGAATCGGGTGCCTTAATAGTCTCACTAGGATAAAATGTAATGGATAAGTCCTTAGGAGGTTTAGTTTTATCAATAAGATTCACCATATTATTAGACTCAAGGTTGAGGTCATTAGAAGAGAAGGCAAGATGATCAGTATCAACCACTTTAGGGGAATGGGAAGGGAAAGGATTAGTGAAAATTTGAGGATTTTAATTAGGAAGAGCTATGGATTTATTTCCTTTATCATTCACACCAACCACATATAGGGTATTTTTATCAATGAAGTCTTGAATCTTTATTTTTAAGGAGTTATAACACTTTTTAGTGTCATGACCAGGTTCACAATGATATTGGCAAAACACTTTGGAATCAAAGTAAGGTGACAAGGTTTTTCATGGATCAAGTGGTTTAATAGGGGGAAGCTTCAATACATTCCTTTGTAATAATTGTGTCATAATACTATTGGGAAAATGGTGTCTCAACCTTGCATTTACATGATGTTACTATTTATAGTAAGTTTTCATTTCAGTATGAAATGGTCCAAAATTCTCCCCGAAACTTCTAGTTGGCTAGATAAGCATTCCGATAAAGTTACGTCGCAATATTACAACTAGTTTTGAAGATATTAAAATTTCTATTTTGGAGGGGTCCAATCAAAGGTTTAAATTTTATTTTGAGGACTTTAGAGGCCTCAAAATGCCCTGAAATGTGGGCATAAATGGCTTAGCAATTTATGAGGCAATAGAGAACTTCACGGGCATAAAATACATTAGACACATGAATGAGCTTTAAAAAGGGAGGGACACATCATAGGTCATCTAGAAGGAAGATAAGGTTGGCTACACCTTATTGGGTGGTTTTAGCCCATGGTTTTGTAATACCATTGGACAGTTTCTTATATTGTATCTCCTATATATGAGGTGCATGAGATAGAGGTTGTGTGTAAGACTCTTATAGCTATTGAGTTACCTTTGAATCTCTGATTAGTGGTACTCCTGTGAAGAGCTTTCTCTACAAGTATATTACAATTTTTTTTATTATTGAATATACATTGGGTGGATTTTAGAGTGTGGGGTTTTTCTTTCAAAAGGGTTTTCCCCATGTAAATCACTATGTTATATTTTGAATGTTATCATATCTATTTATATTTTTTGTAACTGTTGTGACGATTTGTAAAAGTTTTTGCATTACCCTCCTCTCAAGGTTAGTGTAGGAAGTTGTTATGCTACTTAACTTCCTTACAAGTGGTATTGGAGCTTGATCACCTTTGGTTTCAGTTGTGGGTTGTTGGGTTTTTTGAACTAATCTAATTTTGAAAGGGAGCTTTTGCAGTAGACACTTTTTGATCTTGTTGCATGAATTTTTTAGATGGCAAGTTCATTAGGGAAAATAGATGTGGTGAAATTTAATGGGACAAATTTTGAGATGAGGAAGCTGAAGATGGAAGATCTGCTAATAGATCGAGATCTATGGGATGTTGTTGATGCGAATGTCCAAAGGCCCTCAAATCCCACTACGATTGCTTAGTATGATGTTATGGACTAAAAAGCCAAGGGTCTAATTGGACTATGCCTGGCAAACTCTGTTATGATCAATGTCCATGAAGAAAACACTGCAAAGAAGCTATGGACTAAGCTTGGTGAAATGTATCAAGCGAAATATTTATTAAATCATATTTTCTTGAGGAAGAAATTGCATTCCTTGAAGATGGAAGAGGGTGGATGAGTTGCAGATCACTTGGAAGCATTCAATATGTTGGTGGCTCAATTAGTATTTGTCGGTGTTAAGATAAATGAAGAGGAGAAATGTCAGATCTTGCTTTGTTCTTTGCCTAATTTGTGGGATTCTCTTGTTATGGCTATGGGTAGTAATTTTATTATTTTGAAGTTTGAAGATATAGTGGGTTCCCAACTTGGTGAAGAGATGCGAAGAAAGGTATCCCACAGTTTGAAGGAATTCCTAACTATTTGTGGAAGACCTAAGGAGAAAAATAAGAAGAATTAGAAGTGCGATAAGTCCAAATCAAAAGGGAGATCAAAATCTCTTGGAAAATCCAAAATTATTTGCTAGAATTGTGATAAATTAGGTCAAATCCATAAGGACTGCAAAGAAGAAAATAAGAAGAAAAAGAAGAAGATTGATTTTGATTTTGTGTTTGAGAAGGAAGATGGTGATGCATTTATTATAGCTTTGGCAACTCATACAGGTAATGATGCTTGGTTAATTGACTCATGTGCATCTTTTCATATGGCTGTGAAAAAGAGATTAGTTTTCTAAATATGAAGACTTTAATGGAGGTAAGGTGTACTTGGGTGATGATTCACATTTAGACATTTTTGGTCGAGGTAAAGTTAGAATCAAGTTTTTTGATGTTAGGATAAAAAGGATTAATGGTTTGTTTCATATCCTAGGTTTAAATTGAAATCAATTATCTACGAGAAAACTGATAGATGTATGTATGAAAGTAGTCTTTTCTAAAGCAAGATGTAAGATGATTAAGGGTGCTATGGTAATTCCTAGAGGTGGCAGGTTTGACACTTTATATAAGCTAGACGCATACACTGTTGAGTGTAATAACACTTCTGTAAAAACTAAACTTGTGGAATATTTGAGCATTTCACCTTCAGCACATGGAAATGGCTTTTGGATACCTAAGGGTGCTCTTTCTTCTGAAGCAAAGTTACCTGTAGAGAAGACTATGTTATGGCACTAGAGGCTTGGCCGCATTGGAGAAAAGGGTCTAAGGATCTTGAAAAATAAAAAACTTGTTGAAGGTTTGAATGATTGTAATCTTGAATTTGATTTATGTGAGAATTGCATTTATGGAAAACAAAACCTCGTTCAATTTTACTTGAGTTCTCATAAAAATTGTGGTTTTTTGGATTTTATTCATTCTAATTTATTTGGTATTGTAGATGTTCCTTCGATTAGAAAATCCACATATTATGTTTCATTTATTGGTGATTTTAGTAGAAGCACATGGGTATATTTTCTAATGAGTAAATCTAAAGTTTTAGTCGATTTAAAGAATTTAAAGCAATGATTGAGTTGTAGACTAGAAAGAAAATTAAAAGTTTGATGACTAATAATGGTTGTGAATTTTTCTCTAATTATTTTGATAGATTATGTAAAGACTATGGTATTGATAGATAGAAGACATCTTTGTATTCTCTGCAACAGAATGGAATTGTAGAAAGAATGAACATGACACTAATGGAGAAGGCTAGGAGTATCTTGAGTGGTGCTAGTCTAGAATAAAAGTTCTGGGCTGAAGCTATTGCTAATAGTTGCTACCTGATTAATAGTTTTCCTACATCAAACCTTGTTTTAAAAAATGCCTATGGAAGCATGGTCGAGTCAAAAGCCTTCATTGAGACATCTTAGAGTTTTTGGTTGTGAGGCATATGCACATGTGTGAAAGGAGAAGCAGACAAAGTTGGAGAACAAGGATGTGAAATGTATCTTCATCGGATATAGTTATGGTGTGAAATGATACAAGCTTTGGGACCCTATTGCACATAAGATAATTCATGGTAGAAGTGTTATTTTTTGAGAGATTAAGTCTACTTCTGTTACATTGCAGCCAAAATAGACTAAAAAAGAATATATGATTCAATTTTCTTCTACACCTAAAAGAGTTGAATCGAGACCCCTAAATAGGCAAGGAGTTGAGGAGAGCTTGTCTAGCTCTGAATCTTTAGAAGAGGAGGAAGAACCTCCAACTCAGCTTGTTTGAAGGTATACAAGACATAGACAACCAATTGAAATAAATTCACCTGATGATTGAAGATGTAATTTTGATTTGAATACTAATGTGGTTGAACTAAAATCTATAGAAGAGGCATTAGGTATGAATGATACAAAATCCTGGAAGATTGCTATAGAAGAAGAAATGATAGCTTTGAAAAATAATGATACATGGGATCTTGTACCATTGCCTGAAGGAAGAAAGTCTGTTGGTTGCAAATGGGTGTTCAAGAAAAAGATTGGTTCAGGTGGAAGTATTGAGAAGTATAAAGAAAGGTTGGTTGCAAAATGCTACTCTCAGGTTGAGGGTGTTGATTATGGTGAGATATTTTCTCTTGTTGCCAAAATGACATCCATTAGATTTTTTCTTTCTATTGCTACTGCTTATGATTTAGAGGTTGAGAAAATGGATGTGAAAACTGCTCCTTCATGGTGATTTGGAGGAGGATATTTATATGACACAACTGGAGCACTATGTGGTGAAAGTTAAAAGTAATTTGATCTGTAAATTAAAGAAATCCTGGTATGTCCTCAAGTAGAGTCCTAGGATGTGGTGCTAGAAATTTGATACATATATCTTGAGTTTGGGATTTGAGTATTCTAAATCAGATCATTGTGTTTATTATAAATTTGATGGTGATCATTTCATGTAAATTGCATTGTATGTTGATGATATGCTATTCATTGGTAAAGGGAAATGTATGATTTCAGAACTAAAGTCTCAGCTCTCTGCTAAATTTGAAATGAAAGATCTTGGTGCAGTGAAACACATTCTTGGGATGGAAATTAGAAGAGATAGAGTGAACAAAAAGCTATGGCTGGGCTAGAGTAAGTATATGAATTTAGTTTTATAGAGGTTCAACATGTAGGATTGTAGACCATTGTGTGTTCCTTTTACAATTGGAACACAATTATCTACTATAGATTGTCCTACATCCCCATCAAAGATGAAAGACATGAGCAAAGTGCCTTACCAAAGTGCAGTTGAAAGTTTGATGTATTCTATGGTCTGTAATAGACTAGACATTGCCCAAGCAGTGGGAGTTTTATCCAAATATATGTCTAATTCTGGTAAAGTTCATTGGGATGTAGTCAAAAGAGTCTTCAAATATTTGAAGGGTAACTCAGAGTATTGTTTGTGTTATCATGGTAATTCAGTTGGAGATGTGATTTCCCTTAATATTTATGGTTATGTAGATTCAGACTAGACATGTGATATTGATAATAGAAGATCCATCAGTGCTTATGTGTTTACTTTATTTGTTGGTGCAATTAGTTGGATGAGTAAGCACTAGGCTATGGCTGCTTTATCCAGTATTGAAGCAGAGTATATGGAAACTACTCATGCTTGTAAAGAGGCCATTTGGCTTAAGAGACCATGTTCAGACATTGGAATAAAATAAGGAGTCGTGACAGTTTATTGTGATAGTCAGAGTGCGATCTACCTAGCTAAGAACCTGACATTTCATACCCAGACCAAGCACATTGATGTTTAGTATCATTTTGTTAGAGATATGTTTGAAGATGGAAGGGTGAAGCTGGTTAAGGTAAAAAAATTGATGAATGTTGTAGATTCTTTAACTAAGGTTGTGAGTACAGAGAAATTCAGATGGTTCTTAGAGTCTGTGGGCCTCATGGCCCCTAACAATTGATTTATTATGTTGATACTCCCTTTTCTCTTGCAAGGTGTTTGACAAGCAGGATATTTGTTGGGAAAATGGTGTCTCAACCTTGCATTTACATGAGGTTACTATTTATAGTAAGTTTTCATTTGAACACTAAATGGTGCAAAATTCTCCCCAAAGCTCCTGGTTGGTTAGATAAGCATTGTGGTAAAGTTACGTCACAAGATCACAACTAGTTTTGAAGATATTAAATTTTAAGTTTTGGAGGGGGGCAATGAAAGGTTTAAATTTGATTTTGATGACTTTAGAGGCCCCAAAAAATCTTGAAAAGTGGGTGTAAATGGAGTATCATTTTACGAGGCAATAGAGCACTTTGCAAGCTTTCTGACGCTTCAAATGATTCGTCAATAGGGCACACAGTTCTCAAGTTATGGCCTCCAAAAGTTTGTACTCCTGAAATAGGAAATATAAAATACATAGGACACATGAATGAACTGTAAAAAGGGAGGGACACATCATAGGGAATATAGAAGGGAGATAAGGTTGGCTACACCTTATTGGGTGGTTTTAGCCCATGGTTTTGTAATACCATTTGATGGTTTCTTGTATTGTATTTCCTTTATATGAGGTGCATGAGATAGAGGTTGTGTGTAAGAGACTTATAGTTATTGAGTTACCTATGAATCTCTAATTAGTGGTACTCTTGTGAAGATATTTATTTGCAAGTATATTGTTGGCATTGTGTTGTCATTGATGTCAATCGGTATAGCATAAAGCAAGATAGCCAGTATGGGAGAATAGTTGATATGTTGTTAGTTATATCAATCAGTAGTGTGGAAAATGAAGCCACTAGGTAAGCATGTTGGAGTAACTGGTTTACATATCTGTATTGGGAAGAAGGAACCAGTTTGTGAGTATGCATGCCGATGTTGAACAAGCATGAAAGAGAAGTGACTAGTGAGTGATGAGAACCAGAAAGTGTGTGACCGGTAGAGCTCACTGTAGTATGATCTAATGAAGGGTTAGTAGTGCAACTAGTATGCTAGTATGAGGTCAACTAGCAGGACTCCCACTGAGAAAGAGAAAGTGTTGATAGAGCATGTGTTGCTTCATTGAGAAAAGATGACATATGGAAAAGGTACTGGGACATATGTCAAGTTGGAGATGTATCCTCTCTTCAGTGAAGTCACATCATTACTGGTAGGTGACATAGATCTTCCTCCACCAGTGTTTAGCAGTTGAAGTGTAGTTGTCTATTCCTCCCCTCTGGTAAATGGTAATACCTTGCTTATCCCATAGTTTAGTTGGCATACATCATGACTCTCTAAATAATACAGTCAAAGTAAGAAAAGGTAGGTGATTGGATGCATAGACCATATGACTAATGTAGAAGATGAGGAAGCCTCCTAAGGTTGAGATTAGAAATGTGCACTGGATTAGTATGTGAAGACAAGATGTGCTACCAGGGCAGAGAAGGAAGGGTAAATATGGTGAGTTTGCCTCCTTGGAAAACTAGTTGAGATGAGAACCTGTCAAATGAAGATAAGGATCTACAGTTGCACACATGGAGTGATTGGGATGCAGATGGTGCAAGGGTCCTACCACAAATGCATAGCTATTGGGGTTGATGGCATGAAGATATCATGCACATTACCAGTATGAAGGCAGACACTTGTAAATCGGTAAACAAGGTGGATACTGGCATACAACCAAGTGAACAAAGAGACAAAATTAAAGTGCTCTTAGTCTGATGAAGATGCACATGATGAGTCATTGTAGATTGCTTCTGAGGACCGACATGGTTGATGACCAAGCTGACAAGATCCATCGAGACAAGAAAGGAGAAGACAAGATGGTTAACCAATAAGGTAAGACATACCAACAAGGTTCGAGAACTAATAGGCAAAGAGGGACCGGTGGTATGATTCACACACTAGTTGTGTCTAATTTGTCAGTTACCAAGTTATACTAGCTTGGTGAGCTAAGGTGGATGCCGAAAAAGGTGCAACGTGGAGTCAATGTGGTAGACATGCATTCACCAATAGATGGAGTGTGCACTGATGAGGTTGTTACAGAGCTAGTCGACATTAATTATAGACCTTGTAAATCATAGGAGGTGTTGCAGAGGTGTGCAGCTCAAGGAAGGTCAAATAGAGGTGATCAATGGGATGTATCGATCGATGCAGAGTGACCATGAGAAAAATGAGGTTGGTGATGCAATATGTAGAACCATTTATGGTGATTGATCTTGAGCCTTGCCGATAGACTATCCGTGTTTGCTAAGTTTAGCAAACATGCCTTGGAAGGAAGAAGATATGGTAGGTGATGCTTGATTTCTTATTGGTTTTTCATCCTCATGTAGAATGAGATCTAATTGACCTCATGTTCAATGGAAGAAACCCTTGTGCGCCAAGAGTTTGAAGTTGCATTTTGGTGGGAAAGCTAATTAATAAGAATGAAAGTAGAAGACAATATTTGGTGATGCTGAATGGTCAAGGAGAGTGATCCTGAGTAGAGAAAAGAGGATATAATACTGGGAAGAGTCAAGGAACTCAACATCTAAAGAAAAGAGCTAGTAGGAAAGGTTAAACTAGTGAGAGGATTTAATAGTGGCTTAACCGAAAAGATCAGATAAACTAGAAAACTGCAAAGTGAGTTGCAGAGGTAGGAACCGACAGTGTTCATGCGAACCGGAAGGTAGTGGATAGTGAAGCAACACCATGTGAATGGAGAGAAGATCTTGCAAGTAGTGAGCATAAAAAGGATAAACCAGTGAGCATAGTAATTGACAATAGGTGTATGTTGTGACTATTCATCCAACAAGTAGAAGTAGAACGAGTATCAACAACAAGTCTAGTTAACTAGAGCGACTGAGAAGGTGATAGAAATAAGAGTAGAAGTAAACTGGTGAGGTAGAGGAGGTAAGAAACTGATAGGATAAAGTGTATGCAGTGGTTACAAGATTCACTTGTAATCAAACTATTACTTTTGTAATTGATTATGTACAAGATAGATCACTGAGTTGGAGGTCGGTGCAGGGGTTGGTGTTCCTTCGGTTGGTACCCTAAATGTTATAACCAAAGGTTTTCATTGTGAGGCTGGATTGGAGTAGTAGACTCCAATAACATTTCTCACTAAGGTCTTTTCCCATCTTGGGTTTTCCTCATATATACCGGTGTTATGTGTGGTTGAATTGTGTTGTCTAGTTTTATCTTACCGGTAGGTTTTCTTGGTTCTTAGGTTGATAACCGATAATCTCTCTTGGAGTTAAAAGGATTAAGAATTTAGAAATCAATGATTCACCCCCCCCTCTCAATGGAATCTTGTGTTCAACCTATATTGTAATTTATTTCAATTGTGAAATATTATATTGGGCGGCTTTTGGAGTGTGGGGTTTTTATCTCGGAAGGGTTTTCCCCATGTAAATCACTATGTTATGGTTTGAATATTATTATATCTATTTCTATTTTCTATAATTGTTGTGATTATTTGTAAAAGTTTTTGCATTACCCTCCTCTGAAGGTTAGTGTAGTAATTTGGTCCGCTACTTAACTTCCTTACAAATAATATGCAAAGACTCATTAAGAGGAGTGAATTATTTTCTAAAGTATTTAGACAAAGGAGGCAAACCTGTTGTTGTAGTTGCTACGTGAGTGTTGTTGGTGTCATTGAACTTGATGAATCCATTGTTCAGTTTGAACTTTGCAAAAGTTTATTGAGTACTTTCACTTTAAAAGGATTTAAGAGGATTGTTCCAATTGACTCATGGTAAGGTGATAATTGTGAAGTACTGTGCACAACTGCATAAAATAAGTAAACTCAAAAAAGAGAAGTTTATTTCTAGTGTCTTTTTGCAAATTAGAAATAAAATTTCTTTAAATATCTTGATCAGACACAACAAAAGAAATTTTTGAATACTTATGCTTATGTCTACCAATAAAATTAGTCACTTTTTCTTTAACACCTTGCTAACAATGCATCAAATTAGTCAAAGTAATCTTAGGACCAATATTATTGTGAAATTGCTGAATGAAAGCATTAACCAATTGTCAAAATAATTAATAGAATAATGAGGTAAATAAAAATACAATTATAAATATTTATGCCTAATTATTCTAGTGAACAATTTAGCCAAAAGTCTTTGGTCTTGAACAAAGTCACTACAAAAAGTTTGAAATATTTTAACATGAGTCAAGGGAACACCTATTCCATAGTAAACCTCCAATGGAGGGACTTCTACATGTTTAGGAGGGACAACACAAATGGTGTCATTGGATAATGGGATTGCTACATCAATTGTGGGTACATTATACTTGGATTGACTCCAGGAAGCTATTTGTTGTTGTAAGGAAGATACTGGTTGGGATAGATTATTGATGGTAGCTTGGGTAGACAAATTGAAATTGGACATGTTTGATTGAGAAGGAGGGGTAACATTATCTTGGATTAAGGCAAAAATAGGTTTTGAAGGGACCCCAAAACCTTTTACAAAATGATTCTAAGAGGAATAGAATAAGAGATTAACATCCAAAACACAATGAGCTGCATAGAAAAGAATTATAAACAGCAACCAAAGAGACAAAAAAAGCCCAACCAGGCACAAAAAAATATATAGCAAGGATACCAAACCCAGACATAGACAAAACCAACAAGTAGAAAACAACATAGACCCAGTTACATAAGGATTTTGAGGGTCTCAATGAACTTAGCCTCAAGGACATTCATTATATCAGCAATAGTCTTCATAGCTTTGTAATCCACATTCTGAATAGCTGCCTTTTTATTCATATTCCCATGGGTCCTTTTGCAGGGTCCTTCTCCATCCCGAGCCACCTCAAAATCATCCCCAATAATGATAACAACCCTATCCCACTGATCCAAACTATTCACCATAGTGCTCATAACAATCATAGTCTGTTTGACAATCTAGTGACTACTTGCCATTATAGTTTTGAGGGTATACTGGATCTTGTTATAGCCTTCCTCAACATGGGTGATGTGATCCTCTAGCCTTTTATTCAACTGATCAACCCCTTCACCCATATTCTTGATGCAATCCATAACCGACTTCTTCTCATCCTCTAACTAATTCCCCAAATTGTTCTAATTACCTTGAGTAGAACCAGCAGGGATCGCTTCCATTTTTGTTCCCACGGCTCTTTGGTTGATCTTTATCTCCTTTAGTTCATGGAACAACCATTTGAACATGTTGAAAGTGTCAATAGAATGTTGACGAGCCATGCCCAACACATTATCAAATCCCCCCTCTTATCATTAAGTTTGACACTCTTGAGATGAAGGTCTTCAATTCCAACTGCACCCACATTACTAGCCTCCTTATTGGATGAAGGAGAGGTTGTGAAATTGTGGCACTCAAGGTCCTTACCATGTTCTACCTTCTTTCTAGAAGAGGGGGAGCCATTCTCAGTAGAAGTAGAGGAGAACAACATAACAATATTATTTTTCCCTTTTATACCCTTCCTCACCTTAGGTTTTGAACTCGAGAGTTTTTCTATTTTAGCTTTTTTAAAGGGGGGAATTCCCTTCAAACCCAGACCTACAAGCTTCATTGTTAGACTCACCCACACTAGTATCTTCATTCTTAGAAGTAATATGGATATAAACATTAGGGGGATGAAGAGCACATAAATGGGCATCAATAAGGACCAACATGCCTTTGTGCAAGATAGGAAACTTGGAAGGGTTCTTGCAGTGGTCACTAAAATTAACCCTATGAGAAGACGTAATATAGAAAGGGAAAGACATCTTCACACCATGGCATAAATGGTTCAATATAACAAAGTGATGACCATACACTCTAGTATAACAACCATCCAAAGTAAGGTAATTCATGATTACCTTAAGGAGCTTCTGCTAGAAAGATTTAATGACCACAATGTCATAGTAACTAGTAGTCTTTTTAAAATTTTGGCCCACTCCGCCTCCTTGGGTAAATTTTGCACAACTTGCTCATTATACACTCTGTCTCTGTAATACATCATACCCTCCATGGATAACCTTGTGACCTATCCTATAAGGGCTTAATCAACTAGGACCTTCCAACCATGAAGAACAATCATTCCATCCTTCTAGTTCTGAGAAATATAGTTTGTGACATTGTGATTATGCCCTTGTAGCCTCTCAATGTAGGGAGTAAACCCTCCTTTCTCCAAAATCTGCCATAGCTTCTTTTCATTCTTCAACTTCACACAACTAGGCGGCTCTATTATTTTTCTCACACCACCCATTCTAACTTTCTCTATGTAAACCTCACTACAAAGAATTTTTAGAAAGAGAGTTATACTCCAGAAAATGTTTAAAATTGCCCACAAAGCATGCAAAATAAGTTCACATCGATTGTTATGTCCTCTCTAGCCACTTGTCTCAACTAAGAAAGTATCAATAACTCTAGAAACACTTAGAGTCATTATGGCACGAGTTATCATTAAATTTAATCCCCTGACTTCACTCATATAACAAATGTATAGCAAATTCTGAGTCCAGCCTGTCACCTTGGGTCCAACTAAGCTGATCCTTACACGTCACTCCTCTGTTGGCAAGGAAGTCGACCGCCACATTGGCTTGCCTGTATACATGAACAATAATGCATCTATCAAAGGTTTTTATAATATATTTTGCCTTCTTCATCCATACATCAACATTCCAAGCTGGTGTAGATTTTCCCTTTAGGTAGTTGATAATATTATTTGAGTCCCCCTTGACCCAAACAAGATTAAACTTGTTGTCATCACTAATATAGAGTAAACCAGTTAATCTAGTGAATCGGTATATTAGTTGAGATTTGCCATTGATGGCTAACAATGACCGAAAGAGTGGTGTATCTTAGTAGCAAAGGTGATCGCTTGAAAACAACATGGAAGCAACATCAAAGATAAATGATCAAGGTTCAATCAGCTCAAGGGAAGATAGACTAAGCTAACCAATCTGTCATTCAAGAAGATCTGTGTTAAGCTCAGGTCTTAAAGTTGGCTATTCTAATGATGATGAAGTCACATAAGGTGTCTTATGCAAGAAGGCTTGAGGTCCTATGCAAACTAGATCCTCATTAGAAAAAAAGAAAAGAGGCTTGATGGAAGTACAACAAATCAGTATCAAAGGATGAACCGATAGTGAAGAGCCCAGTGGTATATCGGTAGACTGGTGAAGCAGAAGGAAGATACATGGTCATTGTAAATCTTAGAGTGCTGATCGGTTACACAATTGTGATGGCAAAAGGTGAGTTGGTGAGTTTGTGCCAATGCCAAACTAAAGGTTGGTGAAGTCAACCTCAGTCATCATGTAGTTAAGCCATGTTTACTTGTGGATTTTTTGGTTCACATTTAAAAGACTGAACTCGACCCAAAATTCACTATTTTTGGGGGATGTAGTGGTAGATTTGGATGAGTAGTTGGTGGAATTGTTGCAGGGTGCTAGAGAAAGAGTGGGAAGATTTGAATTTGAAATCTACCAAGATTTGGGACTGCATTAATTAAGGAAACACCTGAAGGTGACGACAAAGAGAGTATAAAGTGTTTTAAGTTCATACAAAACGTTTTGATCAAAAAAATTGCAAAGTGCAAATCCCATGAGAGGCAATCCAAAGTGCAGAGTGAAGAGTGAGGAAGTACTAAGTGATTTAGTAGAGAAGAGTATGTGTCAAGTAGACCAACAGAGTGTAGAGTCGAGGGTATGAGCATAGAACTGGTGTAGTGTAGAGCAGACACAACCGGTGTAGACGGAGTATGAGATTCATTTTGATCTGATCAATCTATAAGTAGCTATCCCAACATATCAAATTCCTGTTGCTTTCTAACCACCACAACTCAAAATCCCTTAACTGGGTGGAATTTAACAAGTCTCTTTATAAAATCCCTTAACTAGGTGACATCTTAATTGATGATCCTAATGTTGTAATTTTGCATAGAGATTGCATTAATGATATGTTGTCATTGATGTCAATTGAACCGGTAAAAGGTATTCATGTTATTGTTGATATTATTGTTCTTGATATTGGCTAGTAACTGATAAGAAGAGAGTTGTAGAAGATGTTGTAACCGGTATGTAAAGTTTGTGAGTTGAACTAGTGAACTGGTGTAAAGGGTCAAACCTTTCTATGTAATGTAACCGACAAACCCTATTAGTTGTTAAACCCTAACCGATCAAGTTTGTTGGTTTATTATCTAATGAGCGGTAATGATGGAGACACGTGTGATCATTGTATGAGGATAAATTCAAATTGGTTTGGCATGTTTTCTTATTGTCTATGGAAGAAACAAAGTGGATTGAATTTAATGCACAACGTGTGATGAGTTACAAAGTCTAATGGAGTGTTGATCATATAGCGATTGGAATTGTCTTGAAGAATGTGAAGATATTGTCATTATTTATAATGGCCAAGATTGAACCGACTTGTTTGTAATGTCAAAGATGAGAATTAGGTTTTTGTTGTGTTACCGGCCTAATTGATCTATATTTAAGGTTGATGAAGTTGTTTGTAAAGTTTGTTGGCAAGATTGGTAGAAAACTTGTTGAGTGTGTGGTTGCCCAACTAGTGAATGGATCTGCACTTTGAGTGAAGGAAGATTGAAGCTTAGAAGGATCTGATCAAGAAAATGTAGTGCTACTCAGATAGATTAAGAAAACCTATTGTTTTCTAACAATTATAGAAAAAGTAAAATCCCTTAACTGGGTAAGCTCTAACAAGCTTGGTTACTCATTAAATCCTCTAACAAGGTGGTCCATTAGCTTGGATTCTTAAATCCTATAGCGAGGTTACTCCTAACATGGTATTTGATTCTAACAAGGAATATTTGTAAATCCCTTAACCAGGTGATTCCTAACTGGAATTAGTTCTTAATAGGACTAATTGTAAAGCTCTAATAGGCTTTGGCTCCTAACAGGGAAAACTTCGAAAGAGTTTAGATAGCTATCCTTGTGAGTCCCATCTCTCATGGTTTTTACCTATTTGGGGTTTCCACATATAAATATTTTGTCAAGTGGTGAATTATTTTGTGTCTATAATCTTATTTGTTGTTTTGTTTAACATAAGTATACTACACCTACTAGACCCCTGACTGATGATCGGAAGAAAGAACAACAAGATAATCACCAGGCATTAGAAGCTATTATCAGTTCTCTATCTGATGTTGAATATGTAGATGTTCATGGTCTTGAAATTTCATATGAAGTATGGAAGAAACTTGAAGATATCTATAGTAGTGATGAGCATGCCAAGATTGCTAAAGAAGAGAGTTTAAGAGGCAATTTTGATGACATGAGAATGTTTGAAGGTGAGAACATCTAGCAGTATGGTCAAAGGATCAAAGAGATAGTTGGAGACATAAAGAGTGTGGGAGGGAAAGTGGGAGATGACACAATATTTAGTAAGGTACTGAGAACCCTGCTACCAGTCTATGCTATTCGAGTTGTAGCTATTCAAGAGCTAAAAGCCATTTACAAGACAAAGGAAACTCTTGACTCTATTATTGGCAAACTTACTGCTTTTGAACTAAATGGTTATGATGGTAGTGTACAAAAATCAGAATCTACATTCACAACTTCTGTCTCTAACCCATCTGTGAGAAGAAGTAGAGATACCAGAAATAGCTATGAATCTAGATCCAATAGAAATGCTGATGATGAAGACAACTTAGTGGAACTTGAAGCATTGTTGGCAAAATGACTTCCTAGAGGCACTGGTAGATATAGAGGTAAGCTACCTTTAAAATGTTTTGCATGCAGCAAGATTGGTCATATAGCAACAAACTTCCCTAATGGTGAAAATGATTACAAGAGAGACAAATTTAAGAAGTACAAGGGTAAAGGCAAGAGAGATTGTCTTGTAGCTATTGATAGTGGTATTACTGATGATGATGTTAGTGAAGATATTGTGTTTGTAGCAATTAAGGAAGAAGTATCAGATCAAAAGGCACTAGTATCCAGAATGGATAACTCTGATGATTGGATAATTGATAGTGGTTGTTCACATCACATGATCGATGATCAGAGAAAATTTCTTTCCCTAAAGGAATTTGATGGCGGTGTTTTCAGATTTGGCAATGACTCATCCTGTATGGTAAAAGGTAAGGGAGTTATTTCTCTTAATAAGAAGAGTAGTGTTGATGATGTCTATTGGGTTGAAGGCCTACAACACATTCTGTTAAGTGTGGCACAACTTAATGATAGAGATTGCCCACTGGAGTTTAAAAATGGTATATGCAAAATATTTGACAACCAAGGTGAATTGATTATAATCAAGAAACAGACCAGAGGTAATCTATTTCATCTCAATCCTAAAGTTAGCAACTGTTTAATTCCAAAAATAGATGATATCTAGCTTTGGCATAGGAGATTTTGTCATATAAATTTTGACAATATTATTAAAGTAAGCAAGTCCAAGAAAGTAAGAGGTTTGCCTCAGCTAGACAAACCGGTTAATGCTCTTTGTAAAGAATGTCAACTAGGAAAGATGACTTCTTCAACTTTCAAGAGAAAGTCCTTCTCAGTAGAGCAGTTGTTAGATTTGGTTCATATAGACTTATGTGGACCAATACGAACAAGAAGCATTCAAGATGACAGATACTTCATGATCTTCATTGATGATTGTTCAAGGATGATGTGGGTTACATTCTTGAAGGATGAGAATGAATCTTTTGGCAAATTCAAGGCATTCAGAGCCTTAGTTGAGAAAGCGAGTGGCAAAAAGATAAAATGTCTAAGAACAAATCAAGGTAGTGAATTCACTTCTACAGAGTTCACTAAATATTGTGATAATAATGGTATCAAGCAACAATTTTCTACACCATAGCAGAATAGTATAGCAGAGAGAAACAACCAGTCAATGGTTAAGGATGCTAGAACTACGTTGATACAAGGAGGTGTATCAAAATTTTTTTGGAAAGAAGTTGTAAGTACATCTATCTATAGAATGAACTGAGTTTTGGTAAAAAGAGGTAAGGACAAGATGCCATATGAGTACTAGTATGGGAGATCACCTGATGTTAGCTATTTTAAAATATTTGGTAGCAAATGTTTTATTAAAAGAGGTGACTACATAAGAAAGTTTGAAGCTAAGAGTGATGAAGGTATATTTCTTGGCTATTCCACCAAGAGTAAGGCCTATAAATGCTTCAACAACTGGACACAAAAAATTGTTGAGAGTGCTGATGTTTGTGTAGATGAATGTCCTGAAATTTTAAAAGGAACCAGTTCTGAGAAGAAGGATGAAGATCCTTTCATTTTATTTTTACAACCCGAAACTATTAAATTAGAAACCAATAAAGAAAATCCTAATGTAATTGTTCAACCAGAACAAATAAATTCAGAAGAAGATTACAATGAAGAAGCTGAACCTGAAGAGAATGATCATTTTATTCCTAGGTATGTGAGACTTAATCACAGTCCTGAACAGATAATTGGGGATAAGGATGTTGTACTACTAACTAGAAGGAGAATAAGAGAGAACTCTTGCATGATATCCACCTTTGAACCCATAAATGCTGAGGCATTTGGTGATGATCATTGGGTGAAAGCTATGGAGTGTGAGTTGGAACAAATTGAGAAGAATAATACTTGGACCCTGGTACCTTGACCAGTAAACAAGAATGTTATAGGTACTAAATGGGTATTTAGAAACAAGTTAAATGAATATGGTGTTGTAGTTCTTAATAAGGAAATATTAGTATGCAAAGTTTATGCGCAAGAAGGAGAAGACTATGGAGAAACTTTTGCACTAGTAGCAAGACTGGAAGGTGTTAGAACACTACTTGCATTTGCAGCTCATAAGAAGTTCAAAGTATACCAGATGGACGTCAAGTCTGCATTCTTGAATGGGATACTGGAAGAAGAGGTTTATATAGAGCATCCTAATGGTTATGCATTGATAGATAAGGAAGACATGATATGCAAACTGCATAAATCTTTGTATGGATTAAAGAAGGCACCCAGAGCATGGTATGAACGACCTCATACTCATCTGATGAAGATAGGCTTTTCTAGAACTAGTGATGACAACAACATTTATCTCAAGGCTGAAGGAGATGATATACTGGTTAGTGAAGTATTTGTAGATGACATTATATTTGGAGGAAATGATGACATGAGTAATTGTTTTGCAGATGAAATGAAGAATGAATTTGTGATGTCATTATTAGGGGAAATAAAAAATTTCATATGCTTATAGATACAATAGGTGAAGAATGGCATTTTCATTACTCAATCCAAGTATGTGAAGGAGGTTTTGAAGACTTTCAGTATGAGTGACTGCAAACCAGTTGGAACCCCAATGGTTACAGGTTATAAATTGTCCAAGGAAGATGCATCTAAGTCTTTAGATGAAAAGGAATTCAAGTCAATGATTGGAAAACTACACTATGTTGCTCACAGTCAACCGGATATTGCCCATGCAGTTGGTATTGTGGCTAGATTTCAGAAGAATCCAAAGGAGGCACATCTGATGGCAACTAAGAGAATCTTTAGATATTTGAAAGGTACTATTGAATATGAATTATGGTATCCATATGGTGGAGATTTTGACTTGTAGGCATACACAGATGCTGATTGGGCAGGAAATATTGATGACTGAAAGAGTACTACTGGTGGAGCAATCTTTCTAGGAGGAAGGCTAGTCCCATGGAGTAGTAAAAATTAGAGTTGCACTTCACAATCTACTACTGAAGCTGAATATGTAGCAGCTTATATGAATTGCACACAAGCTATGTGGATGAGGAACATTTTGGAAGGTTTGAAGATGAAAATCTTAGAGCCTATAAAGAGTTTGTGTGATAATACAAGTGTAATAAACATTTCCAAAAATCTTGTTTTGCATGCAAGGACTAAGCACATTGAATTGAAATATCACTTCTTGAGGGGAAAATTTCAAAGTAAAGATGTTATCTTGGAGCACATTTCTTCCAAGGAGCAACTTGTAGATATATTTACCAAACCTCTGCCTAAGACCACTTTTGAGTATCTTAGAAGTCAATTGGGGTTGTCCCTCTTCATGAAGTTAGTTGAACATGATGTCGATTGCATCATTCCTTTAATTACTTATAGAATCTTATATGGATTGATGAAGAAGTGGATGCATTCTACAAGGGGAGCATCAAGTTGCAAAATGATGTTGATGCATAGTGAGAGCAGAATTACATGTTTTACTTTCACTTTGGCATTGTTATCAAAGGGGGAGAATAATTATGTGATTGAGGAGAATAATTCAGTGTCTGATAAGGTGAATACTTGGTAATGTAAACCAAGATTTCTATTCACCAGTGGTAGGCTGAAGACACATTGAGCAAGGTGAATACCTAGTAATGTAAACCAAGATTCCTATTCACCAATCTCAGTGGCAATCAGAGGCGTTGATATTTGTATTGCTATCAATGCTAAAGGGGGATATTGTTGGAATTTTGAGTTTATTGGCATTTTGCATAGATATTGCTTTAATGATATGTTGTCATGGATGTCAATTGAACCAGTAAAAGGTATTCATGTTATTGTTGACATTGTTGTTTTTGATATTGGCTAATAACTGATAATAAGAGATTTGTAGAAGATGTTGTAATTGGTATGTAAAGTTTGTGAGTTGAACTAGTGAAAAGGTGTAAAGGGCCAAACCTTTCTATGTAATGTAATCGGTAAACCCTATCGGTTGTTAAACCCTAACCGATCAATTTTGTTGGTTTATTATCTAATGAGTGGTAATGATGGAGACATATGTGATCATTGTATGAGAATAAATTCAAATTGGTTTGGCACATTTTCTTATTGTCTACGAAAGCAACAAAGTGGATTGCATTTAATGCACAACGTGTGATGAGTTACAAAGTCCAATGGAGCAGTTGGAATTATCTTGAAGAATGTGAAGAGATTGTCATGATTTCTAATAGCCAAGATTGAACTGACTTGTTTGTAATCTCAATGATGAGAATTAGGTTTTGGTTGTGTTACTGACCTAATTGATTTGTATTTAAGGTCGATGAAGTTGTTTGTAAATTTTGTTGGCAAAATTGGTAGAAAACCTATTGAGTGTGTGGTTGCCCAACTAGTGAATGGATTTGGACTTTGAGTGAAGGAAGATTGAAGCTTAGAAGGATCTGATCAAGAAAATGTAGTGCTACTCAGATAGATCAAGAAAACCTGTTGTTTTTAAAAAATTACAATAGAAGTAAAATCCCTTAACTGGGTAAACTCTAACAAACTTGGTTACTAATTAAATCCTCTAACAAGGTGGTCCATTAGATTGGATTCTTAAATCGTGCAGTGAGGTTACTCCTAACAGGTTATTGTGCTTCTAACAAAGCATATTTGTAAATTCCTTAACCGGGTGATTCCTAACTGGAATTAGTTCTTAACAGGACTTACTATAAAGCTCTAACAAGCTTTGGTTCCTAATAGGGAAAACTTCGAAAGAGTTCAGATAACCATTCTTGTGAGTCCCATCTCACCTTGGTTTTTACCTATTTGGGTTTTCCATGTATAAACATTTGTGTCAAGTGGTGAATACTTTTGTGGTTGTGATCTTATTTGTTGATTTGGTTAACTTCTGATAAGACATGTTAAGTAGAAGCATTGAGAGATGAATATATTGAGTTAAGATTAAGCATTGTTGATGTTTACAAGATTGAAGGTATTTATTATTAAAATTTGTCATAACAGTTAAACCAGTTAATGTCAAGTATTCCTAAGAATATTGATCTTGATTGAGATATGTTTACTTTGTTTGACTGAGTTTGAGCTTGGGAACTTTGTATCATTTTTCAATATACTGATTCACCCCCCCTCTCAGTAGTCTACCAAATACTTATTCTTTCATCATACCATCACCTAATTCCTTTAATAAGGCTACCTCTAATAGGGTAAAGGCTGTAACAGGCCTTAAAGAAAATCCCTTAATAGAGTGTCACGTAAGAGTGTCTTTGTAATCTGGTAATAGGGATGGCTCCTTATAGGGTATGCTCCAGAAGAGTACAAATTTTATGAGCATCAACTTACTCCATGGTTTTCTCCCATTTGGGTTTCCACGAGATAATTCTTAGTGTTATTGTGTATCTTTTCATGCATGCATGTTCTCCTGCAATAACTATTTATATTAATGAATACTAAGTTAGTGCAAACTTGAGTAAAAGGTTTTTAATTCTGTATAATTGATAGGTAACTGATTCACCCCCCTTCTTAGTCATCTGTAGGGACCAACAATTGGTATCAGAGCCTTGGTCCTTAGATTCGAAAGAGCTTAACAACTTAAGGAAACATCCAAGATGATGTGAAAGGAGGGCCCTAAGTTCTCTAAGGAGAATTACACCTTATGGTGTGGTCTAATGAAGCTCTAGCTAAGAACCCTAAGATATCAATATTGGACTCATGTAATCATAGAGTATAATGAGCCTACAGGGGTTCTCACTGTAGATTAGATCAAAGAAAGGCAAGACAACACTGCAACTATGGATCCGATTTCTAGCACTTTATCTGATAATGAGTATGCTGAGGTTCAAGATTTAGAAATAACCTATAAAATATGGAATAAGATGAAGAATTTTTATGGAGGACATCCTCATGTTCAAAAAGCTAAGGTGGACAAATTAAGAGGCAAATTTGATGAGATGAGGATGTAGGAAGGAGAAAATATAGAACAGTATAGTAAAAGAATAAAGCATGTAGTAAATTCCATCAAAAATGCAGGAGGAAATCTTGAAGAAGATGATGTGGTCAGCAAAATCTTGAGAATCTTGCTACCACAATATTCTATAAGGGTTTCTGCAATTCAGGAACTCGAATCCTTAGGAACAGTTAGTGTTTCACTTGACTCATTGATCGGTAAGTTGTCTGCCTTTGAACTGAGAAACTATGATAACAGTGTACCAAAGATTGATGCTGCCTTCAAAGCTTCCATGATACTTGCACCAACAAGGATAAGAAAAGAAACCAGAAATAGTTCTATTACAAGAATTGGTCATTCTCATGAATGTGACAACCCATTTTCTAAGGAATAGGAACAAGATGAGATTGAAGCTCTATTAGCAAGAAGGTTGCCAAGAGGAAAATGAAAGAATAAAGGTAAAATTCCCTTGAAGTGTTTCTCTTGCAATAGAATAGGTCATATTCCATCTAGATGTCCTAACAATGATAGGATGGATAATTTTAGAAACTACAAAGACAAGAGAAAGGAGTGCTACCTTGCAGAAGGAGTTACCGATGAAGAATCATAAGGATATGATGGAGATGGAATTGCATTTGTAGTGGTAAAGGAAGATAACATAGAGGAAAGTGATATAGCACTGATGTCTAGTTCAAATTGGTGTGGAGACTGGGTAATTGATAGTGGTTGCACTCACCACATGACTGGTGATAGAAACAAATTCCTCAACATGGAGGACTATAATGGAGGAATGGTGAGATTTGACAATGATGCTCCTTGTGCAGTAAAAGGTAGGGGATCTATAGCCCTATATGATAAAACAAATTGTGAAGATTTTTATTGGGTAGAAGGGCTAAAATATAGTTTGTTAAGTGTTGCACAACTTAACAATAAGGGTTACCAGTTATAATTCAATGAAATATTATGCAAAATAAATGATAAATCAGGAAGTCTAATTGCTACAAGTAAGCAATCTAGAGGTAATCCGTTTCACCTAGAAAACACTGTAGGAAGTTGTCTAATGGAAAAGGTAGAAGATAGTTGGTTGTGGCATAAAAGATTGTGTCATGTTAACTTTGATAGCATAGAAAAAGTCAGTAAAATGAAGTCTGTTAGAGGTTTGCTTGATATTATGAAACCTGAAAATACTATGTCCAAAGAATGCCAACTAGGAAAGTTGACTGGGTCTAGTTTCCATAGCAAATCTTATTCATCTGAGAATGTGCTAGAATTAGTTCATAAAGACTTGTGTGGTCCTATGAGCACCAAGAGTTTCTATGGGGACCGATATTTCATGTTGTTTGTAGACGATTTCTCAAGAATGATGTGGGCTATGTTCTTGAAAGAAAAATTTGAAGCCTTACACATGTTTAAGGTCTTCAAGGCTCGAGTGGAGAGAGGAATAAGTAAGAGTGAAATGTTTGAGATCATATAGAGGAGGAGAGTTCACCTGTCAAGAGTTCATGAATTACTATGAAGAACAAGGAATTATGAGACAAATGTCTACACCCAGAACACCTCAGTAGAATGGGGTTTCTAAAAGAAGGAACAAAACTCTGATTGATTGTGTAAGGACTCTGATTATATAGAAGGATATTCCACATATCTTCTGGAGAGAAGCAGTAAGAACTACTATGTATATCTTAAACTAGATACAAGTGAAGAAGGGGATAAATAAGACTCTATATGAATTATGGTGTGGATACTCACCTAATGTGAGCTATTTCAAAGTATTTGGAAGCAGGTGCTATATCAAGAGGGATGAGTACTCTAGAAAGTTTGATCTCAAGAGTGATGAAGGAACCTTCTTAGGTTACTCCACAAAGAGTAAAGCATATTGGTGTTTGAACAAAAGGACTAGTAAAATTGTGGAGAGTGCCAATGTTAGAGTGGATGAGCTCTCTAAGAAAAATGAATAGGATAGCAAGAGTGAACCAGAGGATTATCAAGGATTCGAGTACACTGTACCGGTAGAACCTGCTGAAGAGAATCCTATTGTGGTGGCAAATGAGGAAGCATGTGAAGTAGAACCTACATAAGTGGTAGAAGAAGCTCCAATAAACAAACCGGTACTAGCAAGGTATGTCAAAAAAAATCACTCTGCTGACAATATCATTGTTGACAAAGATGCTAGAGTTTTGACTAGAAGAAGAGAAAGAGAGAATACATGTCTTCTCTCCAAAATTGAGCCCAAAATAGCAAAGGAGGCTCTAAAAGATGAAGACTGGATTAAAGCCATGGAGGAAGAACTGGAGCAGATTGAGAAAAATGAAACTTGGACTCTTGTGCCCAGACCAGAGAACAAAAAAGTGAAAGGCACCAAATGGGTGTTTAGAAACAAAATGGATGAAACTGGTCAAGTAGTAAGAAACAAAGCAAGGTTAGTCTGCAAAGGGTATGCATAGGAAGAAGGTTTGGATCATGGAGAGACCTTTGCACCGATGGCCAAATTGGAAGGGGTCAAAATCCTACTTGCTTATGCTTCTTACAAGAAGTTCAAAGTTTACCGAATGGATGTCAAATCGACATTCTTGAATGGTGTTTTAGAGGAAGAAGTGTACATAGAGAAACCAGAAGGGTTTGTATAAGAAGATAGAAGAGATATGGTATGCAAGCTGAAGAAGGCTCTGTATGGACTAAAACAAGCACCAAGAGCTTGGTACGAGAGGCTACACTCATATCAGTTAAGCATAGGGTTCATGACAACCAGTGACAACAACAACATGTATTTGAAAATCAGAGAAAAGGAAAAACATTTGATTGCAAATATTTTTGTAGATGACATCATCTTTGGGTGAGATGATGAGATGAGAAAAGGTTTTGCAGATGAAATGAAGTGAGAATTTGAAATGTCCATGATCGGTGAAATAAATTTCTTCATCGGCCTGCAAGTATCTCAATTAAAGAATGGTATACTCATTAGCTAGACCAAGTACATAAGGGAAATCTTGAAGACTTTTGGAATGGAAGATTCCAAACCTGTTGGAACTCCAATGGTTATAGGTTGCAAGTGATGAATAATGATGAACAGTAGATACCCTAACTGGTACTAAGAGGGGGGATGAATCAGTACATACACACACTTCTTATCAACTTATCAAGTTAAAACAATACTAACTGATTATCTTCATTACTGAACTTAACCATGGAAATACCAGTTAAACACAGTAAGACTTTAGACAACATAAACTAGTAAAACTGAACCCTTCAAATACATTCAATACTTGATAACTACTTCATCCATAAACATATGTATGTGGTATATCAACAATACCATAACCATTAGCTCTACATGCATAATCACTCAAACAAAGAATACTTAATCATCACATGAAAAATGCACAACTCATGACACACAGATTTTTCACGTGGAAACCCAAATGGGAAAAACCACGGTGGGGATGAATACCCAGAAGCTTGTTTTGAACTCTTTTGAAGCTCGCTCTGTTAGGAGCCTAGTCTGGTTAAAGACTTTACAATAAGGTTCTGCTAGGAATCGATCTTGTTAAAGATCACTTGGTTAAGCAATGGCTATATACCCTGTTAAAGGTTGAAACCCTGTTAAAGGTTACCTTGCTAGATGATTTAAAGAACTCAATGATCTTGAGTCACCTAGTTAGAGGATTTAGAGTAAGCTTGTTAAAGCTACCCAACAAAGGGATTTTCCTTCTGTTGAAATGGTTAGAAGACAATAGGTAAAACTCTGATCTGATAACAACTCTTATATACTAAGGCAAATCCTTTTTAGTTTCTCTACTCAGCAATCACACTCTGCAGTTTTCTCTCACTAGTCTGGCAAGTATCTCATCACTCAGATACACACACAACTTTTGCCAACAACAAACATCATCGACCTTATAGACAACAATTAGGCCGGTAGCATAAACCCTAAACCCTAAGCTTTTAGGTTTACAATTACAGCCGTTCAAATCCTGACTGTCCAAACACTTTCCATAGAATGAAGCAATCTCAAATAGATCACAAGTAATTATGCATAATCTATTCTTCACCGCACATAGAAATCAGTACCCCATCACGCTTTCTTCTCATATCGATAATAAGAATGTTCATTCCTGAGGTAGACATTTAATGCAGTCGATCTTCACATGCAAGATCCTTAAGGAAATCCTTCACGTGTACAAAATTAACATGGCATCTCAATCTCATCTTCATCTCTTAGCTAACTCATCATAGAATGTCACCGGTTGCATCGCACAAGCTAGATTGCCAAACTCGAAACCCTAGAGTTGAAACTACCAATTGGTAGTCACACTTAGTGAAACCCAGACACTGGTTTACTACAACTCTTCATACTAGTTCACTTGCACTTATTGACATCAATGAAAAAATACATTATCATCATATCATCATACTAGTTCATCAAATTCCATTAGAAAGCTCTCCAAGAATGATGAGGCTAATTAAGTGAATGAGACACTTTACCGATTCATAATCAGTAAGTTGTAGTATGTAGTACACAAAAGAAGAGATATATTGCAAGTAGTTGGCTTGGTTGCTAGATTTGCTGCAAATCCAAAAGAGACTCATATGGTGGCAGTTAAGAGAATATTTAGATACCTTAAGGGGACTAATGAGTATGGTCTCTGGTATCCACATAAGGGAGATTTCAACTTAAGTGTCTTCACCAATGCAGATTGGGTAGGGAACATTGATGACAGAAAGAGCACTAGTGGAGGTGTATTCTTTCTTGGAGACATGATTGTGTCATGGACAAGCAAGAAACAAAATTGCATCTCTCAATCCATAGCTAAGGTAGAGTATGTGGCCACTGCAATCAAATGTACATAGGTAGTATGGATCAAGTAGTTATTGGAAGGTATCCAAGAAAAGGTGATTGAACCTATGGTGATTCACTGTGACAACACCAGCTCTATCAACATATCCAAGAATTTGGTGATGCATTCCAAGACAAAGCATATAGCTATCAAATACCACTACCTCAAGGAACAAGTTCAAGACAAGGAAGTAAGGTTGGAGTATATACCAACAAAAGAACAAGTGGCAAATATCTTCACCAAGTCACTATAGAAGGAGACCTTTGAATATCTTAGAGGTAAGCTAGGGGTAATTCCCCTGCGTACTCTAAGGTGAGTAAACATCAGAACAACATCAATCGGGTATGATTTTCTTGAAAAATATATGTATTTGGATTGATGATTATGGACTACTCTTGTTATGGGGAGCAGTCAGTGCAGTTTGTGAAATAGGGTGTCTAGAGTACACCTTTGGAATTTTTGTCAAAGGGGGAGATTATTATAGTGTTTGAGTATTGTTGAGTAGTGGGCAGATTGTGTGCAGTAGTGTTGAGCAGAGGGTTGCTAGAAGCGGTTAAGAGTATTGACACTGTTAGGGGGAGATATTAATTACTCAGAGCATAAGTAATGACAGGTACAAAAATAAAGAAAGAAATGAAGAAAGTATATTCAGGAGAAACTGATAAGACAGATTCTGAAGTGTTGCCATCAATGCCAAAGGGGGAGATTGTTGGCATCACTGATATTGAGTAAATTGGTTAATCCAGTGAACTGGTATATTAGCTGATATTTGTCATTGATGACTAAAATGGATTGGTGGAGTGGTGTATCTCAGTAGCAAAAGTTATAGATTGCAAACATCATGGAAGCAACATCAAAGATAGATGATCAAGGTTCAATCGGCTGAAGGGAAGAGATACTAAGCTAACTAGTCTGTCATTCAAGAAAATCGGTGTTAAGGTTAGATCTTCAAGTTGTCTATTATAATGATGATGAAGTCACAGAAGGTGACCTATGCAAGAAGGCTTGAGGTCCTATGCAAACCAGAACTGTTGGCAATATTGCATTATAACAGATAATGAAAGATTGTTGGCATTTCTTAAGGATATTGAGAAGGTTGCTGATGATTATGGATATAACTGATTAAAGATGTTTTACTGTCTTGATATTATTATTTTGTCATTGATGTCAAGAAATTGATTTTCTAATTTAGTATGATGTTGCCATATCTTGAGAAGTATGATATGAAGATTATAAAGATGTCGGTAAAAGACACAGGGAAGAATATGATGAATAAGGGGATGAATAAGGTATTCAATGGGCAACTACTACTGAGTCAAACAATGATGAGATCATGATGTTTTAGATTGTTTTAACATCATACATATGTTGTAAATTGTAAAGTTAATACTGTACTATGTTATCAAGAAAAGAACCTAGTCGGTAAACCCTAAGGTTATCACTATCGGTTAATGAAGGCGGAATGTCTACCAAGTGGAGTTTAGTATTCACCGAGTTGTTACCAAGTTGTAACCGAGCTATAACAGAATGCATTAAATGTCTACATGCAGTATTTAATGAAGGAAGCTGATGAGCTGGAGTGGATTAAATGACTGGTAAGTCATGGAAGAAGTTTGTTAACGAATCTAAGGCAATGGAAAGTCGACATGAAGATCTATAGCTCAGATTGAACTGCAATACCCTGGCACAAGTTCCAAGACTATTATGCAAGTTCCATGGTGGGGTAGAACATTTTCAGATCGAAAGATGCATTGAACCTAGACAAGGTTGAAGATCTGATGGCTATGATTGATCATGGGAAATGTGATCAAGGAGATTAAGCGGTTACCTAATTGTTTATAAATAGGAAACTGTTGATAAACAATGCATGTAGGCAAGTGTATGCATAGGGATGCTACATAGTGATTACCAAGCATAGAAGCTTGAAGACTTGTTAGAATAAAAGAGTATAGAAGCCCAATAGATAGACAAGATTAGTTCTATGTCTAGATTGTATTGAACAAATAGGAATCTGCTTTAGCATTTTAGATGTGAAGTTACAGATAGATTTTTATTACTATTATTTTGTGAAAGTGACAGAAAATCTCTTAATCGAGTGGACATAATAGTCTTATATGTAAACCCTCTAGCAAGGTGACATTCTGATTGAGTGTTTGAAATCCTTTAACAAGGTCACTTCTAACAAAGTAAAGATCCTAACAGATTTGAGGGAAATCCCTTAACCGGGTCACATCTAGCAATGTGTTTGTAATCTTTAACAGGATTTGCTTTTAATTGAGCATACTCTAGAAGAGTATATTTCTTAGTGGGTCCAAAATCCCACAGTGGTTTTTCCCTATTTGGGTTTCCATGTTAAATCTAGTGTTATGAGGTTTATATTGTTCATATGCTTTTGAGTTTGCATGATTAACAGTTTTGGTTATATTACTGAAATATATGTTACCGAGGTTGAATCTGATGTTTTTATGGATGATTAAGTTTGTATGATTCACCCCCCCTATCATCTTGTTGGCTATTGGATCTATACTTATATTAAGTATCAGAACTATCAATTGGTATCAGAGCTTTGGACTTTTGAAGGAAAGTTTAAAGGCACTTGAGTTAAAGATCCAAAGATTTATAAGAGGGATGCACCGAAGCTGAACAAGTCAAGTTTCTCTACATGGCAGAAAAGGATGAAGCTACATCTATCAGGAGTTGGAGAATATGCTATATACTATCTGGAGAATGATTTTGTTACACTGAGCACCTATCCATTAACTATGGAAGAGATAAAGGTGAAGCAAGAACATATTCAAGCAATGATTGAAATAACATCTGCATTGACCGATTCAGAGTTTAATGATCTAGAAGGCTGCAATGATGCAAAGGAAATGTGGGATAAGCTCATATTAGTATATGGAGGAGATGAACATGTTCAAAGGGAAAAAGTAGACAGTCTAAGAGGACAACTTGAATCTATGAGGATGAATGAAGGTGAGAACATAACTCAGTACAGTACAAGACTAAAGGAGATTGTCAATCAAATCAAAGGAGCAGGTGGAACTATTGAAGAAAAGGATATAACAAGTTGTTAAGAACCCTTCTACCAGCTTATGCAATCCAACTCTCTGCAATCAATGAATTGAGGTCTGTACCTAATATGCCAGTTTCTTTAGATGCTACTATTGGTAAGCTACATGCATTTTAGTGAAGTAATTTTGATAACAGTGGATCTTCAGTAAATAAAGTTGAATCTGCATTTAGTTCTTTTCATCTTGATGAATCTAATGATTTCAATGAAAGAAAGTATAATTACTCTAAAGGAGATCACAGTGGAGCAAGTGAAAGATTTTGAAAGAACATGGAGGCAGTACACCAACTGTATGAGGAAATCAGAAAGCAAGAAGAGTTTGAAGCACTATTAGCCAAAAGGTTACCGAGAGGCAAAGGTAAGTATAAAAGAAAACTACCTTTGAAATGTTTCAATTGTGATAAGATAGGACATATGGCTTCTAACTGTCCTAACAAAGATTCTACTGAAAAGAGAGATTACCGAGATGATAGACAGAAAGATAATCATTACAGAGGACACCGAGACTTCAGAAAAAGAGATAGAAAGACACACCTAATAGTTGATGAGGAATCCAATGATGATAAATCAGATGATACCGATATAGAGGAAGTAGTTTATGTGGCTATCAAAGACAAATCAGATGAAGAAAGGTATGAAGAAAAATCCCTAATATCTCACATAAACACTAATGATTCTTGGATTATAGATAGTGGATGCTCACATCATATGACAGAAGATAAACACAAGTTTGTTATATTAGAAGATTATGATGAAGGCTATGTTAGATTTGGTAATGATGCACCATGTCCGGTGAGAGGTAAAGGATCTATAACACTTCTTAATAATGCAAGATGCAATGATGTTTATTGGGTTGAAGGTTTGAAATACAATTTGTTGAGTGTAGCACAACTAAACAACATAGGTTACCGAATAGAATTTCAGAAGGGAATTGCCAAAGTTCATGACAAAAATGGAAAGTTAGCTGCTACCGAGACACAAACAAAAGGTAACACATTTCACCTTGACTCAACTCAAAATAAGTGTTTTCATGCAAAGTTAGATGATACCTGGTTATGGCATAAAAGGTTATGTCATGTCAATTTTCATAATCTCATCAAAATAAGCAAGAAGCATAGAGTAAGAGGTCTACCAAGTCTTGAAAAACCTGAGAATGCTATGTGTCAAGGATGCCAGATGGGTAAGATGACAAGATCAAGCTTTACAAGTAAGTATTACACTTCTAAAGGAATTTTAGATCTAGTGCACACTGATCTTTGTGGTCCTATGAAAGTTCAAAGTTATTATGGTGATAAATATTTCATATTATTTGAGGATGACTATTCAAGGATGATGTCAATAATGTTTTTAAAAGAAAAATCAGAAGCCTTTCAAATGTTTAAATAGTACAAGGAAAGAGTTGAAAATGAAATAGGAAGACAACTAAAATGTCTTAGATCAGATAGAGGAGGAGAGTTCACATCTGATGAGTTCAACTTATTTTGCAATGATCATGGTATTAAAAGACAAGTCTCTGCACCAAGAACTCCATAGCAGAATGAAATAGCTAAGAGAAGAAATAGGTCTATTGTGGATTGTGCTAGAATACTGATGATTGAAAAGAAGGTGCCACAAACATTTTGGAGAGAAGTAATAAGCACAGTAGTTTACACCTTGAACCGAGTTCAATTGAAGAAAGGTACTTTGAAGACACCATATGAAATCTGGTATGATAAGAAACCTAATGTAAGTTATTTTAAAATCTTTGGAAGTAGATGCTATGTTCATAAAGATGATAGAAATGGCAAATTTGATCAGAAAAGTGAAGAAGGAATGTTTCTAGGTTATTCTTCTAGAAGCAAAGAATTTAAATGTCTGATCAAATCATCTAACAAAATAGTAGAAAGTGCAAATGTGAAAATTGATGAATTTGCAGAAAGAAATGATGAAGGAAATTCCAAGGAACCAAAAGATTGATGAATTTGTCTATGTTCAACCGAGAAGTCCTACCAAGAAGACTGTTGAAGAAAATGAAGAGAATATACAGGTACCGAGTGATGAAGAAGATCATACAGAGCCTACCGAGCCTGTATTAGCCAAGTATGTTAGAAGACATCATGCACCAAGTCAGATTATAGGAGATAAGGATGATCCAGTGATGACAAGGAACCAACTGAGACAGAACACATGTCTGATATCTGAATTTGAACCAAGAATAGTGAAAGAGGCATTTAACAGTGAAGATTGGATAAATGCTATGAAAGAAGAGATTTATCAAATGAAAAGGAATGACACATGGACACTAGTCCCAAGACCAAAGAAAAAAAATGTAATCGGTACAAAGTGGAATTTTAGAAACAAGCTAAATGAAAAAGGAGAGGTCATTCGAAACAAAGCAAGACTAGTTTGCAAAGGTTATGCTCAAGAAGAAGGAATTTGATTATGGTGAAACGTTTGCACCTGTTGCTAGACTTGAAGGAGTAAGAACATTGTTGGCCTATGTTGCTTTCAAAAATTTCAAGATATATCAAATGGATGTCAAATCTGCATTTCTGAATGGAATATTAGAAAAACAAGTTTTCATTGAACAACCTAAAGGATTTGTTGAAGACAATAAGAAAGATCAGGTATGTAAATTGAACAAAGCTTTATATGGTTTGAAACAAGCACCAAGAGCATGGTATGAAAGATTGCACTCTTATTTGATTAAGATTGGTTTTATAAGGACAAGTGAGAACAACAACATGTACATGAAGAATGATGAAAATGGAATACTGATCTTAGCCATATTTGTTGATGATATTATATTTTGTGGAAACGACTCTTTATGCAAGAACTTTGGAAATGAAATGAGCAAAGAATTTGAGATGTCATTAATTGGTGAGATAAAGTATTTTATAGGTTTATAGATACTGCAAATGAAAAATGAGATTTTCATTACTCAATCCAAGTACATAAAGGAAATCTTGAAGAAATTTGGAATGGAGGATTCAAAACTAGTAAGTACTCCTATGACTACCAACTGTAAATTGTCAAAGAATAATGAATCTGCATCTGTTGATGAGACACTTTACTGATCCATGATTGGAAAGTTACAATATGTTGTTCACAACAGACCAGATATAGCACATGCAGTAGGTATAGTTGCAAGATTCTCTGCAGATCCTAAGGAAACACACATGACAACAATCAAAAGAAGTTTTAGATACTTGAAAGGCACAAAAGATTATGGCTTAGTATATTAGAAAGGAAATGATTTTTCTTTAAAATTTTATACTGATGTTGATTGGGTAGGCAACATTGATGACAGAAAAAGAACAAGTGGAGGAGCTTTCTTTTTAGGAGAAAGACTAGTGAGTTGGCTTAGCAAGAAACAAGGATGTGTTTCACAGTCAACAACAGAAGCTGAATACGTTGCTGCAACAATGAATTGTACCAACATTGTATGGATCAAACAACTATTGGAAGGTATAAATGAGAAAGTTACCGAGCCAGTAACTATATTCTATGACAATACTAGTGCCATTAATATTTCAAAAAATCCTATTATGCACTCTAAGACAAAGCACATCTCTATCAAATATCATTATCTTAGAGAAGAAGCTCAAGAGAAGAAAGTGGTGTTGGAGTATGTTAGCACAAAGGAACAAATAGCAGATATCTTCACCAAGACACTACCAAGGGACACTTTTGAATATCTCAGAAGTAGGTTAGGGGTCCTACCCCTATCTTCTACTCACTGACCGAGTTCGGTGAAAGCATCAATCCGATGACTCTATCGAATATCTTTTTGGAGTTGATGCTAAATTATACACTTTAGGATGTTTTGTAAAGGTGTACATAAATAATACAGGAAATATTACAGGGAACAGGAATTGAAGACAAATGCTCTGATCGAGACTCAGTTGATACACAACAACAGGAAATCACTTCTTGCAGAAAGTAATTATGTTTTAGTTCTTTACTTTTTGGCATTGTTGTCAAAGGGGGATAATACTATTATAAAGGGGAGAAGACTAATCTAGAGGAAGAAGACCTATCAGGGGAGAAGACTAAAAGAAAACTGAGCAGACTACAGATTGGAAAGAAGACTAAAAATAGGAGAAGTCTAATGTATGGGGGAGAGCATTTCAGCATTTCAGAATCCCAACAATCCAAATCTTTTAAGGTCAAATCAATTGGTTTTTCCATTAATGCCAAAGGGGGAGATTGTTGGCAATATTGTATTATAATAGACAATGAAAGATTGTTGGCATTTCATAAGGATATTGAGAAGGTTGTTGATGATTATGGATATAACTGATCAAAGATGTTTACTATCTTGATATTATTATTTTGTCATTGATGTCAAGAAATTGATTTTCTAATTCAGTATGATGTTTCCATATCTTGAGAAGTACGATATGAAGATTATAAAGATGTTGGTAAAAGACATAGGAAAGAATATGATGAATAAGGGGATGAATAAGGTATTCAATGGGCAACTAGTACCGAGTCAGACAATGATGAGATCATGATGTTTTAGATTGTTTTAACATCATACATATGTTGTAAAATGTAAAGGTTAATACTATACTATGTTATCAAGCAAAGAACCTAGTCGGTAAACCTTAAGGAACCTAGTCGGTAAACCCTAAGGTTATCGCTATCGGTTAATGAAGGTGAAATGTCTACTGAGTGAAGTTTAGTATTCACCGAGTTGTTACTGAGTTGTAACTGAGCTATAATAGAATGCATTAAATGTTTGCATGCATTATTTAATGAAGGAAGCTAAGGAGCTGGAACTGATCAATGATTGGTGAGCCGTGAATGAAGTTTGTTAATGTATCTAAGGCAATGAAAAGTCGACATGAAGATCTATAGCTCAGATTGAACCGCAATACCTTGGCACAAGTTCCAAGACTAATATGCAAGTTCCAAGGTGGGGTAAAACATTTTCAGATCGAAAGATGCATTGAACTTGGATGAGATAGAAGATCTGATTGCTATGATATATCATGGGAAATGTGATCAAGGAGATTAAGCGGTTACCTAATTTTTTATAAATAGGAAATTGTTGATAAACAATGTATGCAGGTAAGTGTATGCATAGGGATGCTACATAGTGATTATCGAGCACAGAAGCTTGAAGACTTGTTAGAATAACAGAGTATAGAAGCCCACCAGATGGACAAGATTAGTCCTATGTATAGATTGTATTGAACAAATAGGAATCTACTTTAGCATTTTATATGTGAAGTTGTAGATAGATTTTATTACTGTTATTTTGTGAAAGTGACAGAAAATCTCTTAACCGAGTGGACTTAACAGTCTTATTTGTAAAACCCTCTAGCAAGGTGACATTCTGATTGAGTGTTTGAAATCCTTTAACAAGGTCACTTCTAACAAAGTGAAGATCCTAACAGATCTGAGGGAAATCCCTTAACCGGGTCACATCTAGCAATGTGTTTGTAATCTTTAATAGGATTTTCTTTTAACCGAGCATACTCTAGAAGAGTATATTTTTTAGTGTGTCTGAAATCCCACAGTGGTTTTTCCCTATTTGGGTTTCCACGTTAAATCTGGTGTTATGAGGTTTATGATGTTCATATGCTTTTGAGTTTGCATGATTAACATTTTTGGTTATATTACTGAAATATATGTTATCGAGGTTGAATCTGATGTTTTTATGGATGATTAAGTTTGTATGATTGACCCCCCCTCTCATCTTGTTGGCTATTGGATCTGTACTTATATTAAGTATCAGAACTATCAAAAGGCTCTAACATGCCTTAAAGAAAATCTCTTAATCGGGTGGTAGCTAACAATGTCTGTGTAATCTCCTAACATGGATGACTCCTTATAGGGCATGCTCCAGAAGAGTACAAATTTTTTGAGCATCAACTCACACCGTGGTTTTCTCCCATTTGGGTTTCCATGAGATAATTCTTGGTGTTATTGTGTATCTTTTCATACATGCATGTTCTCTTGCAATAACTATTTGTATTGATGAATATTAAGTTAGTGCAGATTTGAGTAAAAGGTTTTTAATTTTGTATAACTAGTAGGTAACTGATACACCCCCCCCCCTCTCAGTCACTAGTAGGGACCATTAAAAGTTGTACTGTTTAGCAAGTTTTAAGTTGTGATAGGCTTCTATAGCTTCAACGATATTATTAGTCAGTTTTCCTAGAGGGAGAGCAATAGCAGAAATGAAGTTACCATAGTGATCTTGTAGCACCCCCCCACAACCAGCTTGACCAAGGTTCCCTCTAGCCACACCATCAAAATTGATTTTCACCCATCCTTGCAGTGGAATATTCTAGCTAATGTTGTCCCTCGGATCGACCTTAGGTTTGACCATTTGGAGAAGATGACCAAAATCCTATTCCTTGACAACATTGGGTTCATACTCCTTAAGGATGCTACTTTAAAAATGAAACTTGGAGCTAACTGTCAAGAGATAATCATAGATGTCTCTAGATAATTTCTTGAAAACAATATCAGGAGGGAGATGGATATTCCTGAAGATATGATTATTATGTTCTTTTCATAAATCCCATGCCATCTAAGGAAACACAAAGGACCATAGCTTCTTCAAGAGAAGATTTCTTGACAATGGGTTCAATTGGTGAACAAACTCCTATATGGGCCCCAGGAGAGTCTAGCAAAGACCCCATTTCTAAAGCACCAGTCCCTAAATCTCAAAAGTGTAACAATAGTTTAAAAACAAATTATCAACATATTCAACATCCCTCATGCATAAGTAGCATCTATTTGGAATAGAAAAGCCTCTCTTAACAAGATTGTCCATTGTTAAGATTTTATTAAGAAAGAGGAGCCAAAAAAACATATTGACCTTAGTGGAGAGGTTCTTGATCCACACCTTAGAACACCAAGAGACATGGGGTTCCTTACAACAATCCACAGAAGCACCAAAAAACTTCCCATTAGGAGGGAATTTCTAAATAAGATCATCTTCCACACCATCCTCCAGACCAAAAGAGTTTAGGGAAAGCTACAAATGAGTTAAATAAGGTTTAACAATAGAAAGATTCACCCACTTACCCTCCTTCCAATAGTCAACTGCCATTAAGCCAAAAGATGCCTGACAAATATCCCAATGTTGGATCTGAAGCAAGTGAGTGATTCTTGAACCAACAATCATCCCAAAATTACATAATTCTACCATTCCCCAGCTTCCAATAGGCTCCCCAGCTAGCCACTTCCCTAGCCTTGAGGATATTGTTCCAAAGATGAGACCCAATGGGGATATGAGAAGAACTCAAAAAATCCTACAAAGAATGAATATTAGAGAGGTATTTATTGTGCCATAAGGTGTTCCATTCCCTTCTATAGTCATAAGATCTCCAAACCTATTTAGCCAAAAGGGCATTGTTAAAAGTTTTAATGCTTCTAATTTCCAATTCACCATATATCCTTGGCTTACAAATATTCTCCCAGGAAACTAGAGGGATTATTTTCTTTTCCTCAGCCCTAGACCAAAGGAATATTTTTACATTTTTTTCAATAATTTCAGTAAATTTAGAGGGAATCTTCAACAAATTGAGGGCATACTGTTGGCATTGTGTTGTCATTGATGTCAACTGATATAGGATGAAAATTGGTATGGGAGATTTATGAGTAGTGTTATCATTGATGCATAACGGAAATTGTGTCATTGATGTCAACTAGCATGGTAGGTCACCAGTAAGGAAGAGAGTGTCATCTAGCATAATGGCCATTAGATTCACTGATACACAAGTTAGTGTTGAATTGTGTTGAAGACATGGACATGAGACCGGTATGGTATAACAATCAGTAAGTGGTTTGTTGGTAGTGCATTGTTGCCAACCGATGAGTGTGCAAGCAAGGTGAGCTTATGTAGAAGTGCTAACCAGTATGTTGTTGGATGTTGGATGATTGGATGTGAAATGACAGGAATCCCACTAGATAAAGATGTAGTCACCAAATGATGAGAAGACTCATAATGAGCTTCCTCAACTAGATCACATGTGCCTAATTGAAGATGTATATGCTCAATGTCAGAGAAGCCATATTGGTGCAATGCCAAAAGTTGAATGAGATGACAAGGATCCAATCCCACCGGTAAGTGGATCTTATCCCTAACATGCTTGGAATGTATTACATTTCTCTGGGATAGGTTGCCAAGAGTTAAAGGCAGGAGATTGCAGGCCCACACCAGATGAACCGGTGAAACACTAAGTTGACTTAGGTGCATGAAATCAAATATGTGCACCAGATCAGCAAGGACAGACATGATAAGTTTCTAGTACAGAGAGGGAAGGATAGTTTTGTCACTTTTACAAACCAATTGATAAGAGAACTGGTCTATTGATGAAGAAGGCAAAGTTGAATCAGTTGTAGACAAAGAGTACAATCGGATTGAAGATGGAGATTGTTGAAGGTTGATGACATGATGTCATCAAGGTGGTTATAGATAAGCATGTCCACTGACGAGACAGAAAAAGTGACAAGTGAAGAGCTCTTATCTGATGAAGTTGAGTATGTTATGGTTTGGTATGTGTGATGACTGGTAAAGGTGTTCTATCAATAGAGCATCAAAGTGATGGTTTGAAGGTAGACCGGTTAGGGTATAACTGATAGGGTAAGAGAACCGGTAGATGAACCTGGTTGTGTGATTGGTTGGTGATCTTGGCTAGACTGACACAATAGTCTAAGCTAAGGTGGATACTAATAAAGGTGCTACATAGAGTCAAGGTGGAAGACATGCATGATGTGGTAGATGGAGTATGCACCGATGAGGTAGTTACATAGTTGATTGACCCCATAAATCATGGGATGTGTTGCAGAGGTGTGCGGCTCGAGGAAGGTCGAACATAGGTGATCGATGGGATGCATTGATCGATGTAGAATTTATAGGTGTAGAATGAGGATGGTACTGCAATCTATTGAACCATTTATGGTGATTGACCAAGCACCATGCCAATAGACTGTCTGTGTTTGCTAAGTATAGAAAACATGCCTAAGAAGGAAGAAGAGATGGTAGGTGATATCTAATTGCTTGCAGGTTGCTTATCTTTGTGCAGAATGAGATCTGATTGGATTTGATACTCCTCATGATCAGTGGAAGAAACCCTAGCATGCCAATAGTTTGAAGTTGTATTTTGGAGGGAAAGCTCATCTATATAAGAATACAGGTAGAAGACCAGATTGATTGATGCTGGTTGGAAGAGAATAGTGAACTTATATAAAGTAGAGAGTAGATAACACTGAGAAGAGTCAAGGAACTCAACATCTGAAGCAAAGAGCCAGCAAGGAAGATAAAACTAGTATTAGGGGTTAACTGGGGTTCAATCAGTAAAGCTTGAGTAACCGGATAACTGCTAGAGTGAATCAATCAAGTGAACCTATAGTGAGAACCAACAATATAGAGTGAGTTGATCCTATTGAATAGGTACAAAGAATAAGGATAAGATACAATGAGAACATACATCCAGTAATAAGTTGCAGAGTTGTTTAACCAGTGGGGTTAAAATCGGTATGTTAGCAATAGGGACAAAAGGAGGCAACAAAGAATGAAACAAGGTGTAAACCAACAGAGAGGAGGTAGAGTGAAAGATAGAGGATACTATTGGTGTGTTAGCAATAGTAGGTGAATGTGAGCAAAGATAAAGAGAGAGATAGAAGAAAGAGTAGGAGTTAACCGGTAAGGCAGAGGAGGAGTAAAACTAGGGTGGAGTGTATGTAGTGGTTACAAGATTCACCTGTATCTAGGGTTACTACTATTGTATTAATTTGTTATATATTGTAATTACTAAGTTGGAGCTCAGTGCAGGGGTTTGTGCTCCTTGGGTTGGTGCCCTAAATCAGGGGTTGGTGCTCCTTGGGTTGGTCTCCTAAATCAGGAGTGGTGCTCCTTGGGTTGGTACCCTAAATGTTGTAACCATTTTTCTTATTATGGGGCTAGATTGGAGCAGTAGACTCCAACTACATTTCTCACTGAGGTTTTTCCCATCTTGGGTTTTCCTTGTATATACTGATGTTATGTGATGTGCCTTTGTGTGGTTTCTTTGTGATCTCTTTCTTTATCTCACTAGTAGGTTTACTTATCATTTTCATTGCTAATCGATACTCACTCTTAGGATTTAAAGGTTAAGAGTTTTGGAAACACTGATTCACCCCCCTATTAGTGGTACACTATGTTCAAAAATTGGTATCAAAGCCTAGGTTCTCGATTAATAAGCTTCTCCATCTTGGGTAGATTCTAGTATTGGAACATAATGGTTTGTTTAGTGTCAACCCCTAGTCCAGTATTTGATGGTTCAAATTTATCTATTTGGAGTTGTAGCATGGAAGTCTACATGTCCTCCCTTGGGTTTAATGTAAGGATGCCCTAGTAAAGTTAGTCTTCCCTTCGATTCATATGCAAAAAGAAGATACCAGTGTAATGATGTAGCAATGAAGGCTATACTCTGTGGACTCTCAGATAATGTTTCTTCACAAGTGGATAGATACAGGTCAACAAAAGGCCTATGGGATAGATTGAAGAAAGTTTATGGCAATGAGCCTTGCAATGTAGAACTAGTTTGTGGAAATAGAAAAATAAATGAAGCACATTTATCTACAGATGATGAAGGCAGATTTGTTAGCAGCAATAGAAATGATGAAGAGGAAACTCACCTCTTAATGGTTCAAGAGATAGAAGATGAGAGGCACACATCTGAGAGTGATCATGTAGATCATTCCTACCGACAAGATGTGTTTGGAAGTGATAGTGAAGATGGAGAAGGAGATGAAGTCGAGGTAGATCTAGAAGGAGAACTTGTAAGTGCACTTGAGGAGCTTAGTAGAGTGAGAAATGAATACAAGTTATTCAAGCATTTTGTTGTTGTGGAAAAAAATTGGTTAATCAAATGCCTTGAAGAATATGAGAAATGTATCCCAGAGTTGAAGACTCAATAAGAAGACACCAAGGAATACAAGTGTAAAGATATAACATCTGAGCTAGAGGAAAAAGATAAAGAATATCAATAACTAGAAGGAGAAATGTCAGGATGAGCTCAAGGTAAGAATCTGGTTTGATGGTAGCAGTGATGCCTTAGATTAAATGTTGAAGAATAAAAAATATTCTAAGGATACCAGTGGATTAGGATGTGGTACCAATGAATGCTCTGCAAGCAAGGAGACCTCACATAAAGATATTCAATTTGTCTCCTCAAATGGAAATGGCAAGGGTCAGACCTTCATAGTTAAAAATGCTCCAAGAAAGAAGGTTGACCTAACTTCAACTGGTGAAGACATGATGAGGATGAAGACTGATGTTGCAAGGAGGAACAATGCAGATTCAAAAGAAAAAGGGAAGATTAAAGAAGATAGATTCATTGGTAGCAAGAACAAGAGAAGACAATTCAAAAGATCCTTCACCGGTAGAAGAAAAAGAAATGTTGCTGTGTAGGAGAAAAAGTGACACTAAGCAAACATGCCCTAATCTCACTTTCAACCACACACTTGTGGAATACGAAAGAGCCTAGAGGTATCACACAATTGGCTACTTCTTTTTGTGGAAGAGAGAGCCACGGGATACCTATTAGGATTTCTATTCCTTTGTTGTAATTGAAAGATGAAATGATGGAAGTTCAATCCCTAACCCCAAAGTGCAAGTATGAACTAATAACAAGATTACAGAATTGAACTTAAATGATGGAAAGATGTAAACACAAGGACAAGACAAGAATGAAAATGCGTACTCGGAGTTAAAATCTGAATGAAATGTTCAGGATGGGGATGCGGGCGCCACTGTCCTGATTCTGCCCCTAAAACTGCTCCGAAAACTGCTGTTTTGCACTCTGGAAAAGCTGTCAAAAATGCTGAAAATGCTGTCTGTCAGGAGGACCAGGGCGCCCAGCGCCCTTGTCCCAGGGACCAGGGTGCCCAACGCCCCTGTCCTGGCAGGACCAGGGCACCCCACGCCCCTGTCCTGGTCTTTTGCTCTGAAATTTGGTGTGAAGTTCGGTCTCCGTCTGCTTCTTCCGGATCTGTAACTTGCGGCATCGTCTGAGTCCCGAAACCTACACTTATATCTAAAAAGGTGTTTGGGTGCCTATATAGGGTTTTGCCTTAGTCAAACCCCCGCTTCGGTGATTTCCACCTCCACGAATAGCCAAGTTGTATTGTAAAATGTATTGTGTGTGCAGACCTAGTGTGTGTGCAAGGTCCTTAAATGCAAGAAAGCAAACTAGAGCAACCTAGAAAGTAAACCCTAATTGCTTGTAAATGATAATGTAAATGCTCTAAATCAAGATGCAAAGTGATCTAAAGCATGAATAAAGGATATATTGAAGCTTATGCAAAGACATGAAAACAACATGAAATCATACCCAACCCTCAAGGGAGGAGTACAAGCCAATCTTCAGTCGGTAATCTCCTATTGTTCTTCAATGTCTCCCAAGCCCTAAATGAATGAAATTGATGAATGCTTGATGGATGGATGTTGAATTTTATTGAAGTCTTCAAAGATCTACTCTTTCGCTGCATAGAAGGTCCTCAAAAGCTAAAATTCTGATCCTTTCAAATGAAGAAAGAGAGCTCTTATGTATGAAACCCTAGGTCTTAATTTCAACTTTAGGCCGACTTAGAGATTGAATCTCCCACCAATTTCTTGGGGTTAAGCTTTATTTTATGATTGGATCGCGCTCCTAAAATTTCGGGAAAAATGTCCGGGACCATGTTGCACTCCGGGCACCATGGTCCGACAACTTTTCACCAAATTTTCAGGGCCGTCGGATATGATGATTTTAGAGAGAATCTTGAAGTTACAGCTGATTTCGAGATGTTTTGACCCCCGAAATCAAGCCCCCAAGTTCAAAATAGGACCTAATTAGGGTTTTTGATTAAATGATGTATTGGAGGAATAAAATGAAAGGGGCACACTTTAATGAAAGGGCCCAACTTTATGATGTAGGAAATGATAAAATAGGACCTTATACCTAATTAATTTAATTAATTAAGTGCTAAAGGGGAAATGCAATGCAAAATACAAAATGCGCCAAGGCGGGTGCTAAACTAGGTGTGAAATTGTACCACCCTAGCAAGTGCGTACAATTTACGACGCTACATTTAGCCCCCACTTTAGCGGTCATATGAACACTACGTGCATATGCAAGCTAAAGTACAGAAAAGTAAACATTATTTGAAAAAGGATATATCCATAAGTCTGTCAAACGAAGCCCCTAGCGGTATCTGCAGTACACAGTTAGGAACCGCACCCTACAAAACACACGTTAGATCACAAAATCACCTAATGCTTACTAGGGAAGGTGATGAAAATTTGAGGGTAGCTATATGCCCCCCCCAGTTTCGGCTTGCTAATTTTAGTGAGTTGAAACAGGGTATCATGTTTACCACTTCGAATTGTTAAAGAATATTGATAACAGATGCTCACAAGAAGATTTGATATGAGATCAAAAACTAATGGAGAATCATTTGGTAAGAAAGAGGACTAAATCTCAATTCCAACACAACAAAGAGTGTGAGGATTTGAGAGTTCTCTAACACAAGATGAAGGATGTAAATGGAAACAAAATGCAAAGAGAAGAAAAGAAAGGAAAAAGGCATGAATACACACATTAGTGATCCATGAGAAGAATAGTGAGAGAGAAAACATGGACTTCTCACCCCTAGATCTTGTCTAGGTGATCCATGGGAAAAAGGACATGGAAAACTAGCCCCTAGAGTCTATCTAGGTGATCCATGTAAGGGAGGAGAGTGAGAAAGTATAGCCTTATGCCACTAGTTCCACTCAACCTCGTGCATGTGTGTGTAAGGGAGGTTAGAAGCATCTCATAGGAGTCTATGCCCGAGTATGCTACAACCTATATATGTATAGTACAAAAGCGTGACATCTGGCTCTAAGAGTCTGTGCTCTGGTTCTGAGAATAATCACCTCGCATAAAAGAAAAATGGAGACATCTCGCTCTAAGAGTCTGTGCTCTGGTTTCGAGAATGACCCATTGCTCAAAAAGTGTAATGTTTATGTCATAAGCAAAGTAGAACAAGGATACCTACCTTCATCACAAAAGAAGATACCCCAAAAAATGCAACAATGTCATAGATCCAAGCAAGAGAGTTTTACACTCTTTAAGCAAGGATAAGATAGTTGAAAAGGGATATCTTGTAGTATGTGTAAAGGAGATCCTTAGAGGAGAAGAGATCTTTGTACAAAAGACACCTATCCCCAAGAGGAATTGTCTTAGACAAATATAACATCTCCTAGAATAAGACAAAGTAGAGAATAAGAATGCAATACCTCCTTCTTTTGCGAGGTGAAAGTGATTCTTAATGAAGGATGACGCTCTTTTTAACCCAATCGGGAGAGTGAATTCATTATGGATGTATTTTACCAAGTGCAAAAGAGGTTGTAGTCAAGGACTCACACCTCTTGTAAGAGAGAATCCTTGAACAAACAACAACAAATGCATACAAGGAATAACATCAAGTAATAAAGTTCACACCATCCATGAAATAGGAAAAAGTGGATCCTTAGATAAAAATAAGGAAAGATCGTTGCCTCCCAAGGATAAGGAAAATGAGAAGGACTTACACAATCTTCTATGGAGAGATTTGGACATAAGAAAAAGAAGAGATGTATGAAATCACTCTTGTCCCCATAGGAACAAGAAAATTAGGCTATTATGTTGCTTCAAAAATATGATTGCACTTGAAATTGTACCATCATGAATGACAATGAGCCCCCAGTATATGAGCTACCAATGTCACATAATGATGAGCAACATAATAGCCATTAATGTTATTTAAAGACATGATAGATTGAATGAGGTATTTGAATATGACATGCTGAATGCTCAACTATAAGTGAGATCAAAAACATGTATAAAATGATAAAAATTGAAGAAGAAAAGTCACATGAAATCTTAGAAGAGGAATGAGTGTAATTTATTAGAGCCTTATCCCTAGAGGAAAGGACTTTATGATGAATAGGAGATAAAGATTCATAAGTGGATTTAGAAATTTGAGGGGATTCATAAAGAGATTTGTTCATCGCTAAGATTTCCTTATGAGGGGAATGAGAGTTGATAGAAGTAGAAGATGATTTAGTTGAAGTGAGATCATCATCACTACTAAATATAGCATTCACATTGAGAGATGGTCTTTTAGATGCTTTAGTGTGTTTGCAGGGATTGTAGCCAAGTCCAAAGGCATAATTGTGAAAATTAGTCTCTAGAGGAACTTTTATCCCTTGTTCATGAGCACCATAGCCATTTCCATGATACCCATGCTTAGCAAAAATGCAAAAACCACGACCATAACGATCAGCCATTTCAGGAAGAGAAGGTGGTTTTTCATAAGACAAAGAATCAAACTCTTCATAATTAGAGGTGTGAGGAGAAGAAGTTTGAGAAGCGGCCACAAAATTATTGCTCATAGGTTCAAGTAAGACTGATTGATCTCTAGTTTCTTCCTTCTTTTTACCTTTAAGATCTCTAGGAGGAACCCTATATTCACCTACAAAGGTGGGATCAAAATCAAGGGATCCCCAATCGTCTTCTACGAGAACCTTCTCAAGATCAAAAGCCTTTTCATGTGTAGACTCAAGTCGAGAAGGATCTTCTTCAGGAGCTTCAGACTCATCCAAAGAATTTTGATTATTAGAGGGTGATGATTCATCCATAGGTATCTTGTTCAAAGAGTCATTACTAGAAGAGGAAGGCTTAGATGTTTGCAAACAAGCTTGAGATTAGTGTCACCTATCAAGGTATATGTCTTATTGTTATAAATGAATTTAACTTGTCTATGCAATGTAGAGGGGACAGCTTGCATATTGTGAATCCAAGGTCTCCCTAATAACAAGTTGTATGTTAGATTTCCCGACATAACATGGATAGGAGTAGGCAAAGTAACAGGTCCCACTGTGATTGGTAAGGTGATAATACCTAATGAAGACTTAGCCACATTATCAAAGCCTCGAATGGGACGAGAGTCAGGCTCAATAAGGGATGTATCCACATTCATCTTATGCAATAGATTAATGCTACACACATTAAGGCCTGAACCATTATCTACCAGTGTTCATCTTATAGCAGTGTCATTTATGATAACCACAATCATCAAGGGATCATATTGATGTTGAATTTCACTAGTAGGCAACTCATCTTGGGTAAACACAATTTGAGCTTTAGGATTCATCACAGAGTTAACTAAAGATGCTATATTACTACATGTATTCGGTGGAGGAACATTCAAATCTTTCATGGCATCTTGTAACATTCCATGATGAGCGGAAGAAGTTTGGATCAAATCCCAAAGGGATATCTTAGCACGGGTAGCTTTAAGTTGTTCTATGAGATCATATCCCTTACCAAGAACTTGTGAAATACGAGGAGCTTGAGGAAGAATAGGTTGGGAAGGAGGAAGCGAAGTGAGGATAACTGGAGGAGGATTAGGTTGCGTATTGTTTCTTGTGTTATAGGTATGGGCAACCGCATGATAACTCTCTCTAGTTAGTTGCTTAGCATACTCATAAGGGCTCTTAGTAGAATAACCTCCTTGCACAGTAATAATAGGTTTCTTAGGCGTGCAAAAAGAATCATTAGCATAACCACCTTGAACTACTAAGATTGGCTTATTTAAAGGTTGAGAATTTTGAGAAGGACAAGCACCTTGGATAGTGAAAAGAGGTTTGTTAGGTGTTTCATTCACATGTATCAAATTGATTGAGGATGGTTTAGAGGAATGAACAAAAGTGTTGGAAGAATTATTGATAGTCTTCTCTTTCACTAAAATCTTATCACGGATCAAATCAATTTTAGGAGAGAGACAAGGGATAGGAATTGATGTTCTAGTAGGAAGAGTAATACTAGGAAAGGTCATATCATTCTTTATCATCACAGGATCCACATGGGGAATAAACTCTCTAGGAGAAGGATCAACACTACTCTCTAAAGTCTCACTTTTGAGAGGGAGATGTTTGAAAGAAATGTTAACCATCTTGCTTTGAAATAGGGTTTCCTTATGAGTAGAACCAAGTTGAGGAGAGGGAGATGCTTTATTTTTAGAGGGAGAATAATTGAGATTCAAGGAAGGTGAGAAACTATCAAGGGAGTTTTCAATCTTGATTTCATCCCCTTTGGCTAGGGGTAAAGAATAATCTATACCTTTTTCTAATGGTTCATCCCAAATAGTGAGGTTGTTGAAAGGAATGTTTGAAGTGTTGTCAATTTCGGGAGAGGAGATAACATTGTTTATTAATCCCTCGTCCTTAGGAGGGAGAGGATCAATAGATGTGTTAAACTCATCCTCTTTCCTCAAAATATGTTCAATAGGGGAGAGAGAATTAAGGAAATTGCTTATTATTTCTGTAGACACCCAAAAATGGTCAACGCTTGCGAGGTCATACTTTAACATTTGCGCATTGCCTCATTTTAGGTTTTTGCGTCGCATTAACATTTCTCCTATGTCACGCATTTGGTCTTTATCATTTGTGAACATTGAGTCATTCTTCTACATTATTCAATCATCTCATCCTCAAATTTGGTCTTCTCGACAACATTATCCAGTCATGATTTTGATCAATTTTATCTTGTCGCATCAATGTGTGTATTCATTTGTCATCATTTTGGACATCGTCAATCCTAATTAGGGTTTTGTCCTCTTTTCAATCTTGTCGATTTATCATCAATCCTTCAATCTTGTCATCAATCGTTGTCATATTCAATCTTGTCATCTTGCGATCAATTTGTCATTGATCGTGGTCATTATCAATCTTGTCATCTTGCAACCTATTTTATCATCGATCCTCGTCCTCTTGTCAGTTTTGTCATTTTGCGACCGATTTGTCATCGATCGTTGTCTGTCTCAATTATGTCAATTTGGATCAAATCATGTCAATTGGCGTATTTCTCAATCAAATCATTTTGTCGTATTGGTCATTTATCAAAATCAAATCATGACATTAATTATCTTCAATCAGGACCTAATTGTCATTTTCACATTTCTAATTCGTCTTCTAGGGTTTTATGATTTAGTCATTTAACCTAATTTGCCATTTCTTCCTCTAGGATTACTAAATTACTTGTTAATCCTAGGTCTTCCTATTACAATTAAATCTTTATTTAATTGGCTAATTATTCTTCTTTGTGAATTGATTAATAAATGAAAAATTATTAATTAATTCACTAATTCACTAAATTCCTAAATTCTAATTTCTATCAATTTCTAATTCCTAATTGGTCATCAATTTCAATTTCCTAATTTTCAAATTTCTAATTCTTTTTCCCTCCTATTTCATCTCCTAATTCTATGGGAGTGGCATTTCAATTTGTCATGAAATTGTCATAATTGATTAATCAATCAATTTTGACATGAAATGTGTCATAATCAATCAATCAAATTGTGCATGGAAATGCATAATTTGTCATAATTTGTCATATTGATTTGCAATTTCCATTTGAATTGCATCATGCCAATCTTGTCACTTCTCCAATTTCTCTATAAATTGGATAATTTTTCTTCAATCAACCCCTTCTAATAACCCTTGGAATCCTTCAACCCCTTCAATTACTTCTTGAAATCCGAATTGCTGTCAAACTATCAAATTTTAGTTCTAGTACTCTTGAGCTTTTTGCTTTCAATTGTGAGAGCACTTGTAGGTGAGATCCACAAAACTATTGAAGAGGAAAGAACAACAATGGAGCCGCATGGAAGGAGTATTCAATCTTGAATCTGGTTTGCATAATGTTTTCTTTTGAATGCTTCATTTTCATACCTCTATTGAATGTGCATTGTGATTAGGTTCATTGCAATGAGTATTTCTTTGATTATGTTATCATGTCTTGTGTTTTGATTGATTTACTTATGTTTTGATGATTCCTAATTTCTACGCCACATTAACTGGTGAACCCGACGTGAATACTAACCTTCTAACCATCTTACTGTGTTTTGGAGTCCTTCTAAGCTGATTTGCAGGTCAAAAACTCAAAAACAGGGCCGTGCAGGGTATTCTGGACACTTCTGTGCCTGTGTTAAGCATCTTGCACCTGTGTTGAAGAGTCTTGCGCCTATGTCAAGACATTCTGTGCTTGTGTCAGACATCTTGCGCCTGTGTCATAACTTCTGCGCCTGTGTAAAGTCCAGAACAGAGGTGAAAAATGCAGTTTTTACTTGAAATTTTTTCTATGTTTTAGTAAATTGCAATTTTGAGGGTCTTCGGTGCATTTGTGGATAAATGTTGTGTCTGGAACCATGAAGAGACATCTTTGATGTTTCCAAAATTTGGTTCTAGATTATTTGAATACCTCTCTAACGCATTAAACGGTTTGTAATTCGGAGCTAGGATGAGAAAGTTATGCCTTCTCAAAGTGGACTGAAATTTTGATAGTTTTCATAAATCAAATCATCTATGCTTTGGATTTTGGTACTGATTATTTGTGCAGGATCTTGGCATACGCATGACAAAGACTACAAATCAAACCACTAACATGTGTTATGCAGATTCGATGGTCAAAGACAACAAATCAAACTTCTGACATGTGTTTTGCAGGTTGCCTTGGAGAACCAACCAAATTGTGTGTTTGAGATTTCTAATTAGGCACTTAGTGATTTTTTTAAATAGGTTGGAAATGAACCCTTGTTTGCTTTGTTTTTTAAGTATGACATTGGAGTAGGAGAGTATGCTCTCATCCTTCATAGGGTGATCAGAAATCCAGATCTTCGATACCATGCTTGTCTTGTGGATTGTTTGTCTCCATTAGAGGGCCTGCCTTCCCGACCACTTTGCTTTAGCAAGCGAGTGATAATCGTGAGAAGGGAATGACCCAAAGTGAGTACGGCTAGAATTCCTTGGCATTCTAACTCACTATAAAAAAATACCTGATGGGCGAAAGCTTGGAAGGAAGTGTTACGTGGGAATTGCAGTTACTTGGGAAGTGATGCCCCTTGAAACTCTTTCTCATATCAACATCTAAGTAGGGCCTCTTGGTCTAAATCGCGCTTGCGCGACTACATTTGTTTGGTATCTTGATGGGCTTAATGTCTCAATCATGCTTGCATGACATCAAGGAGTAATGCTTAACAGAAATCCTTACTACACACCTTGTTTTTAGAGGCCAAAAACCCTTCTAGTTGCTTGAGAAGGACAAATTCGGATACTTGGAAGAGATACTAAGTTCGCCATGGGGAGATTCCATGGGGACTGATGCTTGGCTGCCCTGAGAAGTGAGTGCCGTGGAGGGGAGCCCGTGGGGTCAAGCTTCTATGTATTCTCCTTGAATCTCATAATGAGTCTACCTCTCAAGTACCTAATGTCTTTGCCTACCCTAAGGAATGTGGAAATGAGCATGATTGTCTTGAGTCTAAGTTGTAACATCTTGTATTCTTTGATTGTCAAAAGTTGAATGTTATCCCATTTCAAAAGCAAAACACATTGATCAAAACAAGATTAAACACCAAAGATATTCATCCAACAAACATTCAACAAGATTCAAAGATCATACTTCAAGCATGGTTGTCAAACATTTGTCAAAATCTTGTCTCAACATTCATGTCACTTACATTTAGGTTCATCCTAGGTTTGCATTTTGTAAGATCATTGCCAAGGTTAGGTTTCACCTAAGTCATACTCCTTTGCATATCAATAAGGGTCATCCACTTGCATATGTCCTCTTGCATTAAAGTCATACCATTGTCATACATTCATATTTCCATACCCCAAGTCTCTTCATTAAGCCTAAGTCATTGTCATATCATATTAAGATCAGTTGCATATGTCCTCTTGCATAAGAGCAATATCATTTCATAATTAAACCTTAGGTTTCATCTTAGGTGGACATTGTCATACATTTGCATTTGCATATCCAAAGTCTCTTCATTAAACCTAAGTCTTTATCATATCATATTAAGATCATTTGCATATTAATTGTCCTTTTGCATATAGCATCAAACCTAGGTCTTGTCATACTTGAGCAATTCAAATCTTTGGTAAACCCTAAGTCATTGTTAAGAAGTCTAGACCTCATCAAGTCTTTTGTCCTTTTTGTCATCAATATCATTTCGTCAAACCTAGCTTAGTATCCAAGCATATAGGGGAGATATTGTCATCTTGTCCTTTTGTCACTTGGTCCTTTTGTCCTTTGAGGTCTAGACATCATTTCAATTTCCTAAGGGTCTCTTTTAGATTTGCATTCATAAGTTTGTCAAAATCTTCAAAAACACCAAAAACATAGATTGCATTTTCATATATTTAGTTTGCATTTAGTTGCATATCATATATTATCCTTGAAAAAATTCCAAAATTATTGCATTTGCATAGTGACATGTCTATTGAAACAAGGTTCCAAGCACCAATGATGCAACAAAGTTTGACATATCAACCGACAATGCAATCACAATTCTATTCAACCCAACAACAAAGCAACATTGGTCAAACTTATCATGATGATTTAAATGTCCAAATACAAAAACTAGAGGAGAAACTAGCTCAAGAAAAGGAGATATTGGAGCAAAAAGTGATAAACAGTGAGAAGATAAGATCTCAAATGTCCAAAATGTTTCAAAAATTTCCAGGTCAAAATTTTGAGCCAATTAATGTAAGATCTCTTCTTGAACGATCAGACATACCAGCTCTCCTCTCCCAAATAGAGATGATGAAACAATTACAAGAAAGGAGACAACATCAATTTCAACATTATGTGCCTCCACAACAAGAACAAGAAGGTGTTTACTATCAATCATATTTTCAACCATCACAACCAATGACACAACCAATTGTTCAACATATGCAACCAACACAACCAATGGTTCAATTTCAACAATATGTCCAACCAACTATACAATGTCAACAAATGGTTCAACCAATGGTGGAATATCAATGTCAACAACCACAATCACCAATTCAAAAACAAAACTTGCAACATGCACCAAGCCGAATTTTGAACATGTCAAACCAAAATGATCAACATCTAGTTCAATATCAGAAAATGACATCAAATCAAAAACAAGTTCAAGTTCAATCAACATATCAATGTCAACAATTGCCACAAAACATTCAAAAACAAAGGTTGCAACACACACCAACCCAAGTTTCAAACATGTCAAACCAATCTGATCAACATCAAGTCCAATATCAAAACATGACATCAAATCAAAAACAAGTTCAAATTCCAAGTCCAACTATGTCAAAACCTCGAAAGAAAGGTGGCCTTATTGCAATGCTCTTAAGAAAAAAACTAAGTGAGTCTTTTGAGGAAGATAAAGATAATACACTTATGTCTAGCAATGCCTCATCCCCTCACAAGAAAATTGACTCTCCAGTGGCATCTATCCCTACACCTTTAAAAGTTTCACAAGAACCTTCCATATTGTCCTCATCAAACAATACACCCAAGGATGCAATTATCCAAGAGCTATCCATAATTGATTGCCACGATAATCCAATTTGTGACGCACATCCTTGTCATGTTTCAGAAATACAAGACCCAATGCCACCATGCACTTTATTGCCATTACCTATTTTAGAGGACCCCATTCGAAGTCCCTCTTCCTCATGTTCAAGCATTAATTCCTTGCCAGAATCCATCGCAAATGTTCAAAGTGCATCCCCTTCATGCCAAAGCATTAATCCCTTGCCAAAATCCCCCATGTATATTCAAAGTCCAACTCCATGTCAAGAGAATAATTTAGAGCATGAAGAAATGAGTCCTAAAGCAAATCAAGATCAAGATCCTGAAACCTTATCACCCCATCCAATTGTTGACCAGGACCCCATGTTCCCAGACACTCATGATGATTCCCCTATTCTTGTCCATCTTATCCAAAGTCCTATTGACACTCCATTCCCCGAGCAAGATCACGATATCCCAGTCCATTCGATCCCAAAGGATCCCATTCCATTTCATGAACACAATGTCCTTTCCAATCTCATTGGCATTCCACTCCCCGAGCAAGATCAAGATATCCCAGTCCATTCGATCCCAAAGGATCCCATTCCATTTAATGAGCAAAATGTCCTTTCAAATCCCATTGACATTCCACTTCCTCAGAAAGATCAAGATATCCCTTCCATCCTTTCCGATGATCCCATTGAAAGTCAAGAGAAAAGCACCTTTAAAGAAGATTCCAATGATCTTCCTCCTTGTCAAGATCAAATCATTCCTTCAGATCCTCCACAAGATCCACTTATTCCTCCATCTCCACATCCTAATCCAGCATATACACTCCAAGATCACATTTCTTGTGATGATCCCATTATGTCTCTCATTCCATCTCTTGAAGAGCCTGTCATTGAACCATGTCCACTACATAATCCTAGTCCCCCTCATGATCCTAATCCCCCTCATGATTCTAACATGTCAGTGCAAGATGTTCATGAACCCTCGACATGCATAATGGGTTCTTCCACTTTGGTGCAATCCGATCCACTTCATGATCTCATCATTTCCATCATATCACCTCCACCTCATAATGGACTAGCGTCTTCTTCCCAAAGAAAAGAGTATCCTATTAGTCAAAATATTGATAAAGGCAAAGGAGTAGATCTCCATAAGCAAGCATCCCTTCACGTGAAAGAGTATACTAATGGTCATGGCTACAGAGCTCACACTCAAGGCGTTGGTATCCCTTCAAAGTCAAAATCCAAATGTCCACCTTCCCCATCATCACTTCCATCCATTCTAGGTCCCTATATCCCTCCATCTCCTATGCAACATCAACAAAGGCACACATCTTGGAGAACCTTCCATCCATCCCACATGCCTCCATATCATTCCCGTCCACACCAACATTCATTCCCTCTTCCAAGCAATTTGAATGCCAAGTATGAGCATCATAAGTCTAGCAATCCACATGTATTCAAGGATCAACATGTCCAATCTAATCGACATGTCAAAACAAAGAACAATATGATCTATAAAGAAAAAGAAAAATACAAAAGGCCACAAAGGCCCACTGAGCAAAATAAAGCAAAGTCAAAATATATATGGGTTCCTAAATCCCTTGTGCAAGCAATGCACTCCAAGGAACCACAAAAGCATGAAAAATCAAAAACCATGTGGATCCCTAAGAAGCTCCTTGAAGCACAAAAGCCTAAAGAAATATCCAACTTGGCATCCAAAGTTGCTATTCCTCCATCCAAACATTCTAAGTCTATTTCTCCATCACCTTCTTCATCCGTTTTGGGCCCTTATGTCCCAAAATCTATAGCCTTTCCTCCATCCAAATCTCAATATCCAAAATACATTTTTCCTCCATCAGTCCATCACCCCTCAAGGTGTGTGCCAATGTTGATATTGCCTTCATTTCCATCCACTCAAGCCCAAATCTTCCAATACCCTATCCATTATCCAATGCATATTTTCCATCCTTCCATCCCTCTCGTCCAATCCTTTGCATAAATCATTGCCTTAGTTTCATCTCATTGTCCATGTCCTTATCCTACCAATGTCTTTGAGCATACTTTTAAAGGTCATGGTCCATTCTTTTCAAGGCTGCTATCCAAACAAAAAGACGCTTGAGTCCTTCTTCCATCCCCTATCATGTGTCCATCTTCTATTGAAAAAGTCAAAATCCAAAAAAATCAAAAAAAGTGAAAAAGTGAAAAAAAAAAGAAAAGTGAAAAAAAAGTAAAGAAAAATAATTCGTCCACTGGTGAAAACCTGGCAAACAGGTGCCTTGGGCAAGTACCGTGATGAAAACCTGGCAAACAGGCGTCATGCATAATTTATGAACTTCTTGCACACCACACTTGGGGGCAGGTTTTATCCTATCATACCCTTTTGTCCTTCATTGTTCCATTATTTTATCGAACCCATGTCATACTCCTTCATATCCTATTGCCCTTCATTATCCTATCATATCATGTCATTACCCTTCATATCCTATTGTCTCTCCTGTCCATTTCCCCTTTCCACCTTTGATCTTGACAAGGCTGAGGATCATCATGCACATCATGCATCTTGTTTGCAGCTTTCAGTCTATCATAGCTTTTGGTCATTTATCCATTTGCTTATTTCAACCTTTCATCCATATTCCCTATCTTATTGCGATTTTCTGCCACTATCCCTTAGCCTACCCCGACTCTCAGTCCATGTCCTTTATCCATTCTTGGTCTTGCTTATCCTATCCATATCTTATCACTATCCATACACTCATTTTCATTCCTTGATCTTGATCTGACATAAGGACATGAAATGCAAAACATATTTTTCAAACACCTCTTGACATGTCCCTCATGCCATGTCACTGCTTTACATTGTCATATCCAGTCTCTTGTCCCATCACGCAATAGCCCTTGAAAATTGCATCCATATTGTCTCCATAATAAAAGGCCTTTGTCTTCCCTCTATCCACCATCATTTCAGCAAGCCTATTTATTCACCTGTCATATTCCTTGCCTTGCTAGACACTGGGGGTAAAATCTCTAAAAAAGTCTTAAAAATTGAAAAAAGTCCTGCAAAAAAAAAAAATCCATAAAAATCAAAAAATGTCCTGAAAAAATTCATAAAAATCGAAAAATGTCCTGAAAAAATTCATAAAAATCTCAAAATGTCATGAAAAAATTCATAAAAATCGAAAAATGACCTGAAATAAGATCATAAAAAATTGAAAAAAGTCCTGCAAAAAAAAATTCTAAAAATATCAAAAATGTCCTGAAGAAATCCATAAAAATCGAAAAATGTCCTGAAAAAATCTCTAAAAATCAAATAAAGTCCTGAAAAAATGAACAAAAAAATTGTAAAACTCCAAAAAACAAAAACATGCATTTTTGCAATAAGGTATTCCCTTTGTGCATCGACAGATCACTGAGCATTCCTCCAATGACACTTGCAATCAAACGCTGCGCTTTAATGAAATCACACATTAACAGATGAACTTTTTCGATCAAACCAGACATTCAAATTGATCAACATTGTCTTATCAATCAACCATCAATATCATTTGTCCTTGTCATTATTATCATGGGTCTTATACAGGGTGTGGTATACTCGAAACCAGACTGTGTCCTGTCTTAAACGGGGTACCGCATTCCCTGAAACCAGACAGCATGATCGTCCTATCAATGCTTTCAACTTTTGACAATGAAGATCAAGATGTTTGTTTTGCTTGAATTTGTGAGTCTTATCTTTTTATTGATTTATCTTTGGCTTCGATCATGTTCCTATGTTGCTCGATGATGTCACTGAGTGATTTAGAGTGATCGGGATGGCTCATGGTCTCTTTCTTTGATTGTGATTGGCATTTGTCTGTGATGTGTCTGTCTTTCGCAAAAAAGGGTTGCATTTCAGCTATGGCCTTCAATGCCATGATGCTACGCATCCATTTTGCTAAATAAAAATAAAGGTTCTCACCTACAAAGTGCATTACTGAAAGCAAATTTTCATCATCTCTAATTGTCCTCTGTCTTATTTCTTCTTATTAACACTTCTTCCGTCCGGTCAGATAGTCAGTTCGGTCTAGTGCTCCGATATCCAAAACCATATTGTGTCCTGCATACATTTGGTTAATACATTTGCATTCCATTACATATTACATCACACATTTTATACATTTCATATTATAAATACATCCAAAGTACATACAATGCATTCATACATGTTCATAAACCAGTACATAAGTCATCCATCCATGAAAAAAAAAACATCAGTCATAACACATTGCATCCCATCATATCGATGCATATCATATCACATATCATAATAATGTCGGAGTACAAAATCGGACTGTCTGTCCTAAGTATGGCCCGCAGGCTGACTACAACATGACAAACTACATAATGTCCACTGTCTGTCATAAGGAGTATGTGCCTCTGTCACTGGGTGCTCCCTCTGTCCTCCTCATCCCCGCAATGTCTCGCAAACGCATCAAAATTCATGAAATTCAAAACATGGGTTTTCGAGATACATACCGCTGCTCCTGCATCCTCCGGTCGTCTGAATGTGCGTACACGTTCTCCAAGGTGATCCGCCGTTGGAATGTTCGCCATCTGTCTGCAAGTGTCCTTGTCTAGAGCAACAAATCCTCCTCTTTAGCTACTGCAAATGAGTCATTTTCACCCTCTTGGTCTCATTTATAGCTCTTTGTCATTTCATAGATGGACGTGCGTCCTCTCCATCTTATGTTGGTCGCGGTCTTGTGCACATTAAATTGATTGTCTGTCATGCATCCGATCTCCGATTGTCAGTCCGTTCGATCCTGTCATTTTTATCGATCAATTGGCCTCTTTTCCGCATGCTTCCAGCCAATTCCTCGAGGGGGCATGCATATGTCATTATCATTGTCTGGGGCATTTTTGTTATTGTTCTTTGAAACAACGCTCAGAATCGCATTGTCTCAAAGAGGGGCAAAATGTAGACACCCAAAAATGGTCAACGCTTGCGAGGTCATACTTTAACATTTGCGCATTGCCTCATTTTAGGTTTTTGCGTCGCATTAACATTTCTCCTATGTCACGCATTTGGTCTTTATCATTTGTGAACATCGAGTCATTCTTCTACATTATTCAATCATCTCATCCTCAAATTTGGTCTTCTCGACAACATTATCCAGTCATGATTTTGATCAATTTTATCTTGTCGCATCAATGTGTGTATTCATTTGTCATCATTTTGGACATCGTCAATCCTAATTAGGGTTTTGTCCTCTTTTCAATCTTGTCGATTTATCATCAATCCTTCAATCTTGTCATCAATCGTTGTCATATTCAATCTTGTCATCTTGCGATCAATTTGTCATTGATCGTGGTCGTTATCAATCTTGTCATCTTGCAACCTATTTTATCATCGATCCTCGTCCTCTTGTCAGTTTTGTCATTTTGCGACCGATTTGTCATCGATCGTTGTCTGTCTCAATTATGTCAATTTGGATCAAATCATGTCAATTGGCGTATTTCTCAATCAAATCATTTTGTCGTATTGGTCATTTATCAAAATCAAATCATGACATTAATTATCTTCAATCAGGACCTAATTGTCATTTTCACATTTCTAATTCGTCTTCTAGGGTTTTATGATTTAGTCATTTAACCTAATTTGCCATTTCTTCCTCTAGGATTACTAAATTACTTGTTAATCCTAGGTCTTCCTATTACAATTAAATCTTTATTTAATTGGCTAATTATTCTTCTTTGTGAATTGATTAATAAATGAAAAATTATTAATTAATTCACTAATTCACTAAATTCCTAAATTCTAATTTCTATCAATTTCTAATTCCTAATTGGTCATCAATTTCAATTTCCTAATTTTCAAATTTCTAATTCTTTTTCCCTCCTATTTCATCTCCTAATTCTATGGGAGTGGCATTTCAATTTGTCATGAAATTGTCATAATTGATTAATCAATCAATTTTGACATGAAATGTGTCATAATCAATCAATCAAATTGTGCATGGAAATGCATAATTTGTCATAATTTGTCATATTGATTTGCAATTTCCATTTGAATTGCATCATGCCAATCTTGTCACTTCTCCAATTTCTCTATAAATTGGATAATTTTTCTTCAATCAACCCCTTCTAATAACCCTTGGAATCCTTCAACCCCTTCAATTACTTCTTGAAATCCGAATTGCTGTCAAACTATCAAATTTTAGTTCTAGTACTCTTGAGCTTTTTGCTTTCAATTGTGAGAGCACTTGTAGGTGAGATCCACAAAACTATTGAAGAGGAAAGAACAACAATGGAGCCGCATGGAAGGAGTATTCAATCTTGAATCTGGTTTGCATAATGTTTTCTTTTGAATGCTTCATTTTCATACCTCTATTGAATGTGCATTGTGATTAGGTTCATTGCAATGAGTATTTCTTTGATTATGTTATCATGTCTTGTGTTTTGATTGATTTACTTATGTTTTGATGATTCCTAATTTCTATGCCACAATTTCATCTTCTTTCTCTAAGGGATGCTTATGGGTAAGATCAACTTTAGGAGAAGGGTAAGCATTTACCATTAATTCATCATCTCTAGTGGGAATTTTGTTGGAAAAGGAAAGGCCATCACTAGGAAATGTAGGGATAATGTCATCTTCTTGCACAAAAGGATCCTCATGAAGGGAGTGTTTTTTAGGGGACACAAAGGCATCAAGGGCATCATTCAACAAAGCATGATCATATCTATTAAAAGGTTTATCTTTTGATTCAAAAGGAGATATCTCTTCATAGAGGGGATCATTGAAAACAACCATGTTACTATATTTAGTGGAAGAGCTGATAGGAATGTACCCTTGAGAGGAATCATTCGACTTATCTTTCTCATCACAATGAAATGGCATAGTAACAATGTTTATGAGTTTTTGGTAAAATGAAGGTTTGGTATCTTTAGGTTTCAAAAACTCATCTAAAGCTTCATCTAACTCATAATCATCACAAATATGAACATCTTGCAAATAAAAATCTGACATTTTGAAATTGCATAAAATTTAAACACACAATGCAAAGAAACAAATTTTTTTTTTTTTAAATTTTTTTAATGAAAATGAAATGAAAACACACTAAATCTAGATCTAGATTTAACAAATGCAATGCAAGAGGAAGCAATGATAGATTCACGTCGGGTTCACCAAAATGTGTAGGAGAAAAAGTGACACTAAGCAAACATGCCCTAATCTCACTTTCAACCACACACTTGTGGAATACGAAAGAGCCTAGAGGTATCACACAATTGGCTACTTCTTTTTGTGGAAGAGAGAGCCACGGGATACCTATTAGGATTTCTATTCCTTTGTTGTAATTGAAAGATGAAATGATGGAAGTTCAATCCCTAACCCCAAAGTGCAAGTATGAACTAATAACAAGATTACAGAATTGAACTTAAATGATGGAAAGCTGTAAACACAAGGACAAGACAAGAATGCAAATGCATACCCGAAGTTAAAATCTGACTGAAATGTTCAGGACGGGGGCGCGGGCGCCACTATCCTAATTCTGCCCCTGAAACTGCTCCAAAAACTATTGTTTTGAACTCTGGAAAAGCTGTCAAAAATGCTGAAAATGCTGTCTGTCAGGAGGACCAGGGCGCCCAGTGCCCCTGTCCTAGGGACCAGGGCGCCCAGCGCCCCTGTCCTGGCAGGACCAGGGCACCCCACGCCCCTGTCCTGGTCTTTTGCTCTGAAATTTGGTGTGAAGTTCGGTCTCCATCTGCTTCTTCTAGATCTGTAACTTGCGGCGTCGTCCGAGTCCCGAAACCTACACTTATATCTGAAAAGGTGTTTGGGCGGCTATATAGGGTTTTGCCTTAGTCAAACCCCTGCTTCGGTGATTTCCACCTCCACGAATAGCCAAGTTGTATTGTAAAATGTATTGTGTGTGCAGACCTAGTGTGTGTGCAAGGTCCTTAAATGCAAGAAAGCAAACTAGAGCAACCTAGAAAGTAAACCCTAATTGCTTGTAAATGATAATGTAAATGCTCTAAATCAAGATGCAAAGTGATCTAAAGCATGAATAAAGGATATATTGAAGCTTATGCAAAGACATGAAAACAACATGAAATCATACCCAACCCTCAAGGGAGGAGTACAAGCCAATCTTCAGTCGGTAATCTCCTATTGTTCTTCAATGTCTCCCAAGCCCTAAATGAATGAAATTGATGAATGCTTGATGGATGGATGTTGAATTTTATTGAAGTCTTCAAAGATCTACTCTTTCGCTGCATAGAAGGTCCTCGAAAGCCAAAATTCCGATCCTTTCAAATGAAGAAAGAGAGCTCTTATGTATGAAACCCTAGGTCTTAATTTCAACTTTAGGCCGACTTAGAGATTGAATCTCCCACCAATTTCTTGGGGTTAAGCTTTATTTTATGATTGGATCGCGCTCCTAAAATTTTGGGAAAAATGTCCGGGACCATGTTGCACTCCGGGCACCATGGTCCGACAACTTTTCACCAAATTTTCAAGGCCGTTGGATATGATGATTTTAGAGAGAATCCCGAAGTTACAGCTGATTTTGAGATGTTTTGACTCCCGAAATCAAGCCCCCAAGTTCAAAATAGGACCTAATTAGGGTTTTTGATTAAATGATGTATTGGAGGAATAAAATGAAAGGGGCACACTTTAATGAAAGGGCCCAACTTTATGATGTAGGAAATGATAAAATAGGACCTTAGACCTAATTAATTTAATTAATTAAGTGCTAAAGGGGAAATGCAATGCAAAATACAAAATGCGCCAAGGCAGGTGCTAAACTAGGTGTGAAATTGTACCACCCTAGCAAGTGCATACAATTTACGACACTACAGTTGCTAATTCCAAGTCAAGACAAGTGTGGAAGAGATCAGATGGAAGGATTGCATAAAGTGGACAACCTAGGATCCATCCCCAGAGAAGTAGAAATTGAGATGCCAAACTGGTAAGATCACCTAATGTTTGGCAAAACAAATTTGCAAGTAATAAGTCCTCCTTCTCCGGTTACTACTTCGTATGTAATTGATATGGCCATATAGAAAAACAATGTGGAAAGGGATCTAGGAGAAACAATTTACGTTGCCATAAATATCTTGCATATGGGCATATAAAGTTTTAAAGAGTAGAAACATGCATATCCCCTCTCCTGGTTATGAAAATGTTACATTTTATCAATGTAATGGATTTGGCCATAGAAATCATGAATGCATGAAAAAGAATTCTCAGTCCTATGGAAACTAGTGGAACAATTATGCTCAGTACAGAAGAAGTTATAAGGCATATGAGAAACAGAGACCTGTAGGCAACTGAAGATAAAGTGTTGTATTAATTTGTTATATATTATAATCACTAAGTTGGAGCTTGGTGCAGGGGTTGGTGCTCCTTGGGTTGGTCCCCTAAATTAGGAGTGGTGCTCCTTGGGTTGGTACCCTAAATGTTGTAACCATTGTTCTTATTGTGAAGCTAGATTGGAGCAATAGACTCTAACAACATTTTTGATCAAGGTTTTTCCCATCTTGGGTTTTCCTTGTATATACCGGTATTATGTGATGTGCCTTTGTTTGGTTTCTTTGTGATGTCTTTCTTTATCTCACTAGTAGGTTTACTTAGCATTTGCATTGCTAATCGGTACTCACTCTTAGGATTAAAAGGTTATGATTTTTGGAAACCACTAGTTCACCCCCCTTTTAGTAGTACATTGTGTTCAACACATACACTAGAAGGTTATGAAGAGTAGCTTTCAGCAACTGAATTTTACCAACCTGACTCAAAAAGGTGTCTTTCCATCCAGCCAACTTCCTATTAAATTGATCAATTAAAGATAGCCAAAAGGAATTAGAAGGTTTAGATCCAAAAGGGAGAGCCAAGTAAGTTGATGGGAGCTTACCTATGATACAACCAATAATGTTAGCAATCTTCATTTGATGCTTCTCAGGAGTATTAATGAAGTAGATAAAACTCTTGGTTCTATTAACCATTTGTCTTGAAGCATTTTCATAAAGACAAAGAATTGATGTAATGACTCTGGCTTCCCCAATAATGGAGCTTCCCATTAAAATAGTATCATCAAAAAATTATTGATGAGAGTAGATCAAATTGGTTGAGGATGGCATGAGGCCCTTCAGAGATTCTTCCACCACCTTTTTATGAATGAATCTTCCCAAACTTTCAGCCATTATAGTGAACAAAATTGGCAATATAGGATCACCCTACCTTAGTCCCCTAAAATTTTAGAATAAATGAGAGGGTGATCCATTGATAATAACTACAGTTGAAGCGATGGATATAAGCTGCCAAATCAGACTAATAACCTTGCCAAAGAAACCAAAAGCTTGAACTTTTAATAAAAAGCACCAATCCACCCTATCATAAGCCTTAGCTATGTCCAATTTCAGCAAAAAGCCTTGAGACTTCGCCTCCAAATGTGAATGGATGTTCTCATGAATAGTGATGATAGAGTCAAGAATTTGTCTCCCTGACACAAAGCCATTTTGTTGAGGTGAAATCAGAAGAGGAGGAATCTTCAGCAGCCTCAAAGTAAGAGAATCAGCCCCCTGCTTCTTAGGGATAAGGACAAGAAAGGTTGCATTCAGTTCCTTCAGCAGGGATCTACCTCCAAAAAACTCTTTCACAACATTGGACCCATATTTCTCCACAACTTCCCAAAAGTGTTGAAAGAAGAACATAGGAAAGCCATTAGGGGCAGGAGATTTAATGCCATCAAAAGAAAAGACAACGCTTCTAATTTCCTCCTTTAAAGGAATAACAACCAAATTATGATTTTGGTCATCAAATAGGAGTTTAGGTATGATGTCAACCAACATATCTTGAGCCTCCAGGTCTAATAAAGTATCTTTCTTCAGAAAATCAACAAAGAACTCAACTGCAGCTCCACTTATTTCATCCTCATTATCTATTCTTCTGCCATTCTTCACAAGGTGGTCAATTCTATTTTTAGCCCTATGTTTAAGGGTAGTGATGTGAAATAATCTAGTTTTTTTTATCACCATCCTTAAACCATAAGGATCTAGATCTCTGCCTCCAAAAGGTCTCTTCCTGAACTATAATTTTGTGGTATTTAGATAGAACCTCAATTTCCTTAGCAAAATTATCATTCACATAACCTTCTTTTTGGACTTTATCTTGGATCAGGCTCAACTCCTCCTGAAGAGAAAATTTCAAAATGAAGATGTCCCCAAAGACCTCTATTCCACTTTTTAACCTTCTCCTTAACACGCCTTAACTTTTTAGCTACCTAGACCATAACAAAGCCATCCACTTGAACATTCCACCAATATTTCATGCTATTAAAAAGGTTTGGGTGGGAAAGCCACATATTCTCAAATCTAAAAGGAAACCTCCTTCGCGGGCCATTCTTAGGCTCAGCCATCAAACATATTGGAAAGTGGTCTGATCTGATTTTAACCATGGAATTTAGAGAACATACATAATGCTGGATCCACCCAACTATAATCAAGGCTTGATTAATTCTAACTTGAATCAAATCATCTCCAACACGATGATTAGACCAAGTTAAGGAAACTCCAGATAAGTCCAAATCAATGAGACCCTAGTCATTAATGAAGTCAGCTAAGTCCTATTTGATATCATTTTGTATCTAGGATCCCCCAAATTTTTTAGATTCTGTAAGAGGGGTATTAAAATCCCCCATAACCAACGAGGGAATGTTGGGATAATGGATCCAAAAGGAAGAAATATTTATCAAAAATTTCCTCCTACAAACTTTATTATTGGGAGCATACACATTGGATAGGACCCACGAGAACCCATCCCTTGAATGTTTAAACAAAGTAGCCACATGGTTACCATCATGATAGATAGGAGTTCCTTGAATGAACTGAGTATCCCAGAGAATAACAACCCCCCAGAGACCCCATCAGAGCTTCTCCCTTGAGATTCACAAAATTTAGAAAACTTAATTTTCTCCACTTTTTCTTTCAACATTTTAGTTTCTTGAATAAGTAAAATGTCCAGTCTATGATCCCTAGAAATATTATGGATTATGTCCTTTTTATGACTACTATTAAGACCTCTAATATTCCAATAGAAGACCTTGAGATTAAGGGGGTAATATTGTTGCATGAAAGAGGAGCTTGAGAATAAGGGGGTGGGACACTATGATGGGTAGGTATGGGATATTATTGGGTAACAAATGGAAGACTCATAGGAGAAGGGATGAAGGAATTATGATTAGAGGAGTATCCCCCCTGACTAACATGTGTAGGTATGAAATTTTTTGTAGAGGTAGCTATGATGTTAGATGTAAAAGCTAGAACACTAGGCATAGGAGTAGTCATAGGAATGGAATGTTAGGCTGACTAGGAGGTTGTTTATAACCAAGGAATTGAACACAACTCTTCATAGGCATAATATTAGTATCCACAATATGAGCAATAACATGCAACACATCAACATCAAGTTTATCTCTTTGGACCATTCTTTTCAATCCTTCAATAAATGGTAGAGATTCACTTTCTTGGTATTATTGACTCATCCGCTGTTGTTTATTGTCAATCTTCACCAATTGGTCAATGGAAAACCTAGTTAGTGATTCATCCGCATCATGACTATTAAGGAAAGAATAAGGATAAATGGGCTCATTTGTAGGATTGGAAGAACCACCAATGTCCTCATGGAATAAGCTATTCAAATTAGTCTCCATCTCCTCAATAATTAAACCTTGGGAAGCCTTGATTCTACAAGTTCTTCTCATGAGGATATTATAGGTTGGACTAATAGTAGTAAAACTCATGCACAAAGGAGGGAAATTGGAAATTTGAAATTTGAAATAATTAAATAATGATTTTTTTTTGAAAAAATGATTGTTCAATTAATTAAGCGCATTGATTTGTGATTTGGAAAGGATAAAGAGCATGCAACCCACTAGTAAAATTGAAATTGAAAAAATTAGGGTTTTGTGAAAATAACCTCTTAATTTTTAAAATTAATTTGAAAATTGGATCTAAGATTATAATTTTGAATTTGAATAGATCTGAAACAATTAATCCAAAATTTAAACAACCCACAAGCTCAATTTTAAATTTAAAAATTAGGGTTTTGAAACTAACCTTTAAATTTTTAAAATTCACCTGGAAATCAAACTTGTAAATGAAAATTTGAATCTTAAATTGCATAAACACTCATATTTGAGAACATAAATTAAAATTCAAGGTGGAAGGATCCAGTTTCATGAAAATGTAATGTGGTAAAAAATTAGGGTTTCCACCCCAAGAAGGATGAAAACCACTAATTTCTACTTTGTGACAAATTACATTCAAAAGAGGGTTTAACCCAATAGATTCGATCACAAATTAGTAAGGATAAGAACTAAATATTGATTTCATTCAAGGTGGTGGATTTTTTTGCCCTATTTTATGAGTTAAATTGCTAAAATCGGGGTAAAGTGTTGAAAATGAAGGTAAGAACGTGAAAACAACAAGCTTTAGATGACAGATTGAGGAACGCACTTGGATCTGAGGAACATAAGTAGATTTTGATTTGATCCTCAGAAAAGATCCAAAAATGCCAAGACCGGAGCAAAATTTGACTTGGTCCTCCTAACTTTTTGCACACTAAAAGGGGTTGATTCATCTCTACAAATAATATCAATTTTGAAGATCACAACTTTGTACTTGTTTCTTACACATAGAAGGAAAGGAAAATAGGTTAGGAATAGGGGATTACCTAGGTCAAACCTTGGTTTTGGAATTAACTGTGAAATAGAGAGAAAATATAATTGAATTGCTATTATTCAAGATTCTCCTTTTGAGGGAGATGTTGAATAATGATTGAAAACCAAATGATATAACTCTATGTGATGTTTTGTTTATCTCCACATGGGGTTAGGGTTTTGTGAAGTCTTTGAAAAAATAGGGTGTAAATCTCTACTTCAATGCTTGAATCTTAACTTTGTTGTTGCTCCAAGGCTTGAAAGAAAACTGATTACTTGCTCAATTTCTTAAACGCTTGAATGTGTGATGTCATGTATGCGTAGTTATGCCTTATATGTCAAATGAGAGGGAAAAACCCTCTTTATACATGCATGTTGAAAACCTTTCAAATTTTTCCACATGAGTTGACATGGAGCTGGGAATCCAACTCAAATTTTTTAAATAGCAAAAAGGGTTTGAAAGAGGGCCCAATTAGGGAGGACCAAAGTGTGGTGCCCTAGTCCTAATTAAGACTAGGGCATGGCACTCTGGTCCTACCCCAATTTAGGGCTAGGCCAAGTTGCCATGTTGATGTAAAAGTAAAAAATACAATCATACTTGAGTGATATGAGTAGAAATAGGTCCCAGTCAGGCCTAGGGGCACAAACACTAAGGTAGGGACCCAAATGAAGTCAAAATTGTATAGGGGTGCAATTTTAGGAAGCTACAAAAGGATGTGCATCTTTAAATCTAAGGAGAGATCATATCAAAAGATATATGTCTTAAAGAAATAAAGAGGTCCTAATCAAGGATTAAAACCTCCAACAAAGGAGGAAATCCTCATGAAGGACTTACAATTCTATGCAAGGAAGGAATTTTTTTCAAATATACATCTCTAACAAGGGGAAAGGGATCCTTATTAAAGATATATGTTTAAAAACTACTCCTTCTCCCAATGTATAGGAAAGAGTAATTATACTACAAGCTATTATGTTGATACCTAGATATGATTTCACATGAAATTTTACCACCATGAATGATGACGAGCCTCCAAAATTTAAGCTACAAATGTCACATAGTGAAGATAGACATAATAGATAAAAAATCTATTCAATTTTATGAGAAAATAAAAGAATAAAAAATAAATTGAATGAATAAAAGAGTCAATTTCATATGTTATTAGAATAAAACCAATATGAATGAGTTTTCTAACTTATCTCTTAAAGGCTCTACAATCAGTAGTTGTATGACCATATGTGGCATACGAAACATGAAAGAAAATTTTTGTGTGGTCACCTCATCAAGTTTCATATTCTTTTAAAGGTGGAAGAGTGATCAAATGACCTTTTAATAATCTTAACAATATTTTTTCTTCTCTAGATAAAGGAAAAGGTTTAGGTAGGATTCCTATCTCATGTGGAGGTGAGTATTTTTGTATGTTATGAGGTAATGATGGAAGAGGTGGACGAAAAGAAGAAGTATGGAATCATATGAATTCTTTATGGTAATAAGGTGTGGGATCATAGGAATTTTAACTGCTTGATCCATACATCCAAGACCATGTTTATTATATTATTATTTAGAAAGTGTTAAAAACCAACATCATAATGTGCATGCAATTCTAATTAGGAAGGAATTTATAAAAAAACCCATTAAAATTGGTTGTGTACAAATATTTTATAGTATTGAAATGATTGATAGATGAATAAGGATTGAGCCTTATGGGAGGATGCACATCTTTATTAACATTATTCATGTCTACTTTGGAGGTAAGGAAGCCTTATTTCATTATGCTTTTTGGATGGGAGGAAGTGTTTTCATCATATAAGTCATTTCATCTCTACTTAATGTAATATGAGGTGGCATGTCATTAAGGAACTATATAACATCTTCTTGCATTGTGATATCTTGATAATTAAGATGATTTCTAGAAGAGGAATATGCATCTTTGTTCCTTAATGTGCTAAGATTTGGATTACCAATGCCTAAAACATGTTCTTCTTTCTCCAAAGTATCCCTATGAGGGAGGTAAATTTTGGGAGAAGAATCATCTTAATTCCTCAATAATTCATTTTCAAGAGAGATATTATTGAGAAAAGTTTTAATAATATCCTCTTCTTGTACCAAAATATCCTCATGTGGAAGGAATTATTTTGGAGAGGGACAAGCATTAATCATCAAGGTTTCATCTCTAGAAGGAATAATATTGGAATGAATAGAAGGTAAAGTATCATTAAGGGAAGTGTTGAGGTAAGTGCATAAATATGTGACACAAAAACACCTCTTAAGATGTCACTTTTTTTTAAAATAAAAAAAGTCTAAACTTTGATGAGGAATTTAATATACTTATGCTCAAAATTTGAAGATGCAACAACAACAACAAGAGATGTAGTGCTCTGATTCTAATTTCTAAACTACTATTTTTTTTGAAAATGGTGGAGATTAAGTGTTCCAAAAAGGTGGACCACACAAAGTGGTCCCTTTTTTATGAGAAAACATAACATATCATTTGTTGTGCCCCCCCTAAAATGTTCTTTTTTTGTAGAATTTTGAAAATCACTCCAATGAGAAATTAGCTAACATCATTTAGTTTATGCTCATTTTTTCTGCTATTTTTTTTATCAATATATGAATGTATAAATTTTTGAAGTGCACACATCCTAAAAAACTAAAATTTGACTTTTTTCCCCTCTAAATTTTTAAAAAACTAATCAACAGTCCATTTTTTCAATACATGAAGATTGGAGTCTAGTTTTAAAAAGTGTTGTTTATTTCAAAACTCTATGAACAAGTAAAAATCTATACCCAAAGTATGACATGGTTTTTGACAATAAAACATAGACACTAACAAAAGAAATTAAAGATGAAAACCTTAACATAATCAATATGTGAAAATATTTGTATGGTTAGATAGCTAAGAGAGAGCTTAACCTCAATGTAGGTAGTTTTAAAAATGTGCATTGAAACATGTGCAAACCTGATGGGTAGTGTGACAAAAAATGAGTCAATTTTTTGGAAGTTCTCAAAAAACAAATTGTGTGGAATACAATTTTCATCCAACCCTTTGGGTTGTGACATAGCCATGACCCAGAGGATCCTCAAAGAGAACAATCCAGATCATACAGCAAGAGTAACACAATGGAAGCAACAACACATAACATAGAAAATGGAAAATCAGACATTTGCATCATCATATATTCATCATAGAACATCCGACAATATTTGGGTTACATGTAGGCTAATATGCCTGGTTACATACTACATCCTAGAATACCATTCATCCAAACCTCCAAGAAGTATCCAAATTACAATTTATGAATCTAGATCATCATATAACTTCACTATCTCTCAAAGAATCACATACACCAATATATATAGCATCCAGAACACATTCGAGTTGGCCACATAAGATTACATTTACTAAGGAAAATGAAACATGTAAAATAGGTCGGCCCCAAAATGTGAAGATCTCATCCACCAAGAACAAACATGAAGTATAAACCACAAAGGAGGGTCGGCCAAGGGCCTAAGAACATCGTGTGTGGTACCAAATTGATCCATAAGCTAAGAAATCACTCTACACAAGAATAAATCTCCAACATAGATGATAAGCTCAAAAGTCCTCTGAAACCAAGAAACAAACACTCCAGAAGGAATAACTTTCTTGAAGAGAATCCAAATGAACTAGAAATTTGGAACAAGAAACAGGAAGATGCTCAGAAACTAAAAATACGATCCACAATGAAAAAGGAACAACTATCAGAATATACTGAAAGCACATAGAAACTATAAAAAGATTAAAAAAGAAAATATTTTTGGTTGATGCAAGATTGTTCACAGACCGGGGATGCTCTTGCATCAAATACCCTAGGTAGAAAAAGATGTTCCATGATAGGCAACTCATGAACATTGAAAAGGATTCAGGATAAAGAACCCATGCTACTTTCTAATGCAAATGTCTTTTTTGTCTACAAAATTCTTCCTAACCTCTTCTAGAACCTTGGTCAGATTCTCTAGCTTATATTTTTCTTTATCTCCCTTTATTTGCTTCATACCTGCACACTGTCTCTGACTGTTGCTCTCATTCTTCTAAAAATTTGATTATTTCTACCATAAGATATCATCTCATCTGCCACCATCACCTTAACCTTTCTACCATCTAGTACCACTTTGCTATTAGACATATCCACTAGATGCTTTTGTAAATCCATGCCACCATCTAGTGTATCCACTACAACCTACTTATTAGCACTGCAATTCTTCACTGCCTTCTCCTTCTCCTTCAAAGAATCCAAAGTAAACTTCTACCCATCCTTCTCAATAGTGATTAGGGTTATTCTACAATGATAAATAGCTCCTCTATCAGATTGCCAAGGTCTACCCAACAAAACATGGAAAGCACTCATAGGCAAAACGTCACACAAGACTTCATCCTTGAAAAGTCCAATATTTAAATTCATCAAGAACTTCTCTCTCACTTCCACCTTATGACCATCTTGCAACCAAATCACTTTGTAAGGGCTAGGATTCTCAAGCCTCTTCAAACCAATCTTCACTACCATCTCCTCTAATACCAAATTATCAGTACTTCTAGTATCCATAATAACCTTACATCACTTACCACCTGATTTGCAAATAGTCCAAAAAAGATTCTTCCTTTGAGTATGTCTGGTATCTTCACTATTCTACTCCATCAAGACTCTTATGAATAAAAAGGGACTCTCCCTTCTTTGATTCTAACTCATTCTTTCTAGTAACTCTAGCTTCTTGATCCTCATTTGCCATGCAAATCCTTGCCATTCATTATTGACACTCAAAATATCTATATCGGGTTTCTCCACACTTAAAACATCTACCTTAAAATTCTCTATTGCTACTACCACTACCTTTTCTTTGTCTCTTCTGATCTGGTTCTTTAGTCCATTTAGATTTAACATTCTACTTCTCTATATTTCCATTCACCTGCCCCTTATATCTCTCCTTTCCTCTTGGGTTATTCAGTTGTCTCCTTTTCACTTTATCTTTAGCCTTCAAAGCATATTGATAATCCTCCTCAACTGTAGAAATCTTCAGCATACTCATCTCATCCTGGATGTTAAATCCAGGTCCAATTTTGTATCTAGCCACCTTCTCTCTATCCATCTCTTTATGTCCAGATCTAACCATCATCTTGTAGAATTCCTCAGTATACTCTTTCACATTCATGTTGCTCTACTTCAAGTTCTATAACTTCTTCAACAATTCTAAATCATAGTCTCCTGGAAAGAATTTAGCCTTCAATATTGGAACCATTTGTCTCCACTGGGTGATTTTCATCTCAACTTCTCCACTCTATCACTTTTCAACTCTTTCCACCATAAAGCAATATTCCCTTTCAAATTATTATGTGCTAACCAAACATTCTATGGGTCCTTAACATCTTCAAATTCAAAGTAGTCCTCCAACTCTTCGATCTAGTCTATCAGGTCTTTCGGATTAAGCGAACCTAAAAAGTTAGAAACCTCAACTTTATGAACTTTACTCACTTGCACCACTACTCTAATAAATCTCTCTTTTCCCTCATCTACTAGTAATTCCACTTCTTTGGAATCAAGCTCTTCTCATGCCTCATCATACTCATCCTCCAATTGTGGATTCCTTTACAAACCAGCCAATGCATTTTAGATCTCATTCCTTATCACATTTTTGAAATCCTCCATTATCTACTCTACCCTCCAAGGGTTCATCCTTCTCGGTGAAATCTCCTCCCTTGCTCCAGTGCAACTGCCTCAACTGGGTGATCTAACTACAAGGTTACCATTACCTCTTTTTTGGTGATCTATTGAACACACTTGTATCTTGTCTCAAATAAGTGATCTTCTCACCCAAAGGAATGTCTCAAGGTTTGCAACCCGCTCTGATACCATCTGATATAGCCATGACCTAGAGGATCCTCAAAGAGATTAGTCTGGATCATGCAGCAAGAGTAACACAATGAAAGCAACAAAATAGAACATAGAAAATGGAACATGAGACATTTAAATAATCATATATTCATCATAGAACATCTGGTAACATCTGGGTTACATGCATGCTAACATGCTTGGTTACAGACTACATCCCATAATACATTTCATCTGAACCTCCAAGAAGTATTTGAACTACAATTTATGAATTTAGATCATCATACAAATTTTCTATCTCTCAAAGGATGACATACACCAATATATATACCATCAAGAACACATCTGAGTTAGCCACAAAAGATTACATTTACCGAGGAAGGAAAATGAAACGTGTAAAATAGGTCAGGCCCAAAATGTGAAGATCTCATCCACCAAGAACAAACATTAAGTATGGACCACAAATAAGGGTCAACCAAGGGCCTAAGAACATCGTGTGAGGTGCCAAATTGATCCGTAAGCCAAGAAATTGCTCTGCAAGAGAAGAAATCTCCAACATAGATGATAAGCTCAAAAATGTTCCTAAATTAAGAAACAAACACTCTCGAAGGAATAACTTGCTAGAAGAGAATCCAAATAAACAATAAATATGGAACAAGAAACACAAACACGCCAAGAATATAGAAATTTGATCTGCAATGAAAAAGGAACAACTACTAGAATATACTAAAAGAACACATAAACTGCAACAAGAACAAAAGAAAATATTTTTGGTTGATGCAAGATTGCTCACAGATCATGGATGCTCCTGCATTAGGTTGGATGCCCACGAAAAATTCCAAACCAAAGGAATGAAATTTTTTTAAGTTGTTAATATCGTGAGTGCCATATTTGACACTTCTCAAATTTAAATGCATTTTAAATTTTTGCATTTTGATCTGTCACCAAAAGAAAAAATGAATTTACATTTGGTGAGTGCCAAATTTGATGCTAGTCAAATGTAATTGTATTTATAGAATGAAAGATTGAAACTCTTTGCATTTGACAAATCCTCTTTCTCTTTCTATCTCTCTCCCCTACCATGATTAAGGATTATATTTTAGGGTTTATGATTAATGATGTATAGTTGAGGTTATACTTTTTATTCCCTCTCTACCTCCTCTCTTTACTGATGCTTCTCTTTCGCTCTTCTTCTCTTCTCTCCCACCCTCCCTTGTTACCTTTTTACCTCTCCCTCCTTGTCTCATTACCCAACTATATCCTCCATCTATCTCTATCACCTCTATCCCATATGTTTCTCAACCCTCTCCCAAGGCTCCAGGTCTCTCAAATTTATATTTCTCCCTATGTCTTTCACACCTCTCTCCCTAGATTCTAGGTCTCTCACCTCTATATCTCTCCCCTGTCTAGTTATTTTTCACCATATCCATCTCTCTCTCTAGGTCTCTCCCTCCCTTCATTCCTCTCCCCCTCTCTACTATCCACCCTCCCTCTTTACCCCCATATCTATCTCTATCCCCTACCCTCTCTTATTCTCTCTCCCTCTCTTATCCTCTCTCTCCATTGTCTAGGTCATCACCTCTCCATCCACCCTTTCTTTCCCCTCTCTAAGTTTCCTCCTCCATTACTCTTAACATAAATACCTCTTCATCTATGTCTCATTACCCACCTCTATATTTCACTCTATTTATCTCACCCTTCTATCTCCCCATTTAGGTCTCCCACCTCTCTCTCCCTCTAGGTATATCATCTCTTTATTCTCCCCTCCTCTAGTTCTGTCCTCCCTCTCCACCTATCTCTCCCTCCCCCTTACCCCTCTTCTTCTCTCTCTCTCTCTCTCTCTCTCTCTCTCTCCTCTCATATTTCTATCTCGTCCTCCTTATAGGTCTCTCACTCCTCCCATCCCTTTCTACTTCTCTCTCTCTTTTTTCTTTTGTCTCTCCTCTTTTCTCTCCCTTCTCTAAGAAATCCCTTCCATCCCTCTCTCACTATCTCTCTCCCCTCCCTCCTTAAACCCCCATCTCACCTCTCTCTCTCTCTCTCTCTCTCTCTCCCTCTATTGTTTTCTCACCCTTCACCCTCTATATCCTCTTTCACTAGGTCTCTCACTTCCTCCATGTCTACCTCTCCCTTTGTATCTTCTTACTCCTCTATCTCTCTTTGTTCTCTTATCTCTCATCTTCTCCCTCCCTCTCTTCTCCAAGTCTCTTCCTCCTTTTATTTATCTCTCCCTTCATACTATTGATTAATGAACTTTGATCAACAACCCAAATATTTATTTATTTATTGTGGTTTGTTGAGTAAACTCAACACCATTCCTCCCTCCCTTCCTCCTCCCCTTCTCTCTTATTCCCTCTCTCCATTGTCTATGTTGTCACCTCTCCCTTCCACCATCTCTCTCTCTATCCTCTCTCTAGGTTTTTCCCTCCTTCCATCTCCACCTCTATACCTCTCCATCCATTTCTTATTACCCACCTCTCTATATCCCGCTCTATCCATCTTACCCCTATATCTCCCTACCTATATCTCTCACCTCTCTCTCTCTCTCTCATGCCCTCTATATATACCTCTCCCTCTATCCCTTCCTACTCTCTCTATGTTCTCCCTCCCCTCTCTAGTACATCCCTTCCATTTCTTCCTCTTTCCTTCTCTATCTCTCCCTAACTCCTAAAACCTGCATCTCATCTCTCTCTCCTCTCTTGGTCTCTCCCTCCATATCTTCTTACTCCTCTATCTCTCTTTGTTCTCTTTTCTCTCATCATCTTCCTCCCTTTATTTCCCTCTCTCTCTCTCTCTATCTCCCCCTCCCTCCTTGCCCCCATCTCTCTCCCTCCCCCACTCTCTTATTCACTCTACATTGTTTAGGTAATCACCTCTCTCTCTCTCTCTCTCTCTCTCTAGGTTTCTCCCTTCCTCTTCACCTCTGTAATGCCCGCCAAAATACCTTAGAGAAACTAACCAACTAATAAGGAAAATAGAGATTTTTTTTCTAAAGTACTAATATTGCACATACATAACTAATATAATCTCCAATAGAAGCATACATCACTTACACATGATTATATGAACATAAATAGGAAAGAAAAATCAAGAGAATCACTTACATACATAACTAATATAATCTCCAATAGAAGCATATATCACTTACATCACTATCTCAACCTTTGAGAGAATCAAGAGAGTTTGGTTTCCTCTCCAAGGCCTTCCCAAATTTCATCTTGAGCCTATACTAGCACTCTAGGAAATGAGTGGATCACCACAATTCATTTCATTATCTTATTAATGTGACACCTACTACCCATCTCATATAAGTTAATTAATTATTCAAGGTTATCACTTTCTTACATAAACAACTCCCAATGATATCTCTTGGTATTTTAGACCTCAACACCCGTCACTAGTGATATCCTAGTGGCCTATCTCTCATGATCTCAATACTCACTTGGAAGAAACTCCCCCTGTCATGTTCCTAAATCTAAGGGTATTAAAAACATATGTATACTATAAAATAAGGCTCTTCTAAAGGAAGATCACATAATATATACATATATCCAGTTAAGGATCCATAACCAAATCTGATCCATAATCATTAATATTTAATATGGCCAATGCCAAAGTAATAGAACATTTCCAAATCATGGTTACCAATAATCACAACATCAATACATCTCCATAACTATTTTTCATTAAATCAATCACATGGCATAACCAATGAAAAAATCCGTAATACAACATATATCCATCTCGAAATAAATAGATTAGTATTGGAATGATAAAGGGATTCATAGAAAACTCAAAACAAGCCTTTGGTCTGATAAAAAAATAACTCAGACTGCAAAAATGACTGACAAAATAAAGAACAATAGAACAAAACATACACAGATTACATTGGTGATTACAAAACAAACCTTGACACTTACATTAACTAGAACAATGAAATCAAACATTGATTTAGTGCATATATCACTTCTTGTAGTTACTACTCAAATAGGCACAAACGATATTTAAAAAATGCATATGTTCAATAGTGCAATGCATAAATGACACAAAATAGTGCATTCAACCATAACACTACAACATACAACAAAATAATAGCAATACATATACATTAGCGCATTTGCTCACCAAAATGATACATATGTGATAAAGAGTCCAAATCAACTTAGTTGCAAAATAAAATAAAATAATTAAGTCTAGAAATGACTAAATACAAATTATGACATCAAATAAGAGCTTACAAGGGCGCTACTCAACCCAAGACAACAATACAATATAAGGTTTAAAAGTCCAATAAAATAGATCAAGGGAAAATAGTTTCCTGACATTGCATAGAATCTCACTCTTGACAACACAACTAAAATCACAACACAAAATTCAACACAAATATAAATAGTATCCAAAGGTACCAATAACATAATCCTCTTGTGCTACAATTATAAGAGGTCAAATATTAAGGCAATACAGAAAACAAAGATCTAGAGTCTATTACTGGCATTCTATTTCCACAAATAAAACTAGAGGATTGCATAAAACACATAACCATTCATTTATCAAATAGAAAACAACATTTCCTTTCCTTGGCCATAGTAAGCAATCATATACAAACAATCTTTTCAAATGCACATAGAGGGATTCAAAACCACCAACCTGGAATTTAAAATTATGGATTTTTGTTTTTGCAGAAGAACAAAACACAACCCAACCAATACTCCCCATGAAATCATAGCTTCAATCAAAACCAAAACCAAGCTCCAATCTTCATGCATACTTAGAAAACTCTATTTCCATACCGAAATAACCTCTTGAAAATCTCAAATCTTCGAATTTAAAAATTAGTCCCAAAACCATGCCTCATCACTACCAAATAAAAAATAATGAAAAATATAATAAACTCTACCAACTAGCTCAAAAATCATGGTAAAATATAATAAAATAATATTAATCCCAATACAACTCTCAAAAGCCAATAGTAAAAGAGGGTAGGTAAATAAATAATGAAAAAAAAAAGTAAAAGGATAAACAATATTAAAAATAAACCAATAAAATAAATAACCAATTAAATCAAAAGCACAAATAATACAAATACTCAATTAAATATAATTCAATAAAATAAACATCAATTTATTATAAAATCCCAATAATCAAATCCATATTTATATTTAAATATCCAAACCAACAATTAATTAATTTAATCACCAATAAACTATATTTATCAATTGATCTTAATAATTTAATTAATTAAATAATCATAGCTCCACAAGGCATCCCAATATAGGGATTCACATAAAATACAATACCACTTACACCTAGCAAGGCAACTCTAGCCACGACACCAAAATTGATAAGGTACCAACTAAGCCTAGAGTCTGTGATAGGGTCTCATGTCACCTCTTGTCAACTTGCCATTGGGATTAGACACATTGTTGGCCATTTGGAGGAATAGATTATGTGTTACATTGATGTTTTGCCATTGATGTCAACACTAGTTTTTTTGGATGCTTTACTAGCACCCTTCTGGTCCCGGTAGGATGTTTGGTTTCTGGTTGGTTTGGATCCGGAATAATCTGATATGTTCTGGTATGTTTTTGTTATGGAATAGGCCTATTCATGCTACTCATGTTCATATTTAGTCAGTTAGTTTTGGCCTAGTGATCTGATACTATCATGATTGCTTGGAAGCTTGGTTTGTGGTTCTGGTGAGGGTTTCATCGATAGAGCTTTGATGAAGATATTTGATGATATGCATAAGTGGTGTTGGCACAATTTTTGGTGGAGATTCAGGATGTTGATGGTGATCATGTTCGAGACTTGGAAAATTGGGTCTCGGTTGATCTAGGTTATGGATTGGGTTAATGTAACATGTGGATTGGACCTCTCGATGTGTTTTTGGGATGTCTTATGGGTTGGATATTATTTGTTTGGTCTAAGGCCGACATGTTTTGTAATTATGTAACTGGTTTATTGTCTAGTGACCAGCCTGATTGTTTATGGTCGAGGGTTTGTATATATATGTTGTAAGATCTCATTGTAAATCATATCATGACATGGGATGTATTGTGTGAATATTGTAATATCATTCAGGCAGAGGATTTGGTCGATCATTGGAGCTTGAGTTGGGTTTATGTAAGAGGATTTAGTCCTCTGGTATTGAGCTTAACTAGAACTGTATTCAGGCATAGGAGTTGCTATCTTTGCAGTTCATTTATTCTTTTGGATTGTAGTATGGATTTCTATGTAGTCAGTGAGACTCCTTTTGTGATGAGCAATGCACTCTAGGTTGTTGGCCTTCCTACAAGTACAAGCCCCTCAATTGTAATTTACATACTTACTGTAGAAGTATTGTTTGACTGTGGCTAGGCTTCCTACCACAGTTTTTCCCTTTACCGGGTTTTCCACATATAAACCTTGGTGTCATGTGGATGGTATTTATTTTCTGATTATTGTTTATGCTTAACTTATTTATCTGTGATTCTGGTATTTGGTTTAAGAATTTCGGTATAATGTTTTGGGTTTTGGTATTAAAGTTTTAATTGCTTAATGTTCTAGTAATCTGTGACAATTGATTCGCCCCCCCTCTTAGTTGTCTTTCGATTATTTGAACTATCTAACAATTGGTATCAGAGCTCTGGTCCTCTCTACAGAAATCTTAACTGCTTGAGGAATATCCTATGGCGAATAACAGTTCAAGTTCATCTGGAGCTATCTTTCAGAGAGATATTCCTAGGCTTGATGGAACAAATTACACAGTATGGAAGATCTGGATGGAGACTCATCTGAGATGTCTCAGTAAGGAGATATGGGAGATCACACAGAATGGTGTTACACCTTATAATCTGACATTTGGAAATCTTCCTCCAGAAAACTTGGATAAGGAGCTTGCGAATGATTGTAGAGCAAGATAAGTTCTATTGTGTGCACTTTCTGATTAACAAATAATGGGATTAACTGACAAATCATGTAGAAAGGCTATATGGGATAATTTGGAGACTCTTAATGAAGGTGACCCTACTATGAAGATTGCTAAACTTGATGGTTACTGGATTAGATATCAAAACTTGAAGATGGAAGAAGATGAAAGGATTACTACATTCATGGAAAGGGTAAATGAGAATGTTATGGGAATTCAATGTTGTGGTGGAACTCTGAGTGAAGATGAAATTGTTTCTAAAGTTCTAATAGCCCTACCATCGGCTTACTAGATGAAGGCTACTACAATTAATGAATTAAGAACAATGGCTAATATTGTTAGTCCCAACCGATGCTGAGATAGGAGGGGTGAATCAACACTTAATCATATTTTCACAATTTAACTTTTAACTTTTAACTTTACTACATCCTTTATCCTCTTGCTATACTGCTCTATATTTTCTCCTTCCTACATCCTCATCTCATCATATTTTCCTCTTAGGCTATCTACTTTGGCCTTTTGAACATGGGGATCTCCCCCATAGTCTGTCTTCAGCTTATTCCATATCTGAAAAGTTGTTTTCAAATCTTGTACCTCAGCAAATTCATTATATGAAAGTGTGCTAACAATCAAATCCATAGCAGTAGTATTATCTTGCCTTTCCTTGATCTAGTCTAGAGTAAGAGTCCTTGAAGGTTCATTGTACTCTATGATCACATGATTCCAGTAGTGTTCACCTAGGGATCTTAAATAGACTTTCATTCTTCCACACCATAAGGTGTAATTCTCCTTTAAGAACTTAGGACCCTCCTTATGCATCATCTTGGATCTCTCCCTAATCCAATTAGGATTCTTCTGATTCTAGGGACCTGAAGCTCTGATACCAATTGTTAGTCCCATCCAATTCTGAGAGGGGAGGGGTGAATCAACACAATCAAATTTTCACAATTTAACTTTTAACTTAAATTTTCATTCATCTAAAATCCAACAATATACTTAATCACTGAAGCAAAATATACAAGCATGAAAAGTTGATAGTGACACCAAGAAGTTATCTCATGGAAACCCAAATGGGAGAAAACCACGGTGTGAGTAGGAACTCACAAAATTTGTACTCTTTTGAAGTATGTCCAGTTAAGAGCCATACCTACTAGGAGATTACAAAGACACTATTAGGTGCCACCTAGTTAAGGGATTTTGTTCAAGGCCGGTTAGTTTATTTACCCTATTAAGAGTAGCCTAGTTAAAGGACTTGGAACATCAATTAAGATGTCACCCAATTAAAGGATTTTACAATAGGAACCTATTAAAGTCCACCTGGTTAAGGGATTTATGTTGCAGTGGTTAGAAAACAACATATGGATGATCTATTGAATTAGCTACTCATAGCTTGATCAGATCTTAATATGCATCACACTCAATACACAATGGTTGTGTCTTCTCTACACAACATTGATTTTCTTCTTACACCTTCGGCTCTTCACTCATCCGGTCACCTATCCCTTGGCACTGCACTTTATCGGTCCTCTAACATTGGGCTCTGCATTCTACCGGTCCTCTGTCCTTCAGCTCTGCACTCAGTCGGTTCTGTGTCCTTCGGCTCTATACTTAGTTGGTTCTCTATCACTTGACTCTACACTTATTCAATTTACCTCAAACACACTCTACTATGCTAACACCTCTTAGAACTTCCTCTCTCTCTTCTCTTCACCTTGGATCACATTCAACAAGATTTCCTTGTTTCAAATTTCACAATAAAAAAACTTCTGAATGAACTCAAGAACACTTTATACAATTTTTGCCGACACTTTCAGGCATTCCCTCAATCAAAGAAATCATGGATTTCAGAAGATTCAAATTCAAAATCTCCCTCTCTTTCTCCATGCACCTTACAACAATTCTATCAAGTGTTTAACAACTTCTGCCACCACATCTCCCAAAGATAGATAATTTAGAGTCATGTTCAGTCAAATAAGTACGAACCAGAAAATCTACATGTAATCATGCTTGACTACATGATAACTGAAAGTTGAGCTTACCAACATGAGATTTGGCATACACACAAGCTCACCAACTCATCCTTTGCCACCGTAACTGAATAACTGATCACCACTCTAAGATTTAAGGTGATTACCTATCTTCCTTCTGTCATACCGGTGTATTGGTATGCCACTGCACTTCTATATTACTGATTCATCTTTTAATTGTTGGTTTATTGTGATAGCATCAAATCTCTTCCCCTATTTGCCAATGAGTTACTGGTTTGCATACAACTTTAAGTTTTCTTTCTTGAGTCACTTTTTGTGACTTCATCATCATCAAAGTGACCAATCTTCCTAAATGATAGACTGGTTGGCTTAGTCTATCTTTCCTTGAGCTGATTGAACCTTTGACCATTCAATACCAATGTTGTTTCTATGTAATGTAAGTCATCATTTTTTCTTACTGAAAAAACAACACCATTTTACCTATACCAGTTCACTGGTAAGTGTTGGACATCAATGACAAATCTTAGCACATATATCAGTTCTTTGGAATGATCAGTTTTGACAATGCCAACAATCCAATAATCTTGCCCTTTGGCATTGATGGAAAACACTTCAAAATCTGGCTAATTAGTTGCACATTCCTTCATCTCTATACCAGTCCAGTCATTACTTTTTCCCTGAGTAATGAATATCTTCCCCTGTCACTAGTCATACTCTGATACAACAACTTCTTCAGCTCAATCACTACCTACCATCCAATGCTCGAGAACTCTAATCATATCTCCCTCTTTGACAACAGTGCCAAAGAGTCCTTTTCTGAACACTTAAAAGACTTCTCCCCCTAACTAGAGTAGTCCACACTCATCAATCTAGTCATTTTAAGAAAAGCTTACAATTACACTAGATTGATGTAGAACCCATTTTGCTTACTTTACTGAATGGAGGGGCATAACCCCCAACTTACCTCTGAGATAGTCAAAGGTGTCCTTCTGTAGTGGCTTGGTGAAGATATCATCCATCTACTCTTTTGTTGGTATATACTCCTACATCACTTCCTTTTCTCTAGCTTGTTCCCTTAGATAGTGATATCTGATGGCTATATGCTTCATTTTAGAGTGCATCATCGGGTTCTTGGATATGTCAATGGCACTATTGTTGTCACAATGAATCAATATTTGTCCAATCACTTTTTCTTGTATTCCTTCTAGTAGTTGCTTGATCCAAACTATTTGTGTGCATTTGATTGCAGAAACTACAAACTCAACCTCATTTGTGGATTGAGATATGCAGTTTTGTTTTTTACTTATCCAGGATACAATCTTGTCTCCGTGAAAGAATGCACCTCCACTAGTGCTCTTCATGTCATCAATGTTTCCAGCCCAATTTGAATTAGTAAAGACACTTAAACCGAAGTCTCCCTTGTATGGATACTAGAGACCATACTCATCAGTCCCCTTTAGGTATCTAAATATTGTTTTGACTGCCATCATGTGAGTCTCTTTCGGATTTGCAGAAAATCTGGCAACCAAGCCAACAACTTGTGCTATGTTCGGTCTCCTATGTATTGCATACTGTAACTTACCGATCATGGACCGGTAACATGTCTCATTCACTTCTTCAACCTCATCATATTTAGATAGCTTTCAACCTGTAACCATTGGAGTTCCATCAGTTTTGCAATCTTCCATTCCAAAAATTTTCAAAATTTCCCTTATGTACTTAGTCTGACTGATGAAGATGCCATTCTTTTATTGAGAGACTTGCAAGCCAACAAAAAAATTTATCTCGCCAATCATGGACATCTCAAATTCTTGCTACATTTGCTCTGCAAAGATTCTACTCATCTCATCATCTCCCCCAAAGATGATGTCATCTACAAAGATCTCAACAATTAGGTGTTTTCCTTTAGCTCCACTCTTCAGATATAGGTTACTATTATCACTGATTCTTTTGAACCCGATGTTTAGAAGATATGAGTGTAACCTCTCATACTAAGCTCTTGGTGCCAATTCAGCCCATACAAAGACTTATGTAACCTACATACCATATTCTTCCCATCCTCAGATGCAAACCCTTTTGGTTTCTCTATGTATACTTCTTCCTCTAACACCCCATTTAAGAATGTTGATTTGACATCCATTTGGTATACTTTAAACCTTTTATAAGCTGCATAGGCCAGCAAAATTCTAACCCCTTCCAGCCTGGCCACCAGTGCAAAGGTTTCTCCATAGTCCAAACCTTCTTCTTGAACATAGCCCTTATAGACAAATCTTTCTTTGTTTCTTATCACTTTACCAGTTTCATCCATTTTATTTCTGAATACCCACTTGGTGCCTATTACATTTTTGTTTTCCGGTCTAGGCACCAGAGTCAATGTATCATTTTCTCAATTTTCTCCAATTATTCTTCCATGGCTTTGACCTAGTCATCATCTTTTAGAGCCTCCTTTGTTGTTTGGGCTCAAAAATGGAGAACATACACCCATTCTCTCTTGCTCTTCTTCTAGTTAGAACTCATGCATCCTTATCACCGATGATATTTTCTGTAGAGTGATTATTTCTGACATATTTGGCCAATATCGGTTCACTCCTTGGAGCTTCTTCTACTGGTTGTGTAGGTTCTACTTCATAGGATTCTTCATTATCCACTTCAATAGGATCTTCTTCAGTAGGTTCCACCAATACATTATACTCAAACCCTTTATAGTCCTCTGATTCAATCTTATTGTCCTGTTCATTTTTTTTAGAGTACTCATCTACCTGACATTTGCACTTTCTATAATCTTACTGGTCCTTTTGTTTAAACAACAACATGCCTTTCTCTTTGTTGAGTAGCCTAAGAAGGTTCCTTCATCACTCTTGGGATCAAATTTTCTAGTGTACTCATCCCTCTTGATATAGCACCTACTTCAAAATACTTTGAAATAACAAAAATTAGTTGAGTATCCACTCCATAATTCATAGGGAGTTTTATTTGTCCCTTTCTTTACCTATATCTAGTTCAAAGTGTATACAATAGTTCTTATTGCTTCTCTCTAGAAGATATGTGGGATGTCCTTCTATATCATTAGAGTTCTTGCACAATCAATAAGAGTTTTGTTTCTTCTTTCAGCAACTCCATTTTGCTGAGGTGTTCTAGGTGCAGACATTTGTCTCAAAATCCCTTGTTCCTCACAATAATTCGTGAAATCTTGAGAGGTGAACTCTCCTCCTCTATCTAATCTCAGACACTTCAAATTATTACTGGTTCCTCTCTCTACTCAAGCCTTAAACACCTTAAACATGTGAAAGGATTCATATTTTTCCTTCAAGAATATAGCCCACATCATTCTTGAGAAGTTATCCATGAACAACATAAAATACTGGTCTCCATAGAAACTCTTGGTTCTCATGGGACCACAAGGGTCTGTGTGAACTAAGTCTAGCACATTTTTTAGATGAGAAAGTTTTTCTGCTGAAACTAGACCCGGTCAACTTTCCTAGTTGACACTCTTTGCACATAGCATTTTCAGGTTTTACTATGTCAGGCATACCTCTGATAGATTTTGCCTTACTGACTTTTGTTATTCTATCAAAGTTAACATGACACAATATTTTGTGCCACAACCAACTGTCTTCAACCTTAGTCACTAGGCAATTACCTATGGTGGTGTCTAGATGAAACAGATTGCCTCTTGATTGTTTACCAGTGGCAATCAAACTTCCTGATTTTTCATTTATTTTACATATTCCTTCATTGAACTCTAACCGGTAACACTTATTTTTAAGTTGTTCAACACTTAACAAACTATATTTTAATCCCTCTACCCAAGAGACATCATCACTATTTTTCTTATCATTTAGGGCTATAGACCCTTTACCTTTTATTGCACAAGGGGCATTATTTTCAAATCTCACAGTTCCTCCATTGTAGTCCTCCATGTTGAGGAATTTGTTCCTATCACCAGTCATGTGGTGAGTGCAACCACGGTCGATCACCCATTCTCCACATTGGTTTGTGCTAGAGATAAATGCCATATCTCCTTCCTTTGTGTTGTCCTCCTTGACAAGAACAAATGCAATGCCATCTCCATCAAATCCCTCTGATTCTTCATCAGTGACTCCTTATATAAGATAAATTTCCTTCTTGCTCTTGTTCCTGTAGCTTCTAAAATTATCCTTCCTGTATCTATCATTGTCAGGACATCTTGAAACAATTTGACCTATCTTATTACAGGAGAAGCACTTTAAGGGTAGTTTACCTTTGTATTTTCCTTTACCTCTTGGTAATATTCTTGCTAATAGAGCTTCAATTTCATCTTGCTCCTAGTCCTTAGATAGCAGATTGTCAGTTTCATGGGAATGATCAGTTCTGGTAGTAGAACTACTACCGGTTTCTTTCCTTCTTCTTGTTGGTGCATACATCATGGATGCTTTGAAAGAAGCATCAATATTTGGTATGATATTTTCATAATTTCTCAACTCAAAAGAAGTCAACTTACCAATCAGTGAGTCAAGAATTACATTGGTTGTTCCCAAGGATATGAGTTCTTGGATAATAGAGACCCTTATTGCATATTGTGGTAGCAAGGTTCTCAGGATTTTTCTCACCACATCATCCTCCTCAAGCTTTCTTGCAACACTTTTAATGGATATTACTACATCCTTTATCCTCTTTCTATACTGTTCTATTTTTTCTCCTTCTTGCATCCTCATCTCATCATATTTTCCTCTCAGGCTGTCTACTTTGGCCTTTTGAACATGGCGATCTCCCCCATAGATTGTCTTTAACTTATTCCATATCTAAAAAGTTGTTTTCAAATCTTGTACCTCAGCAAATTCATTATCTAAAAGTGTGCTAACAATCAAATCCATAGCAACAGTATTATCTTGCCTTTCCTTGATCTGGTCCAGAGTAAGAGTCCCTGAAGGTTCATTGTACTCTGTGATCACCTGATTCCAGTAGTGTTCACCTAGGGATCTTAAATAGAGTTGCATTCTTCCACACCATAAGATGTAATTCTCCTTTAAGAACTTAGGACTCTCCTTGCACATCATCTTGGATCTCTCCGTAATCCAATTAGGCTTCTTCTGATTCTAGGGACCTGAAGCTCTAATACCAATTTTTAGTCCCAACCGGTTTTGAGAGGGGAGGGGTGAATCAACACTTAATCAAATTTTCACAATTTAACTTTTAACTTAAATCTACATTCATCTAAAATCCAACAATATACTTAATCACTAAAACAAAATATGCAAGCATGAAAAGCTGACAGTGACACTAAGAAGTTATCCTGTGGAAACCCAAATGGGAGAAAACCATGGTGTGAGTAGGAACTCACAAAATTTGTACTCTTCTGAAGTACACCTGGTTAAGAGCCATCCCTATTAGGAGATTACAAAGACAATGTTAGGAGCAACCTGGTTAAGGGATTTTGTTCAAGGCTAGTTACTGCCTTTAACCTATTAAGAGTAGCTTGGTTAAAGGACTTAGAACATTAATTAAGATGTCATCCGGTTAAGGGATTTTATAATAGGGACTTGTTAAAGTCCACCTGGTTAAGGGATTTATGTTGTAGTGGTTAGAAAGAAATAAATGGATGATCTACTGAATTAGTCACTGATAGCTTGATCATATCTCAATATGCATCACACTCAATACACACCAGTTGTGTCTTCTCTGCACAACACCGGTTTTCTTCTTACACCTTTAGCTATTCACTCATTTGGTCACCTATCCCTCAGCACTGCACTTTATTGGTCCTCTGACATTAAGCTCTGCATTCCACTGGTCCTCTGTCCTTTGGCTCTACACTCAACCAGTTTTGTGTCCTTCGGCTCTGTACTCAGCCAATTCTCTTTCACTCAACTCTACACTTAGTCAATTTACCTCAAACACACTCTACTATGCTAACACCTCTTAGCACTTCCTCTCTCCCTTCTCTTCACCTTGGATCACATTCAACAAGATTTCCTTCTTTCAAATTTTATGATCAAAAACTTATGACTAAACTCAAGAACACTTTATACAATTGTTGCCGACACTTTCAGATATTCCTTGAATCAAAGCAATCATGGATTTCAAAAGATTCAAATTCAAAATCTCCCTCTCTTTCTCTATGCACCTTAGAACAATTTTGCCAAGTGTTCAACAACTTCTACCACTGCATCTCCCAAAGATAGAAACTTCAGAGTTGTGTTCAGTCAAATAAGTGTGAACCAGAAAATCCGCATGTAATCATGCTTGATTGCATGATAACTAAAAATTGACCTTACCAACATGAGATTTGACATAGACCCAAGCTCACCAACTCATCCTTTGGCACTGCAACTGAATAACCAATCGCTGCTCTGAGATTTATGGTGATTACCTTTCTTCCTTTTGTCATACCGGTGTACAGGTATGCCATTACACTTCTATATTACCGATTCATCCTTTAATTGTCGGCTGCTTGTGCTAGAATCAAGTCTCTTCCCCTGTTTGCCAATGAGTTACTGGTTTGCATACAACTTCATGTTTTCTTGCTCGAGTCACTTTTTATGACTTCATCATCATCAAAGTAATCGATCTTTCTAAATGATAGACCGGTTGGCTTAGTCTATCTTTCCTTGAGCTAATTGAACCTTTGATCATTCAATACCAATGTTGTTTCCATGTAATGTAAGTCATCAATTTTTCTTACTGAAAACATAACAACATTCTACCTATACCACTTCACCAGTTAGTGTTTTTACTAGTAAGTGTTGAACATCAATGACATATCTTAGCACATATACTGGTTCTTTGGATTGACCGGTTTTGACCATGCCAACAATCCAACAAATAATTCTATCAACAAAGATATTTGGGAAATTATTTGGTTTTGAGCTTGAAGAATTTGGACCATCTAGAGCTGTGAAGTTTGTGTTAGAATCAATGATAGTCCCAAAGACACTAAGAGGGGGGTGAATCAGTGTCTAGCCGGTTAGTAGAATATTTATACTTATTAAGAATTTTGCATCCCAAAATAGTGTACCGGTAAATAAGAATTAATGCAGCAAATAAGAACAATAGAGATAGTATAGAGAACACACCATAACACAAGATATTTAACGAGGAAAACCAGTGTGGGAAAAACCTCAGTGGGATTTGTGACCCACAATATTCACTCACTGGCTAATGAATAAATATTACTTACAATGAGGCAGCTACACATGCAAGAAGGCTAGCAGCTAGAGCTTACTGCTCAATTACAAAATAGAAGTCTCACTGACTTACAAAATGGATTATTAAAATTCAATACAATGTAATACTTCAAATCAACATCATGCTAGGTTTGGTACCAGTTTAAGCTCAATCTATAACCAAAACCTTTGTTGTGAACTATATCACCTTATACAAAATTGCCTTATACTTCTCATCTATCCTCTCTCTCTCTCTCACATATCAAAATGACCTATAAGATCTCATACATATATGAGTCTTTTACAATATGACATGTTGGCTTTTACAAGAGATAATTATATTATAAAACAATAAAAAAAAGTTTATTCCATGTCAGCTTGAGTGTCGATATGCATTGTTTCCGATGTCAGTGAAGTGCCTGCCAGTTTATGTAAAGTCTATTGCCGGTGGGTTGCCGAATGATTTCCAGTTGGTTGCCATCAATGACAACATCAACTATTCTCATAAGAGTGTAGAATGCCAATAGTATAAACCTTCTTTTAATGCATCTACATCATCAACTGGTAAGAAAGATTGGAAAGCTTTATATGCAAAGGAATTGGATGATATGAAGAGAGAAGATGATGAGTTTGATAAACTTGAAGAACTATTTGCTAGAAGAGTACCTAAATGATTGGTAGGAAGCAAGTATGAAGTAAAAGCACCTTTTAAATGTTTTACATGTAATAAGATTGGTCATTTTGCATCTAGATGTCCTTAAAGGAATTCAAGATTTGAAGAGAGAGTTACAAAATCTTTTAAGCCTAACCCTGGATATCAGAACAAGTATAAGTACAAGAAAAACATAGACAAATCATTCTCCATAGTAGATGAGGAAGGTGTGACTTACTCTGATGATGAACTAGCAGAAGACTCTGCTAGTGGTTCTGACAAGGGGATGAAATGGGTGTTCCTGGCTATCAAGGAAGATGTTCCAACACTAGAAGAGAATGTACCTGAAGAGAAGACACTTGATACTAAAATTGAAGACAAGGATGAATGGGTAATTGATAGTAGATGTTCACATCATATGACTGGAGATAAAAGGAAATTTCTATCTTTGCAAGAATTTGATGGCGGTCTGGTTAGATTTAAAGATGACAAAGCATGTATGATCAAAAGAAAAGGAACTATATCATTGGATGGTAAGAACAATACTGATAATGTTTATTTTGTTGAAGGTTTGAGGCATAATCTTTTGAGTGTAGGATAATTGGTGGATAAGGGATTTCAACTATAGTTCAAGGATGGAAAATGCAAAATCATTAATAGATCTGGTTTGGAGATTGCAACCGGTACACAGACAAAAGGTATTATATTTCATTTGAATTCTGGTGAGAAGACATGTTTGATTGCACAAATTGATGAGAGTTAGCTATGGCATAAAAGGTCGTGTCATGTGAATTTTGATTGCATTGTTAAGATTAGTTCAACTAAGGTAGTTAGAGATATACCTAATATTGTGAAGCCCTATAATCCAGTATGTAAATAATGTCAAATGGGAAAACAGGTCATAACATCTTATTCATACTAATTTATGTGGCCCTTCTAGAGAAAAGTTTTCAAGGTGATAGATATTTCATGCTATTCATTGATGATTATTCTAGAATGATGTGGGTTACTTTTCTAAGGGAGAAATCTGAGGCTTTTGAAAAGTTTAAAATATTTAAGGCTAAAGTGGAAAATGAGACATGATTGAAGATTAAGTGTTTGAGGTTAGATCATGGTGGAGAATTCACATCCGGTGAGCCTACTAACTTTTGTGAGAAGCATGGTATAAGGAGATAATTTTCTGCTCCTCGGACACCTCAGTAGAATGGAGTTATGGAAAGGAAGAACATAACTATCTTGGATGCTACTAGACTAATGATGGAGAGAAGTAGTGAGCACATCGGTTTATACATTCAAGAGAGTACATATCAAAGGAGAAACCAATAAGACACCTTATGAATTATGGTTTGGCAATACACCTACAGTTACATATTTCAGAATCTTTGGTAGTAAATGTTATATCAGGAGAGATGATATCATTGGCAAATTTGATCCTAGATGTGATGAAGGCATATTTATTGGTTATTCTAATAAAAGAAAGCCATATAGATGTTATAAAAAGAGATTGCAGAGAATTGTGGAGAGTGCTAATGTCAAGGTGGATGAGATGAATAGAAGTCAAATCAAAGTTTATGAGCAAGAATTGGCAGTGGAAATGATTATATCTAAACTGGTAGCATCTTTACCAGAACATAATGTTGAACCAGTTACTCTGCAAGTATCAGAAAATTCAACAATAACTGAAGAACCGAGAAGAGGAACAGAGAGTCAAAAGATCAAATCATCCAGGATAAGAATAATGGAGTGATGACAAGAAGAAGACTGGCAACTAATGAGGTATGTTTAATTTGTCAAGTTGAACCGGTGTCAGTAATTGAAGCATGTAAAGATGAATGTTGGTTGAAAGCTATGGAAGAAGAATTAGATCAGATTGAGAATAATAACACATGGACTTTAGTTTCCCACTCTAAAAATAAGAATGTTATTGGAATGAAATGCATTTTTAAGAATAAATTGAATGAGGATGGTCAAGTTGTAAGAAATAAGGCTAGATTGGTTTGTAAAGGATATTCTCAGAAGGAAGGAATTGATTATGGTGAAACTTTTGCACCTATAGCTAGGATTGAAGCTATAAGATTATTTCTTGCCTATGTTGCCCATTAAAACTACAAGGTTTATCATATGGATGTTAAGTGTGCATTTTTGAAAGGGGATCTTGATGAAGAAGTTTATATTGAGCAACGTGATGGTTTTTTACTTTCAGATGATACAAACATGGTTTGCAGGTTAAGGAAAGTTTTATATGGATTGAAACAGGCACCTAGAGATTGGTATGCAAGATTGGATAAATATCTTTTGAAGCTTGGTTTTACTAAGGGAAATGCTGACAATAATTTACATTATAAAGTCATTGATGATGATATATTGATTATTGAAGTATTTGTTGATGACATCTTTTTTGGAGGTGCAGATAAGTTGTGCATGAAATTTTCTAAGAATATGGAGAAGGAATTTGAAATGTCTATGATTGGGGAAATGAAATGTTTCTTAGGTTTGTAGATTACTCTGACTGACAAAGGTATTTTCATCTATCAAACTAAGTATGCTAGGGAATTGTTGAATAAATTTGGTATGGGAGACTCTAAACCTATAAGTACTCCTATGGTTACAAATGAGAAATTGACAAGGAAAGATGTTTCTAAACCAGTAAATCCTACAAGATACAAATCTATGATTGGAGGTCTACTATATTTGACTCAGACTAGTCTTGACTTAATGAATGTTTTTTGTATTGCATCTAGATTTCAGAGTGATCCTAGAGAAAATCATGAGAGTGTGGTGAAAAGGATTTTTAGATTCTTGCAAAGTACATCTGAATATGGTTTGTGGTATCCTAAGGATGATGACTTTACTTTATGTGCATATACAGATGTTGATTGGGTTGGAGATGTTGATGATCGGAAAAGTACTTTCGATGGAGCTTTCTTTCTTGGAAAGAAGTTTGTTTCATGGATCAACAAGAAACAATCATGTACTTTTTTATCTACTGATGGAGCTGAGTATGCTGTTGTTGCTACTAACTATACATAGGTTCTATGGATGAAGGAAATGTTGAAGGATATCAAAGTGCATTGCACTAGACTGGTAGTTATTCACTGTGATAACTCTACTGCTATTGACATATCAAAGAACTTGATATTTCACTCTAAGACAAAGCATATATCTATCAAGTATAACTTTTTGAAGGAGAAGGTGGAAGAAAATGAAGTTAGACTGGTTTATGTGAACACTAAAGAGAAGATTGCAGATATTTTAACTAAACCTTTTCCTAAATAATCACTTAAGTACCTGAGAGACAGATTAGGGGTTGCTACCCCTCTGACAGAGAACTGATTGATGCTTTTTGGCATTAGTCCGATATGAATTATTAGAGTTATCATTCATTCCGACACTGCTGTGGGGATCCTACTGCTCAAGGGGAGTATTTAGCCTTGTGATTCAGTGGTTTTTATTTTTTGCTTTGATATTTTTGTCAGATTTATGTCATTAATGTCAAAGGGGGAGAGATATTGATGTGAAAAATTAAATAGTTGTATACATTAGGGGGAGAGATATATGTGTAATACAAAGATTTACAGAGATATCATTCACAGGGGGAGTTTGATCTTTGTTTCAGAACTTCATTGCTATATCTTTGTGTGGGAGATTGTTGGTTGTCTTTCATTGGGGGAGACTTGTTTGGCATTTCTTGGTACTTATATGTTTTTCACATCTAGTGTTGCCATCAATGCCAAAGGGGGATATTGTTGGCCACTTGGAGGAATTGATTATGTGTTGCATTGAAATTTTATCATTGATGTCAACAGTAGTTGTTTTGGATGCTTTACCGACACCCTTTTGGTCCTAGTAGGATGTTTGGTTTCTGGTTGGTTTGGATCCAGAATAATCTGGTATGTTTTGGTTATGGAATTGGCTTATTCAGGCTACTCATGTTCATATTCACTCAGTTGGTTTTGGTCTAGTGATCAGATGCTATCCTGTTTGCTTGGAATCTTGGTTTGTGGTTCCGGCAAGGGTTTCACCGACAGAGCTTTGATGAAGATCTTTGATGATATGTGATAATCTACAAAAAGGATGGTTAGAATAACAAAAACCAACAAACAGGGAGAAACAAGTGCTAGTGTTAGAAAATCAAAGATCAAACACTCTCCTAAGAAAGCATATCAAGAGAGACACTAAAAGCAAAATTGAGAATTTAACAAAGAAAATAAATGCAACAAGGCATCTCCAAATGCCTTCCACCATACTAGTAGCTTCTCCTTCCTTGTTTTTCTCCTCTCCATGTTCCCAAATGAGTGTAGCTCTCAATTGCTTTTTGCACTATTTTTGGATGTCTTATGGAGCTTCAAGATTATAAAATAAAAGCTCATGAAAATGCAAACATGAACAAGCTAAAAATGAGATATTATCTAATCTAGTGTTGATTTTAGTCCAAAAGAGTAAATGTAAATGATTATGCTAAATGCTCTCTAAAATTCACTATAAGTTAGATTTATATAAGTTTTCAAGATCTGGATTATGAAGAAATGAGCTCGATTTATAGGTAAAATGGAGCAATGGAGGGTTGAGATTGAGTAATCTCAACAAGGATCAGGATTGATGGGTTTATGATCTATGTGAGGACTTTCAACCCAATCCAGGGATGACAAATGTCGACAAGAGGTGGGTTGAGAGGAGAGGAAATAATCATTAAATGCTTGACATGACTTGAGGGTTAACTTGGGAGGTAAGGTTGATGTTGAGTTTGAAAGAATAAAGCCATTATCTAATAAATAATGTCTTTATCCAATGGATAAACTCTTGTGCAAGAGTTAGTGAGGATAACCATGGTCAAAGCAATAAATGCTTGAAGAGACCCATGGGTTAAATGAGGGTTGAGTTAGAGGTAAAGTCTCTAACCATGGGGGCAAGTGGATTTAACCATAAATGGTTATGTAAGCCATTAATGGTCATGTAAGAGCCATTAGTGGTTTGGAAGACTTTAGGGGTTAGCTTGTTGAACACATAAAGCATTAAATGCTTTTATAAAGACTTTGAAGGCTTTGAGAAGTGACTTCAAGCTATTTAGGAATGTGACAATATTTAGGAAATGGATTAGGCTAATTAGGAATGATTAGAAAGTGGTTAGAAAGGTCTAGAAGGGGATTTAGGATTGCAAGTGGGTTTGGTGGGTGAGGGAAAATAAGATTTAAATTAAAATAAAATTAATTTATTTCAAGTGTGGTAGCAACTTGCATTTGTAGGAGAATTTAATGATTTAAATAAATGTTTTAATTATTTATTTAAAAGAGGAAATGGGATTTAATTAAATAAATAGAATTTATTCATTTAATTGATTGTCAATTTGGTGTAATGAATTAATTAAAATAAATTGAATAATTTATTTAATTAATAGGAGAAAAATTGAGGATGAATTAATTAAATGTTAATTTAATTAACTGTTGGCTAGTGGATTTATTAATCAAATAAATAGTAAATATTCATTTAATTAAAATGGACATATTTATGTGACTACATTTGCCCCTCTTTGAGATGGTGCGGTTTATCACATCATTTCAAAGAAAGAAAAATAGGTGTGAAGAAATATGCCCTATAAATGTTAATTTAATGGGTGGTATGCCCCTTGAGAGATGGCCGAAATTTTTTGAAAAATCGGGCGATCTCGCGAAAAAGAATGAGAATTGGCAGGGAGGTAGAAGAGAAGAATTTAGCAATAACAGTGAAAGAATAGAAGAAGTTGGAGATAACACAAAGAAATGGGAGGCGCTGAAAGTTCACAGGGACCACGACGGTGAGCGAGGTAAAATTAGGTTTGAGGGCGAAGGGTATATATGGGGGCGAAGGTGTAAAAACAATGTCATTTGCATCCATTTCCACAATGATTCAGAGCTCTAATAGTGACTTTGTTGAAAGAGTGAGCAACAATCAGGATGCTGATACCAATAGCAGATCATCGACTAGAGCGGGTCCGTCGATTCTAGTGACCAGATGACTACGGACAAGTGGTACGCCAATTTGAATTTTTTCTTTTTATGCATTTTTTATGTCTTTTGTCAAGCTTCCAAGTTGAGTCAAGACAATAGCGCTAAAACTATACTATTGTCACCTAAACTAGCACTTTTGTGCTGCTATAGTGCTATTGTATAGTGGTTTTAGCGCTATCACAAGGTTTAGCACATTCGTGTAGTTCTTTTAGTGTGATCGAGTCAATCTTATAGCACGGTTGTCCTAGAATGGCATTGTTGTGTAGTGGTTTTAGCGCTATTGGTTTTTAGTGCTAGTGTGTAGTTATTTTAGCACGATTGTTACCAGAATAGCGTCATTGTCTGAAAAAAAGATGCCCTAGTGTTAGAAAAATAATCTCTTGATGCCAATGGTGGATGGATGGATAAGTTAGTTGTTTTGAACCATAGTAGCCCTGTTGAGACTAGGTCATTATGATAAATGCCTGTTGTAGTCTAGGTTTTCCATGATTGCTTACTTGTTGAGACCAGAAGATACTTGATCAGAGTATCTATTGATAGTCTAGGTTTAAACTTAAGAAAATTTGAAAAAAAACAACTAATGATGATGTGGATGTGTGTGATGTGTAGGAGGGTCTTCTCGTCTTATAGATGAGGGAGAGGCATCCAGCTACGCGGTAGTTGAGAGATCCATTGACAGAGGTTGAGATTGATTGCATTGTAGTGACATGCCTTTATGATGTGATGTACATGCCTATGATTCGGATGAATCACAGACTGATGATGGCATTAGCAGAGCAGTGGCACAATGAGACTTGCATGTTCCATTTGGCTATGGGTTAGAGGACTGTGACACTGGAGGATGTGTGGCAGATCTTGCACATCCCTATCCAAGGGGATCTGGTGACATATGACCGAGCATGGGGGACAACAGTTGTGCAATGGATATTTGATGAGGATGTTTTTATTCATGATGGCTAGATAGCATGGGAGGAGATAGCCGCATTATATGAGCCACTTCTAGTTGTGTTATGAGGGATTGTTGGGGGCTTTCTATGCCCTGATCGATGATCGCATGGAATGGTCATGGGTTGGGGCCAAGTTATAGAGTATATGGTGATTGAGGGGACCCTCTTTGCATTGGGACCATGCATTCTGGCACATTTATATCATGAGCTGCATAAGGTGGTGTACCAAGAGATGAGTTCTCTAATAGTTGGGATCACTCTTTTGCATATCTGGGCATGGGAGCACCTGCCCGTGACACAACCTGTTAGTCTGAGATTTAGGGTAGTAGATTAGCCCTATGTGTACATGTATAGAGGTATGATGAGTCAGCCCCACCTGGGGAAGTTAGAGTGGTGGCAGTGGGAATTAGATAATTTAGATATAGTGATATGGAGGCCCTATATTAAGTGTGAGCCTTGGGATGATGATGTAGAGGCATTGCCTTATGTATTTATGACATGGTACTTGATTGGTAGGACATCCTACAATGTGGAGAGATAGGTACCTGGCAAAGTGATGAGGCAGTTCGGTCAGAGGTAGGGATTGTCAAGTGTATTAGGGGAGTATGCACAAGCGGTACAGGAGATATTCTAGTGGGGGCCAGTGTTACTGTATGATCAGGCCTTAATGGAGTTTCGGACTTTACAAGAGAGACCATGGCATGTGAGGCCAAGGGTTGTAGATGTAGGGGTTATAGATGAGTACACACAATATATTACTACACATCCTATTCCATACATATCGGATCCGACAAAGCTGATTCTAGCTTTTGAGGATGATAGGAGATAGAGACAAAGAAGGAGAGGAGGTTGAGGACTTGTAGTAGATGGATGAGGTAGATGTGAGGGAGGTGGAAGAGGAGGTGGTGGTGGAGGAGCAGAAGGAGGAGGAGTTGGAGGGGGTGGTTGTGGTGGATTTGCAGGTGGGGGTGGATTTGGAGGTGGAGGTTGTGGGGGAGGATGGTTACAGCCGAGAAGGAGAGACGGGTAGCCATTATGACTATCATAGGGGCCTTTGATGTAGGGAGGAGTTAGATTAGGTGGCAGGGATATGGGGGAGGGAGAGGCACCTATGGATACAGGAGAGGGAGCTACTGGTGGAGGAGAGTGAGCTACAAGTGGAGGAGAGTATCTGATGGGGATGGGAGATGTGTGAGAGCATATGCTAGTATATATGCATACTTGACTTATAGTAGTCAAGGCATGGGTGGAGGAGATGGAGGCAGAGGTTGCAGCTAGGGATGTTTAGCTGTTTGCATGGGAGTTAGAGTTGACTGTAGTGCTGTGAGAGAGAGATGATATGGTGGAGAGATTGATGGAGCTGTAGGAGAGATTATGATTTGGGGTAGGAGCACAGGGTCCTACTGGGAAGGTGATGAGGGAGATACAGTGAGCTCAGGCAGAGATAGAGTATTGGTAGGGTTTATATGAGTAGGTGGTGCCATCCAGTCAGCGGGCACTGAGCTATTCACAGATGCATCGGGTGAGATTAGAGCAGTCTTAGAGGATGAAAAGTAGTGGTGGTGTGATGGGTCCTCCATGGAAAGATAGTGCGGGTGGTGCAGGGGGTAGTGGTGGAGCAGGTGGTGATGGGGGTGCAACATCTAGCCAGAGTGCCATTTGAGAGAGATTTATGTATTTTATTACAGTCATTTTTTACTGTGACTTGGATGGCTCTTGGTAGCCAATATTTTTGACATCACTGTACTCTGATACATGTATGTTTTTGCGAGATGATATATGATGTGATATATGAGGAGATCCCATATTTTGTGATGATATGTATGAATTTATTCAGGATGATGAGTTTATGATTTATGCCTAGATGGATGTTTTTACTTGTTAGATGTATATTATGATGAAATGATTTCTATATGCATGTTATGATGATTTTATGATGTCTATATGCATGTTTATGAATGTGATGCTAACATATTGTGGATGCAGGTTAATATATGTATTATTATTTGTTGTAATGCTTTATTTATGTAATGACATGATGATGATGTATGCAAAATGATTCTATTTATGAGATAGATAGTACTTGTATTTATGTTAATAAAATGATGATATGCAACTGTGTTTGATATGCTGAAATGCAATGAATCGAATGGTTTATGTAAATGTGTATAGATGGTTAAAAATGAATGCAAAAATAGATAAACAAATGATGATTCAAATGGCTATGTGATGATCTTAAATGAATGCACTTGTAAAATGAATAAACAAATGTTGAGAGAAATGTTTATGTTATGATTCTAAATGACTAAAAATATGACTAAGTGAAATGATAATGCAACTAAGGGATAATGAATAACTACACCTTAATGCAATTAATAGGATAATAAATGCATCTTAATGAATCTAGAGGAAACTTGTAAAGATGAGAATGAAAATGAATGAGTATAAGAATATACTGGATTGATAGATGAATGTACATTAACTAATAGATAGATAAATGCAAATGAATGCAACTAAATGAATCTAGATGAATGTATTGTAAACAAACTTAAATGATGATGAATGATTTTGAATGATGTAAGGATGCTAATCTAAGTGATAATGAATGCAACTAAATGATATTGAATGCACTTAAATGAATATCTAAATTGGATGAAATGAACCTTCATGCAAGTAAATGATAATGAACTAGATGCATTTAAATGCAACTAAATGTAATGGAATGATGATATCATGCGTTTATGATAGATGAATGCAAGTTGGTGAGAAATTGTATGATGCCTTGATGATGTATCATAGAACTCCGTCATGATTGTATCCAAGACCAATTTATATTAAATAACTTTGCATATTTAACTTGTTCACACTTGCATAAAAAACCATAAATATGAATAATGAATGATCAAATGGATGGGTGATATGCAACAGAATGCAATATAAACAATTGAGATGAAATGACGATCCATAGTGCTTTATTTTTCATCATTGAGCAATGGTAGTATCAATCTTGGATGAGGCAGTAGGAACCAAGTTTGGAGCATTGTACCTGTAAGCAAGCAGCATAAATATGGACCCTCCATAATGGTTCATGCTCATATGGTTGAGGTACACACTGTAGTCAGCAAGCCATAGTGATCCATGACTGTATTTTGCATAAGATCACGTATCTTAGTGAACTTCCCACGTAGATGCCATTAGTACATGCCCTAGAACTTCATTGGAATAATTTGCAAACAATAAAACAAATGATACTCAGGAACCATCTCGGCTACTCTAATCACTTGTGGATATCCTAGAGTAGCTTAAGAACCTAATATAAATGAATAAATAACTTATCAAACTGACCAAGTACTTGATAGCTTAAACATAATTTTCTTGTCAAAGAAAATGTTATCTTGTCTTTGTTTTGGTAAGGAAGGATGCATCATTGTTGAAGACAGTTGTGTGTACTTGTGTTGATTGTTTGGTTGATTTAATGAGTGGTCATCATTTGAGTAGCTCAAAATGTTGGTTTGATGTTTGTTGCGATGTGTATGTACAAAGGATTTCATGCGTTTCCATGTTTTTGATTGATTTTTGATGTTTTTATCATGTTTTTGGATTTTGTGAGTGTTTTGAGAATGTTTTTGAATTTTGTGAGATAGTTTTGAATGTTTTTAGATTTTGTGAGATAATTTTGAATGTTTTTGGATTTTGTGAGATAGTTTTGAATGAAGTACTCAATAAATCACAAGGAATGCAGAATCCACTTCCATCAATAGGTTAAGGGCATTGCCCCGAGTTTAGACATGACTATAAAAAAGCAGGATACAACATGGATGAAGTACTATCCTTGATTGTAGATCAATAACAAACCATGGTTTGACTGATGGATGAGTGGATGCAATGAATGTGATCACAACAAGTCTAAAAGACAATGGAGCCATATCCTTTACGAGTGGTGTTTGTTTTTCAGGATTCACCATCGTACTTACCCAAGGTTCCATCGGAGTGGTTGTTCATTGTTTGGATGCATGATGTTTTTGATGTTCTTTCTAATATGTATGTGAGCCTGATTCTTTGTACAACTTATGTATGAAACTATTTGAGGTGCATGTTATTGATTGGATCTACTAGCATTTCTCATTCTGAAGTAGCCAACTGATATGCCCCAGGCCCAAATACAATAGTGATAACATATGGACCCAAGCAGTTCGATTCAAACTTTCCCTGATGTTCTCTATTTGGTTGGTTATGAGGATTCTCTCTGAGAACAATATCACCTACCTCAAATGTATGAGGTTTAACCTGGTGATTATAGCTTCTTCTCATGCATTGCTGATAGGCCATGAGGTGGTTGTATGCAGCTTGTCGTCTTTCATCAAGTAGTTCCAAGTCTTGAAGATGGGAGAGTCGGTATGCTTCATCATCTATCAGATTATGCAAGGAAATCCATAGAGATGGTATCTCGACCTCAATAGAAAGGATGACTTATGCGCCATAGACCTGTGAGTAGGGAGTTGCACCTATAGAGGTTCAAATACTAGTTCAATACACCCATAGTGCTGGATTTAATTGAATGTGCCAATCATGATCGGCATCATTGATTGTCTTCTTGAGGATTCTCAATATGTTCTTGTTCGATGCTTTGGCCTGACCATTTCCTTGTGGGGAATAGGGAGTGGAAAAGTGGTGTTGGATGTGAAATTTCTCACAAAGCTCACGAATGTCTTGATTTTTGAAAGGAACTTCATTATCAATGATGATGGACATGGGTACACCATACCAACAGATGATGTAATTAAGGATGAATGAGGCAATCTTCTTGTTGATGACTTGGGTAAGTGGAAAAACTTTGATCCACTTTGTGAAGCTTTCGATGGCGGTAATAATGAATTTGTGGCCGTTCGATGAAGATGGATGAATTTTACCCATAAGGTCAAGTCCCCTTTGATAAAAGGTCCATGGTGTTGTGATTGGTTGCAATTCCTGTGCTGATGCATGTATCAAGTCTCCATGAACTTGGCATTTCTTGCATTTTCTGACAAAATAGTAGCAGTCTTTTTCCATGGATGGCCAATAGTATCCAGCATGCACGATCTTCTTTGCTAAGGAAGGACCACTTGAGTGAGTCCCACAAATTCCTTCATGTACCTCTTCCAAGGCCTTTTTTGTCTCATCCTATTCCATACATCGAAGGAGAATACCATCAAGACTGCATCGGTATAGGGTTTTAACAATGATGGTATATTGAGAGGTTTGGCAAATGAATGTTTTATGTTCGTTATTCGATTGGTTAGGAGGAAGTGTGTGATCATGGAGATAGGTGTAGAACTCACCATACCATGGGGATTTAGAACTAACAAGGTGACATATCATCTCAGATTTAGGGATATCATAAGCATGAATCCAAAGTTGTTCTACCAAGAACTCATAACATATTGAATTCTATGGAAGATCTAGGAGAGATGCAATGGTAGCCATGGCATTAGTAGCTCGATTCTGATCTCTAGGTATTTTCTCAAAGGTGATAGTTGTAAATGATGTCTTTAAACTATCCACCATTTGCTTGTACGACATGAGTTTATCATCCTTGGTCTGATATTCATCTATGACTTGTTGGATGACTAGTTGGAAGTTGCATATATTTGTAACTCTTTTAGTTTCCATTGTATGGCTAGTCTGAGTCCTGTAATCAAGGCCTCATATTTTGATATGTTGTTTGTATATGGAAAAGTTAGCCTGTAAGGCTTTGGGATGCTGTCACCTTGAGGTGTGATAAAAAAAATGCCTGACCCTGAGCCATGCCTAGTATATGAACCATCAAAGTATAGTATCCATGGTTGTGCTGCTGTGATCATGAATATCTTTTCATTTGGAAAATTAGAAATAAGAGGATGATCGCCTATAAGGGCTGCATCGAGCAATTGATCTGCAATAACTTGGCCCTTGATAGCATTATGGTCCACATACTCGATGTCAAATTCACTTAGAATAATCACCCATTTGGCTAAGTGACCTATCAATGCTACTTTGTTGAGTAAGTACTTTAGTGGATCGATCTTTGCAATGAGTTGTACTTTATGTGTTAATAGGTAGTGCCTCAATTTACTGGCTGCCAAGATTACTGCTAGGAAAGCTCGCTCAGTAGATGTGTAATTGAGTTCATAGCTGACTAGTGTGCAAGAGATGTAGTATGCAACACACTCTTTCCCTTTTGCATTATGTTATGCCAGCAGTACTCACAATGCTATATTAGTTGCTGAAATATAGAGAAATAGAGGTCTACTTGGATTTACTAGTTGTCCAATGAATCTTGAGATGGATTGTAGTCGCCCTTGTAATGTCCTTAGTTGATTTATGTTCTTTGGAGGTGGCATGTCCATGATTGCCTTGACCTTTGTTGGGTCGACCTCAATGCCTTTGCTTGAGACAATGTATCCTAGAAGCTTACCCGAGGTTACTCTAAAGACACATTTCTTTGGGTTGAGTAGAACATGATATTGTTCTAGTCTGTCAAAGATTTTCTCTAATATTTCTAGATGACCTTCTCTTGTTAATGATTTTGTTAGTAAGTCATTAACATAATCCTTCATTATGGTATGCATCATATCATGAAAGATAGTGGTCATTTCTCTTTGATAGGTTGCCTCTATATTCTTTATACCAAAAAGCATTACATTCCAATAGTATGTTCCCCATGGACATGTGAAGGTCATCTTATGTTGATCCTCTGGTGCAATATTTATCTGGTTGTACTCTAAAAAGCCATCCATAAGAGAAAGCATGACATGTCCTACTATAAGGTCCACGATCATGTCAATGTTTGGTAGGGGGAAGTATCTTTAGGCCATGCATTGTTTATATCTCTGAAGTCAGTATAGATACAGATGCCCCCATTTGGTTTTTTGATAGGTACAATGTTGGATATCCAATCTGCATAATCAATTGGTCTAATAAAACCAACATCCAAGAGTTTCTTAAGTTCTACTTTGACTAGTGCTGCAATCTAGGGGTGCATCTTGTGAAGCTTTTGTTTGAGAGGCTTAGCTCCTTCTGCTATGGTGAGGTGATGCATGACTAAATCAAGATCTAGACCAGGCATGTTTGCATATGACCATGTGAAGTTGATCTGATGCTTCTAGAAGAATTCTACAAACTTAAGTTGTTCCTCTGAAGTTAAAAGAGATGCCAGATGTATGTGGTGAGGAGTCTTAGAAGTCCGCATGTTGAATTCTTTTGTTTCCTCAATATGGATCATTGATTGTTCCTGATTTGTACCAGAAGGGAGAATGTCAAACCTTTCATCCATAGGCACCTCAGGGAGGTTTTCACGTTGGATACACTCTTTCTTTTTACTTTTTTGGGATCAAACAGTGCCATAGTGTGGTTTTCGCTAGAAGATCCATGTTTTATTGTAATATTTTTGTAGTTGAAAGGTTTGGCGTCTGCCCCGAAGTATGTTGCATTATTAAGTTCAATGGTGAATCCATCTTTGTGATCCTTTCTTGGTATGTTATCCCGTAGTTCCAAAAAGTCAATAATCACCCCATCGTTTTGGAATTCATCAAGGCATGGGGGATTGGATTGGTTCCATTTGATGAGTTCAGGATGGATAATGGGTGTTACCTCATCAATCAGGTTAAGTTCATAAGATGTGTCAGTGAGGGATAAGACATTATGGTGAAGGTCGTTGATGGTACTCTCCCTATCGGAATCAGGCATAGGATTTGATGTAGGGTCTATGGAAGGTGTTTCCAATTCAGGAACCCGAGAGGTTTTAATCTGTGCTTCTCTGTAAACAAGGATCTCTTTGTTGTTAGGCCCAATATGGAAAGCTAATGTACTGTGAGGGGAGGGGTGAATTAGTACTTCAAAACTTTTATTCAATAATAACTTTACTGTTATGCATAAACCAAATAGTGCAGTAACATAATATAAAGATAAAACAAATAGATAACAATCATACATGATTCACTCCATAACACATATTTTGGTAATGCAAAAACTCTTGGTTAGAGAGAAAAACTGCAGTGGGGATGGCACCCACAACTTCACTACTACAATAATAAAGGTTGCTCGGTTAGAGCTACATGTTTAGCTATTTTTGATAGCTTACCCTGTTAGGAGTATCAAGATCAGTTAGATCTACCTTGCTAAAGGATTTTACAACACTTAAACTAAATGTTGAATCTGGTTAGAGGCTTTACAATTTATAGACTTGATTAGAGTCTTTTACCCTGTTAAAGGTTTCTCTTACAACTTCAAAATATTACAATAAATCATTACAAATATCTGCAACTTTACATCTAGAATGTTATAGCAGATTCTATGTGCTCAGAATAGATTACCTTGCTTATAGCATACCTTGGTAACCTATATAGTAACTTGGTAAACCCTTCTGTTTACTCTGCTCTTTGACTGTCCTCTGAAATCCTTCTCGGTGACCTGTGTGTCTCTATAACAGTCATAACACTTAGTGCTTTCACATGTCTTGCTTCATATATCTCTATCTCTTCCTTTCTGTCATGCTACTTGTATATTTCTAATCTCAATCCATGTTGTATAAATAGATCTCTTATGTCAATGATCCATTCATTGCTTCGATCTTACAAACATGTTTTATTGAATGAATAACCATGCAAAATATTTCATTGGTTAGATGATCTCAAAATCATACACAATCTTAAAGTGCAATTTCCAATGTGATAATGGTTAGATGTTCCTTGATCTTGTAACATGTTTCCATATGTATGTCCAGGTTCAATGAATCTAGTAACATGTTTCACTCAGTGTATATCAACTCGGTGTGTCATATTTGCTGCTCATTAGACATAGAATGATACTCGGTAGATAGCTCGGTGTATCTACACTCTGAGACTACTTTCTTCTATAACTGACTAGACTGTGCATACCGACTGAATATTTCGGTAGAGATAACCGACTAGAGTATAGAGAATAACTTTGAACATAAAAACTAATGGAAAATTGATAAGTAGTAACAATCTCCCCTTTTGACATTAGTTGAGATGTTTGACAAAAACTACTTTCAAAGTTATAACTCAATAATCTATATACTTACAAAATTTGACTATACTGACAGTATATACAATATTCAATGAAATAATATATCCAGATATACTCCCCTTATCGATATACTATACAAAACTCTAATTTTGCATGCTTGGTGATCAATGTTCTATGTGTTGCACTTGTTCATTGCTTATTGTACTATTCACTAATTGGTTCACTGCTCTTGGATACTCTGCTCACTCGGCTTGGTATACTCCCCCTGTATACTATACTCCTTTTGTTTGATATTATACTTTGATGCTTTGAATACTATATCACTCCCCCGTTTTGACAAACATCAGAACTTAGTTACCATTTGGTGGTGGCAACTAGTCAAAAATGGATTTATACTTTGTCCGTGCTTCGGTGAGAGCGACAGAGAGGGCATCCTTTACATTGTCCATTAAAGAATTTTGTGCTTGAATAGCAGCCAATAATGATATTAAGCCATTTAGAGTGCTTCCCTCTTGTGTAGTAGATAAGGAGGTGGCTCAGTTGATCTATTCTTGGACGGATGAAAGATGAGGAAGCAATAATGTCTGAAGTGTCATTATGTTCATCTTGATCTTCTGTTCTTCATTTTTGAGGTCCAATTGTTGAGCCATGAGCTGTTGTAGCTGTGTATAGAAATTCTAAACTGAATTTGGCTCTGTGGTCAACTTATTTGAGAGATCTGTGATCTCTTTCTCAATTGCTTCTATTTTATTCTTGATAGCTTTAATGAATAAAGAAAATGTGTAGAGTTTTTGAAATAAATAAAGAATGTGCTTGAGTTGGGGAGTCAACTCAGCAATAAATTTGACAAGTTTAACTTTGCCAATAGCTATAGCTTTCTGTACCTCTTCTATCATTTTTGCAGTGAGCCCCTTGTCTTTTAGCTTGCTCAAATATTCTGATGCATCTACTCTAGATGTCTCTATCTTTGTTAGGAGTTCATCCAGTTGAATGTGGATGGCTACATCTGTTGACACTATAGCTTTAGGTAGCATATCTATTAAGAGTGCTTTCACCTTCTGAAGTACTTTATTTTTCTTTTGGATAGCCATTTGCTTCTTTTGTTTGGCCTTTGCTTTGCATAGTTCACCAAAATCAATGAGTGCTTGCCCCTTTAATTTTGATATGTCTACATTGGGCAACACTATTGGTTTTGACAAATCAACTTTAAAACTATGCTTTTTCATCTTCTTTTCTTTACCTTTCATCGATGGAACTAAGACAATGGCTTGTGAGGCTTGATGACCCTTGGTAGTTTGCTCGATAGAGGCAACACTTTGGTCGGTTTCCTTAGCCTCTGTAGTGTCCTTTGGTGTCTCAGTTACAACATTTTCAGTGCTAGAATGTGCTTGAGACATCTATTCTTGAGTAGCACCTTCTCCTATTGTAGACTTGTGACCTTCGGTGCCTTGATCTATATCCTAAGGGGTTTCGGTTGAGACAGGTTGATTGACCGGTGGATAAGGCTGAACTTGCTCCAAGACTAATTCACTAGATACAAGTTTTGCATATGCATTGCCTTCTATCATTTCCTGTTCCGATGCTTCTGTATCCATGATATCTTTATCTATTTTAATGGTGTCAGTAGGGTCTTGCTTGGTAACATCAGGATCTTGCTTGGTGACATCAACAATTTCAACTGTAGCTTGCTCACCAACATCCTTGACTTTAAAGATTTCCTGCCACTTTGCTTTTGTCTCATTTTCCACTTCAATATATAGCCCATTCATCAGTTTTAAAGCTCTTTGTTTGATGAGAAACTTTGAGTTATAGGTTGTCAGATGTTCTTTTATTTCAGCTATTGACATGTTAGGAAAGAGATGTACCCAACTTCTTTCTCTGATTTGTTTCTCTGAGTCCATTGCATACTTCCACCTATTATCAATATGCAAATAAAGTTCATTTGGAAGTGACTTAGATAGTTCCAATGGAGCTAACCAGAATTTTAGAAGTGTGTAGATGACAACTTCTTCAATTTGTCTCTTTTCATCATTGTTTCTTGTTTCATATTTAACATATCTAAATCCTCCAAATCCACCATATTCTTTCAGATTAGCATACAAGTTCTCAACACTATGTACATTTACCTTCTTGCTCTTGACAATCTGAAATTTGCCTGCATCCTTAGATTCGGTGTCACTAGACTCTTTTGCCAAAATGAGTCTCTGAGTAGATTTCTTGTAGGTCTTTGTTACATTGGGAACAATAACACTCTTTGTTTTCTTACTCAGTGAAGTTGTAGATGCTCTAGTGTTAGGTCGCTTTACTGGAGGAGTCAGTGAGGCCTTTGATGAATCCAAATTCTTTCTTTTCAACACTTTACCCTTAGGCAATTCATTGCTCAATGTTATAGCTACCTCTTGGTCTTCAGATTCCTCTTCGGTAATGGTTATAGTTCCTTTGATAGGTGTGGAGGAAGAATCTTCTCCGAATTTCTCCGATAATGCCTTTATCATCTTTGTTGCATTTCTTGTAGTTTTGGGTACTACAATGCTCATCTTTACCTCTTCCTTCACTTCCTCATAGGTTCCATACCTCAGCTCGGTACCATGCCTCGATAATGTGAGAAATACATCAATTTGCTGTTATGTGTGGAGCTAGAAAATCGGAAATCATCACAAGCATATCAAAATACTAGTCTAGCTCAATCACAAAAACTAAAATGCAATGATCTATCCTAAACACACTCAATAAAGACATGAAAATGAAACATTCAAAACTAAAGACTATGCAAACCAAATGTAGATCTAAATGCTTCCTTCATGCGGCTCCATTGTCCTTCTTTCTTCTCCAAATAGCCTTTGTTTGTGGATCTCACCTTCAAGTGCACACACATGAGATGAAAGAAAATAAACAAGATCGTGGCGCAAGAGTACTCGAAGCGTGATTGATTCGACAAAGTGATTATTTTTCGATAATGTGATTATTAGATTTGATTGAAGAAATTCATCCAATTTATAGACAAATTGGAGAGATGATCAAATTAGCATGATTCAATTCAAATGGAAATTGCAAATCAATTATGTCAATTATGACAAATTATGACAAATTTGCACTTTCTATGCAAAATTGATTGGTTGATAATTTATGACAAATTATGACAAATTTCTATGTCAAAAATTGATTGATTGTCAATTATGACAAATTATGACAAATTGAAATGTCATTCCCATGAAATTAGGAGAGAAATAGGAGGAAATTGAAATTAGGAATTAGAAAATTAGAAAATTGAAAAAAGAGGGAAAATTAGGAATTAAGATAAATTAGGTGAATTAATTAATAATTTGTCATTTATTAATTAATTCACAAAAAGAGGAATAATTAGCCAATTAAATGAACATTTAATTGTGATGAGAAGACTTAGGATAAATAAATAATTCATTAATCCTAAAGGGAGAAATGAGAAACAAGGTTAAATGATTAAATCACGAAACCCTAGAAGATGAATTAGCAATGCAAAGATGACAATTAGGTCTTGATGAAAGATAATTGATATCAATTTCATTTGATCATGATTCTGACTTGATAAAAGACCAATACTGATAAGCGATTTGATTGATAAATGTGCCAATTGACGAGGAACAATGACAAATTGATCCAAATTGACATAATTGAGACAAACAATGATCGATGGCAAATTACTCACAAAATGACAAGATTGAAAAGAGGACAAGGATCGATGACAAAATAGATTGCAAGATGACAAGATTGAAAATGACCACGATTGATGACAAATCGATCGCAAAATGACAAGATCGAACATGACAATGATCGATGACAAATCGATCGTTAAAATGACAGGATTGATGACAAAATCGATCGCCAGATGACAAGATTGATAAGAGGAAAAAACCCTAATTAGGATTGACGATGTCCAAAATGATGACAAATGAGCACGCACATTGATGCGACAGGATAAAATCGATCAAAATCATGATTGGAGATTGTTGTGGACAAGACCAAATTTGAGAGCGAGATGAATGAAGAATGTAGAAGAAGGACTCGATGCTCACAAATGATAAAAACCAAGTGTGTGACATAGGAGAAATGTTAATGTGATGCAAAAACCTAAAATGAGGCAATGCATAAATGTTAAAGTATGATTCTGCAAGTGTTGACCATTTTTAGGTCTCTACATTTTGCCCCTCTTTGAGATAATGCAATTTTAAGCGTTGTTTCAAAGAACAATAATGAAAATGCCCCAAACACTGACAATGACATATGCATGCCCCCTCGAGGAATTGGCCAGAAACATGCAAAAAAGAGGCCAATTGATCGATAAAAAATGATAGGATCAAACAGACTGACAATTGGATATCGGATGCATGAAGGACAAGCAATAAAAGACACAAAAGACTGCAACCAACATAAGATGGAGAGGGTGCACGTCCATCTATGCACTGAAAAAGATCTATAAATGAGACCAAGAGAGTGAAAATTTCTCATTTGCACTAGCCCAAGAGGAGAATTTGTTGCTCTAGAAAAGGACACTTGCAGAGAGATGGTGAACATTCCAAGGGCAGATCACCTCAGAGAACGTGTATGCACATTCAGATGACCGGACAACGCGGGAGCAGTGGTATGTATCTCAAAAACCCATGTTTTCAATTTGAAGAATTTGACTTGCTTGTGGGACATTACGGGGCCCACAAGGGATGCAGAAAGGGACTCCTACGCTTGTGTAGGGATACACAGGTGTAGGATGCAGAACACAGGCACAGAAGTGCATTGGCAACCCTGATTTTGGTCAAAACAACATGCAAATGATCTGAAAAAAGGGAATAGGGTAGGATAGGTCAGAATAGCTTAGAAACACCCTGATTGATGGATGAAATGAGGAAATTCAACCCATAGGAGTAAACCCTAAAACTGACAAAATATGCCCCAATTGTGATGCAGAGTCGACAGTATCCATTGATCACACGGGAGAACCGACCAGACTGCTTCATGTTACAACATAGACTCAAGAGCACGGATAGAGATACATTAGCAGAACTGGGAATATACTATGTCACATTCATGCCTAAGATTAGGGCAAACATAGGACTACTTACCGCATTGGCAGAGCGATGGCATTCAGAGACTTCCTCCTTCCATCTGGCGACTGGAGAGGCAACTGTGACACTGGAGGACTTATGGCGTATCCTCCACATTCCGATTCATGGAGAGATGGTAGAGTACGGCCCAGTGACAGGGAGAGATGTGTTGTGCAAATTATTTGAGTGCGATGCAGATGATCTGGATATCGTGGAGAGGGAGATCAGTTGGGAGACCATGGCATTAGAGTATGATCGACGATATGTGGTGATAGCAGTGGTGATATCATGTTTACTAGTAGGAGACAGATGAGGACATGGATTCCCTATTGGATGGGGAAGAGTGCTAGAGCGGATGGCGATAGAGGGTATAGTGTATGCATGGAGACCATGTGTACTGGCTATGCTATATTTTCAGTTGCATCAGATAGCATATTAGGGAGTTCAGACCTTGAGCTGTGGAGTCACACTGTTACAGGTATGGGCATTTGAGCACATAGCCATATGTCAACCAATTACAAAGAGACAGGTAGTACCACATCGACCATATGTGTACTACTATGGGGGAGCACTAAGACAGGGTCCGTTTGGATACATACTATATTGGCGACATGAACTAGACAGACTAAGAGAGTTCACATTGAGGCCATATCGTGATTGCCCGGGATGGTCAAATGATAGTGAGGAGCTACCATATTGCAGACAGGAGAGGTACTTGATTGGGTGACCAGTGAATCGCCAGAGAGTGATTGAGTCGTACCTACCAGAGAGAGTCAGATGACAGTTTGGAGAGAGGAAGGATGTACCTAGGAGGACTGCACACTTTGCCCGATCTCATAGAGAGATGAGTCAGTGGGGGAGTATGATTTAGCCACACATAGCATATGTTGACTTCTCACAGCTACAACAGAGATAGTGGGATTGGAGATCAGATGTAGTAGACACTGGGACGACAGAGGAGTATGAGAGATGGTTTGCACGATGATGACCAGTGCCATTGACAGATCCTGAGTTTTCAGTACCTAGGCGACAGGAGGACTTCCCACTCATAGGAGAGGAGGAGGGAGATGATGAGGATGAGGAGGATGAGGGTGGTGATGAGGATGAGGAGGATGATGAGGATAGAGATGAGGGTGAGGATGACGATGATGAGGATGAGCCAGATTCAGGCGAGCATGAGGCATTGCAGGATATACCCATAGAGCCGGAGACAACTAGCATAGAGGAGATGGAGATGTGCAGGGCTACCATAGCGAGTCAGCATGATCATATTACAACTTTAGAGAGAGAGTATGAGCAGTTCAAATCAGAGATAGCCAGACTCACAATGGCTCGAGATGCAGCAATAGCTCAGGCAAAATGAGAAGAACAGAGAGTCACTGAGTATATTGGGTCGATTTGGGATGCCAGTGCATGGGAGATGGCACAAATGCTGGTAGAGACTGGAGAGGAGATACGCCATTGGAGGACACTATATGAGAGTGCAGTTCCACCAGAGTAGAGAGCACCTTCATATCGAGCATGATCGAGGACAGAGAGCAGGGCACGCTCTCGAAGGTCATTGAGCAGCATGGGGGTGAGTGGACCTATGAGACCACCACAGCCAAGACCAGGAGGGACATCATCCATGAGACAGGGTAGGGATGAGGAGGACAGAGGGAGCACCCAGTGACAGAGGCACATGCTCCTTATGACGGACAGTGGACATTATGTAGTTTGACATTTTTGTAGTCAGCCTGCGGGCCATACTTAGGACAGATAGTCCAATTTTGTACTCCGATATTATGATGATATATGATATGCATCAATATGATGGGATGCAATGTGTTATGATTGATGTTATTTTCTATGTATGGGTGACTCATGCACTATTTATGTACCATTGTGGAACATGTATGGATATATTTTTATGTGTTTTTGATGCATTTATAATATGAAATGGATAAAATGCTTGATACGATGCTCGATGTGATGTTTGATATAATGCAAATGTACTAACCGAATGGATGGAGGATGCAGTGCATGTTTTTGGAGAAATCAGAGCACTAGATCGGACTGACTATCTGAACGGATGGAAGAACTGTTAGTAAGAAGAAAATGAGACAGAAGAAAAACTTGCTTTCAGTAATGCACTTTGTAGGTGAGAACCTTTATTTTAATGTAGCAAAATGGATGCGTAGCATCATGGCATGGAAGGCCAAAGCTGAAATGCAACCCTTTTTGCAAAAGACAGACACATCTCAGACAAACAACAATCACAACAAAAAAGAAAAGGACCATGAACCATCCCAGTCACTCTAAATCACTCAGTGACATCATCGAGCAACATAGGAACATGACTGAAGCCAAAGATAAATCAATAAAAAGATAAGATGCACAAATTCCAACAAGTCAAACAAACATCTTGATCTTCATTGTCAAAAGTTGAAAGTGCTGATAGGACGATCATGTTGTCTGGTTTCAGGACATGCGGTACCCCGTCTAAGACAGGACATAGTCTGGTTTCGAGTATACCACACCCTGTATAAGACCCATGATAGTAGAGACAAGGACAAATGATTTTGAGGTTGATTGATATGACAATGTTGATCAGTTTGAATGTCTAGTTTGATGGAAAAAGTTCATCTGTCTATGTATGATTTCATTAAAGTGTAGTGTGTGATTGATTGTCATTGGAGGGATGCTCAGTGATTTGTCTTATGCACAAAAGGGATATTTTTTTGTTTTTGCTTTTCGAGATTTTACAATTTTTTTGTGTTCATTTTTTTCAGGACGTTTTTTCAATTTTTTTTTTTTGAATTATTTCAGGACATTTTTCAATTTTTATGAGATTTTTTCAGGCATTTTTCAATTTTTATGAGATTTTTTTTCAGGACATTTTTCAATTTTTTTATGATTTTGCCCCTAGTGTCTAGCAAGGCAAGGAATATGATAGGTGAATAAATGGCTTGCTGAAATGATGGTGGATAGTGGGAAGACAAAGACCTTTTATCATGGAGACAATACGGATGCAATTTCCAAGGGCTATTGCATGATGGGACAAGAGATGGGATATGACAATGTAAATTAGTGATGTGGCATGAGGGACATGTCAAGAGGTTTTTGAAACTATGTTTTGCATTTTGCGTCATTATGTCAGATCAAGATCAAGGGACAGAAAAAGTGTATGGATAGTGATAAGATATGCATAGGATAAGCAAGACCAAGAGTGGATAAGGGACATGGATTGAAGGTCGAGATAGGATATGTGATAGTGGCAGAAAGTTGCAATAAGCTAGGGAATATGGATGAAAGGTTATAATAAGCAAATGGATAAATGACCAAAAGCTATGATAGACTAAAAGCTGCAAACAAGATGCATGATGCTCATGATGATCCTCAGCCTAGTCAAGATCAAAGGTGGAAAGAGGAAATAGACATGAGGGACAATAGGATATGAAGGGTAATGACAGGGGTTTGATAGGATAGTGAAGGGCAATAAGATATGAAGGAGGAAACCTGCCCCCAAGTGTGGTGTGCAAGAAGTTCATAGATTACGCATGATGCCTATTTGTCGGGTTTTCATCATGGTACTTGCCCAAGGCGCCTGTTTGCCAGGTTTTCACCAATGGACGAATTATTTTTGCTTTACTTTTTTTCTTTTTTTGTTTTTGTTTTTCTTTTTTTTTTCACTTTTTTTTTTTGTATTTTTTTTTTGTATTTTGACTTTTTCAATAGAAGATGTACACATGATAGGGGATGGAAGAAGGACTCAAGCGTCTTTTTTTTTTTTTTTTGGATAGTAGCCTTGAAAAAAAAATGGACCATGAGCTTTAAAAGTATGCTCAAAGATGGTAGGATAAGGACATGGAAAATAATATGAAACTAAGGCAAGGATTTATGCAAAAGATTGGATCAAAGGGGTCGAAGGATGGAAAATATGCATTAGATAATGGATAGGGTATCAGAAGAACTGTGCTTCAGTGGATGGAAATGTTGGCAAGATTGAGATTGGCACACACCTTGAGGGGTGATGGACTAATGGAGGAAAGATGTATTTTGGATATTGAGATTGTGATGGAGGAATAGCTTGGGATTTTGGGACATAAGGGCCCAAAATGGAAGAAGGAGGTGATGGAGGAACAAATTTGAGAGTGTTGGATGGAGGAATAGCAACTTTGGATACCAAGTTGGATGTTTCTTTAGGCTTTTGTGCTTCAAGGAGCTGCTTAGGGATCCACATGGTTTTTGATTTTTCATGCTTTTGTGGTTCCTTGGAGTGCATTGCTTGCACAAGGGATTTAGGAACCCATATAGATTTTAAATTTTCTTTTTGAGAAATGGGCCTTTGTGGCCTTTTGGATATATTTTTTTCTTTATAGATCATATTGTTCTTTGTTTTGACATGTCGACTATATTGGACATGTTGATCCTTGAATACATGTGGATTGATAGACTTATGGCATTTATACTTGGCATCCAAATTGCTTGGAGGGGGAAAGAAATGCATGGATGGATATGAATGAAATGGATTTCTTTTGGATGGATGAAATTTACTCAAGGATGTGTGCCTTTGCTGACCTTGCATGAAGGACGAAGGGATATAAGGACCTAAGATGGATGGAAAGTATGATAGGGAAGGGATATGTTTGGATTTTGAAGGGATGTTGGATTTAGCAGGGGTACCAACATCTTGAGGAATTTCACTGAGGCCATGACCCTTAATATTTTCTTTAACATGAAGGGATTCTTGCTTATGGAGATCTACTCCTTTGCCTTTATGAATATCTTGACTTGTAGGATACTCTTTTCTTTGGGAAGAAGACGCGAGTCTATTATGAGGTGTATATGATATGAGAGAAATAATGAGATCTTGAAGTGGATCGGATTGCACCAAAGTGGAAGAACCCATTATGCATGTCGAGGGTTCATGAACATCTTGCACTAACACATTAGAATCATGAGGGGGACTAGGATTGTGTAGTGGACATGGTTCAATGACAGGCTCTTCAAGAGATGGAATGGGAGAAATAATGGGATCATCAAAAGAAATGTGATCTTGGAGTGTATATGGAGCATTAGGACAAGGAGATGGAGGAACAAGTGGATCTTGTGGAGGATCTGAAGGAATAATTTGATCTTGACAAGGAGGAAGATCATTGGAATCCTCTTTAAAGGTGCTTTGCTCTTGACTTTCAATGGGATCATCAGAAAGGATATTGTGTTCTTGAAATGGAAGGCGATCATTTGGGATTGGATGGATTGGGGTATCTTGATCTTGCTCAGGGAATGGAGTGTCAATAGGACTTTGGATAGGATGGACAATAATAGGGGAATCATAGTGAGTGTCTGGGAACATGGAGTCCTGGTCAACAATTGGATGGGATGATAAGGTTTCAAGATCTTGATCTTCATCTATTTCAAGACATGTTTCTTCATGCTCTAAATTATCCTCTTGACATGAGGTTGGAGTTTGGATATGCATGGAGGATTCTGACAAGGGATCAATGGTTTGGCATGAAGGAAATGCACTTTGAACATTTGTGACGGATTCTGGCAAGGAATCAATGCTTGAACATGAGGAAGAGGGACTTCGAATGGGGTCCTCTAAAACAGTTAATGGCAATAAAGTGCATGGTGGCATTGGGTCTTGTATTCCTAAAGCATGACAAGGATGTGCATCATGAATTGGATTATGTTGGCAGTCAATTATGGATAGCTCTTGGATAATTTCATCCTTGGGTGTATTGTTTGATTAGGAAAATATGGAAGGTTCTTGGGAAACTTCTAAAGGTGTAGGGATAGATGCCACTGGAGAGTCAATTTGCTTGTGGGGGGATGAGGCATTGCTAGACATAGTTGTATTATCTTGATCTTCCTCAAAGAACTCACTTGGTAGGCTCCTTAAGAGCCTTGCAATAAAGCCACCTTTCTTTCAAGGTTTTGACATAGTAGTATTTGGAATTTGAACTTGTTTGGAAAGGAGTTGGTTCTGGTTTGATGTCATGTTTTGATTTTGAACTAAATGTTGCTCAAATTGGTTTGACATGTTCAAAATTTGGCTTGGTGCATGTTGCAAGCTTTGTTTTTGAATGTTTTGTTGTGGTTGTTGACATTGATATTCCACCATTGGTTGAACCATTTGTGGACATTGTATAGTTGGTTGGACATATTGTTGAAATTGGACCATTGGTTGTATATGTTGGACCATTGGTTGTGTCTGTTGGAAATGTTTGAACTGTTGAACAATTGGTTGTGATGGTTGAAAATCTGATTGATAGTGAACACCTTCTTGTTCTTGTTTTGGAGGCACATAATGTTGAAATTGATGTTGGCTCTTTTCTTGAAATTGTTTCATCATCTCTATTTGTGAGAGGAGAGCTAGTATGTCTGATCGTTCAAGAAGAGATCTTACATCAATTGGCTCAATCTTTAGATTTCGACCTGGAAATTTTTGAAACATTTTGGACATTTGTGATCTATTCTTCTCAATTTTTTTCACTTTTTGTTCCAATATCTTCGTTTCTTGAGCTAGTTTCTCCTCTAGTTTTTGTATTTGGAGACTTGTTTCATCATAAATAATTTGATCGATATTGCCTTGTTGTTGGGTTGGATAGAATTGTAATTGCATTGTCGGTTGATACGTCAAACTTTGTTGCATCATTGGTGCTTGGAACCTTGTTTCAATAGACATATCACTATGCAAATGCAATATTTTTGGAATTTTTCAAGGATAATATATGATATGCAACTAAATGCAAACTAAATAGATGAAAATGCAATCTATGGCAAGAATGCAATCTATGTTTTTGGTTGTTTTTCAAGATTTTGACAAACTTTTGAATGCAATTCTAAGAAATGAGACCCTTAGGAAATTGGAATGATGTCTAGACCTCAAAGGACAAAAGGACCAAGTGACAAAAGGACAAATGACAACGTCTCCCCTATATGCTTGGATACTAAGCTAGGTTTGACCAAATGACATTGATGACAAAAAGACAAAAGTTTGATAAGGTCTAGACTTCCTAACAATGACTTAGGGTTTATCAAAGATTTAGATTACTCAAGTATGACAAAACCTAATTTTGACACTATATGCAAAGGGACAATTACTATGCAAGTTACCCTAATATGATATGATAATGACCTAAGCTTGATGAAGAGACCTAGGGTATGCAAATGCAAATGTATGACAATGGTATTACTCTAATGCAAGAGGACACATGCAAATAGATGACCCTTATTGATATGCAAAGGAGTATGACCTAGATGAAACCTAACCTTGGTACTTGACATTGACTTCACAAAATGCAAACCTAGGATGAACCTAAATCTAAGTGACATGAATGTTGAGACAAGATTTTGAAAAATATTTGACAACCATGTTTGAAGGTGTTTTGAACCTTGTTGGATGAAATGCTCGTGTTTAACCTTGTTTTGAATCAATTTGCCTTGTTTTTGAAATGAGATACAATTCAAATTTTGACAAGCAAAGAATACAAGATATATCAACTTAGACTCAAGATAATCATGCTCATTCCCACATTTCTTATGGTAGGCAAGGACATTAGGTACTTGAGAGGTAGACTCGTTATGAGATTCAAGGAGAATACATAGATGCTTGACCCCACGGGCTCCCCTCCACGGCACTCACTTCTCAGGGCAGCCAAGCATCAGTCCCCATGGAAATCTCCCCATGGCAAACTTAGTATCTCTTCCAAGTATCCGAACTTGTCCTTCTCAAGCAACTAGAAGGGTTTTTGGCCTCTAAAACAAGGTGTTTAGTAAGGATTTCTGTTAAGCATTACTCCTTGATGTCACGCAAGCGTGATTGAGACATTAAGCCCATCAAGATACCAAACAAATGTAGTCACGCAAGCATGATTTAGACCATGAGTTCCTACTTAGATGTTGATGTGAGAAAGAGTTCAAGGGTCATCACTTCCCAAGTAACTGCAATTCCCACGTAACCCTTCCTTCAAAGCTTTCGCTCATCAGGTATTTGTTTATAGTGAGTTAGAATGCCAAGGTATTCTAGCCGTACTCACTTTGGGTCATTCCCTTCTCACGATTATCACTTGCTTGCAAAAGCAAATGGTCAGGAAGGCAGGCCCTCTAAAGGTGACAAACAATCAAAGACATGAGCATGGTATTGAAGATCTGGATTTCTGATCACCCTAAGAAGGATGAGAGCATACTCTCCTACTCCAATGTCAAACTCAACAATCAAATCAAGCATAGATTCATTCCATCCTATTTAGAAATCACTAGGTGCCTAAATATTAATTGCAAACACAAAGTTTAGTTGTAGTCCAAGGCAACTTGTAAAACCCAAGTTAGAAGTTTGATATGTTTAGTCTTTGACTATCAAACCTACACAAAAACGTGTTAGTAGTTTCATTTGTTTATCTTTGCCATGCGTATGCCAAGGTTCTGCGCAGAGAATTAGTACCAACAAAACCAAAAAAGCAGAAACAAAATGCAAAAGAAAACAACTTGCAAGTGAAAAAACACTGTCTTTTACCTCTGTTTCTGGACTTTACACAGGCACAGAATGTCTAACATAGGCGCAGAATGTCTGACACAAGTGCAAAATGTCCTTGACATAGGTGTAGAATGTCTAACACAGGCGCAGAATGCTTGACATAGGCGCAAAAGTTTTCAGAAAACACTACACTACCTTGTTTCTTGGGTTTTTGACCTACAAATCAACTCAAAAGCACTCAAAAACATAGTTAAGGGGTTAGTTAGATGGTTAGTATTCATGTCGGGTTCACCAAATAATGTAGCTAGGAAATCAGAAATCATCACAAGCATATCAAAATACTAGTCTAGCTCAATCACAAAAACTAAAATGCAATGATCTATCCTAAACACACTCAATAAAGACATGAAAATGAAACATTCAAAACTAAAGACTATGCAAACCAAATGTAGATCTAAATGCTTCCTTCATGTGGCTCCATTGTCCTTATTTCTTCTCCAAATAGCTTTTGTTTATGGATCTCACCTTCAAGTGCACACACATGAGATGAAAGCAAATAAACAAGATCGTGGCGCAAGAGTACTCAAAGTGTGATTGATTCGACAAAGTGATTATTTTTCGATAATGTGATTATTAGATTTGATTGAAGAAATTCATCCAATTTATAGACAAATTGGAGAGATGATCAAATTAGCATGATTCAATTCAAATGGAAATTGCAAATAAATTATGTCAATTATGATAAATTATGACAAATTTGCACTTTCTATGCAAAATTGATTGATTGATAATTTATGACAAATTATGACAAATTTCTATGTCAAAAATTGATTGATTGTCAATTATGACAAATTATGACAAATTGAAATGTCATTCCCATGAAATTAGGAGAGAAATAGGAGGAAATTGAAATTAGGAATTAGAAAATTAGAAAATTGAAAAAAGAGGGAAAATTAGGAATTAAGATAAATTAGGTGAATTAATTAATAATTTGTCATTTATTAATTAATTCACAAAAAGAGGAATAATTAGCCAATTAAATGAACATTTAATTGTGATGAGAAGACTTAGGATAAATAAATAATTCATTAATCCTAAAGGGAGAAATGACAAACAAGGTTAAATGATTAAATCACGAAACCCTAGAAGATGAATTAGCAATGCAAAGATGACAATTAGGTCTTGATGAAAGATAATTGATATCGATTTCATTTGATCATGATTCTGACTTGATAAAAGACCAATACTGATAAGCGATTTGATTGATAAATGTACCAATTGACGAGGAACAATGACAAATTGATCCAAATTGACATAATTGAGACAAACAATGATCGATGGCAAATTACTCGCAATATGACAAGATTGAAAAGAGGACAAGGATCGATGACAAAATAGATTGCAAGATGAAAAGATTGAAAATGACCATGATCGATGACAAATTGATCACAAAATGACAAGATCAAACATGACAATGATCAATGACAAATCGATCGTTAAAATGACAAGATTGAAAATGATAAGGATTGATGGCAAAATCGATCGCCAGATGACAAGATTGATAAGAGGACAAAACCCTAATTAGGATTGACGATGTCCAAAATGATTACAAATGAGCATGCACATTGATGCGACAGGATAAAATCAATCAAAAATCATGACTGGAGATTGTTGTCGACAAGACCAAATTTGAGAGTGAGACAAATGAAGAATGCAGAAGAAGGACTTAATGCTCGCAAATGATAAAAACCAAGTGCGTGACATAGGAGAAATGTTAATGCGACACAAAAACCTAAAATGAGGCAATGCGTAAATGTTAAAGTATGATTCCGCAAGCATTGACCATTTTTAGGTGTCTATAATGTGATGTCAAAATCAATCTCATATCCCATAGGTGACAAAGATTGAGTTCTCGGTTCCACAACATTCACATAACAGTAATTAGTGTCTACTTCAAAACATATGTCATTTTTGTATTTCTCCACTAGCTGGGGTGGAATTCTATACCTGTTATGCATTTTCTCTTGGAACTTACTAAAGTAATCATCAATAATATCATTAAAATTATCTCCTAGCTTCTTAATGAATTCATTGATCTGATGGGTGATTGGTCGGTGTAGTTCCCAAACAACTTTACTGACTGATGGAAAGAATATTTTGAAATAGAAAAACATGCATACAAGTGTTGGCATTTTTTATGTTCATGTTGTGATTGTCATTGATGGACACACAGTTGCATTAAGATCCTCTTCATATGTGTGAGTTAGAGCACAACTGGTATTTGTTCCAACCGGTATGTTGTATTATAGTATTTAGACTATTCATGTTTTGCAGAATGTGTTTACCAGTCTGAAGCGGCATGTCGACCCCAAGCGGTTTGTGGATACCAAGCAGTTTGAGGGATTAAAGCGGCATAAAACATTTTTACCAGTCTTCATTTTGACAAACCGGCAACTGGTATTTTGTATGAACTGGTAATACTCTGTGATGAGTTACCAATCGGCATTTTGTGATGAGTTACCATCCACCGATCGTTTGACGGTGCTGACTCTCTGGCGGTGATTTTTGTGTCATGTTACCAGATATATCTAGATGCATTAAACCTAGGAAATTGTATTGTAATCCTATTGGACCTACATGAAATTGGATTCCTTTATAAGGACATCATGTCTAGGGTTCTAGGGTTGTTGTTTGAGGTTGATGTTGTTTCTAGGGTTCATGGTAACTGAAGAGTTAGAGAGAGTATGAATGTGTAAAAGACTAAAGTAATGCTGTAATGCATTAAGATCGAGCTATCAAGGATCTAACCAAGCAATCTATGCTATTTGCTAGATCACTCACTTGTTTATTACTCACATCTTTGACAAGTCTATAGCCCTTAACCAGGTAGGCCCAAAAGCCTCTTGTAAATCCTCTAACAAGGTGGTTCACATCTGTGGATCTAAAATTCTCTAGCAAGGTAGTCTTTAATCAGACTTATCTCCTAATAGAGATTGAGATTCCTAACAGGATCTATTCTGGTAAAGAACATTGTAAGACCTTAATCGGTCTGGTTTCTATTCTAGAGATAGTTACTTGTGATTTCCATCTCACCGTGGTTTTTCCCATTTGGGTTTCCATGTCAAAATCTCTTGTGTTATGGTGTTTGTGCTTCTGTGGGTGAATGCATTATTATCTATTTGGTTTGCATGTTTGCTAACCGGTTTACTGTCAGTCTTGCAAAGTGTTTAAGTGCAAAGGCTTTTGGCATACTAATTCACCCCCCTCTTAGTATTCATCAATTGGTATCAAAGCCAACCTTTCTATAAGTTTAACCACTTGGAAAGAGATATGGGGGAATACACCTTGAGGGAACTTACTCAATGGCTCACTCAGTCTGAGAAAGCCTATGATGATCTTATGGTCCAATACAAGGAACCTCAAGCAAAAAGGAGAGAACATGCAGAAAGTTGATGGAGCTATCTGAAAATAGTTCTATAGATGAAGCAGACATGGAAGCCCTAATTGCAAAAGTAAACAAGTTGAATGAATCAAACTCCAACCTGAGAAAGGAGTTGGAAGGACTGACTATCTGGATGTGTCAAGAGCTTGAGAACCAGAGGAAAGTTGAAGAATTGGTGAAAGAAAGAGATCAGTGCCCTAACTGCTCAACTCCATGCTAGCAAAGTGGAAAATGATGACATGCAAGGTGAATTGAACAGTGCCATCTCTGAGAATGAAAACTTGATGGAAGAAAATGCTGCTATTTCCAAAGAACTTTCTGAGTCAAAGGAAATACTTGCTAAGTTCAACAAGAGTACTATCAAGCTTGAGCAAAAGCTTGAATCTGCCAAACCAGTCAAGAATACCAATGGACTTGGTTATTCCGGTCATGAGGAAGGTGAGACCTCTGGTACAAATGCTAGAGCATCAAAGAAACAATTGGCATCAAAGGATAAAGGTAAGAAAAAGTTTAAACCTATCTGTTTTAACTGTCTTAAAGAAGGACATACTGCAAATGTGTGTAGGAGTAAGGCTTACAACAATTTTCCTTATTTCCTAAATGATAAGCCTAGATCCTATAGATTCAATGGTAACTGTTATGCATGCAACAAGTATGGGCATAGAGAATTTGAATGCAGGTCTATCATGAATGACACTAGAAGATATCCTTAGAGGACCCAAAGAGTTGGTCATGAACCTTTTGTGAACCGAAATCACAATCGGTTTAATGTCTTCAATCATCAGCCAAGAAGCGGTGGCTATGAAGTGGCAACCGGATGGAGAGCAAATTGTATGATCTGTCATGGTCATGGTCACACTGCTGCAACATGCAGAAGGAAGAATGGAAACATGAACAATGGACCTTGGAGAGCACCTGGATTGGTCTACTATCACTACAACAAACTGGGTCACATTGCCAGATTCTGTAGATCAAGAAAGAGCATATCTAATGAAATATCGGTCACTCAAGAAGTAGACATTGATGCTCATGCCATTCAAATGGATATGAACAAAACATGGAAGAAGAAACCAATGGTGTTACAAGAGGAATCGGTTTCTGCACCTAGTGTGGAAATATCGGAACCGACAAACTAAGCCTCAGAAAAGCTTAGGGGGAGCAAACAGAGAAATGTTTTGAACCCCTGGTTTACACCGATAAAAGACCTTAACGGGTATGTGATACCTATCACTTGGTAGAAGAGCGGAAATGGTAAATAGGCAAATTAGGGTTTACATCCTAATAGAGGAGCATTAATGGCAGTAGGTGAGAGATATGTTTAAAGGCATTTTTCAAATCATTTCTCACTATCTGTTTTCGAGCGAAGAAAAGTTTTTCAAAGAGCAGAGTGACGAAAAGGCGATTTGAGCTAAGATTTTGAGAAATTGACAAACTGCAAAGGAGATTCAAATTCAAACTACAAACGGTCAAGTGGAGAACACAAAGTGGTGATTCAGCAACCGACGGAGTGTGGAGTGAAGGAGAATCAGAAAGCCCTAAATTCATGTGTTTTAAAAAGGTATTTCTTGAAGTTCTTAAAGTTTCTATCATGGCTTCCATGTCTCATATCAGTTCTAGTGCGTCTATTGAATTTGAAAGTTTTATTCAACGAAAGTCCAAGTATAATGCTTTATCACAAGTTCCAACTAGTGTGATAGTAGAAGAGGAAATTTTTGACTACATAGACTACAAGATTGAAGACCTAGGGTCTCTAGCTATCCACTCCTAGTTAGGTTTGTTTTGTGGCAAGGATAAGAAAATCAAACCGGAGTATAATATCTTGGAGAAGAAGAAACTCCACAATGTTGTCTACTTCCTGGAAGATTTTATAGAAGATCACATAAGGATCATTTTGAGCAGAGTCCATGGTGACAAGATGTACCTAGAGAGGATGCATGATATTACGCCATAGGCAATTCATGTAGTCACCAGTTTCTGCAACATAGGGGAAGTGCCAGCCCTAAGGACAATAAGAAAAATTGAAATGACAAGGCTCACTGGTTCGGTGAGAGACTCTCAAGGCATGATAGTCAACTCCATCAAGGATGATCTGGTTAAGTATGCCTGCATGGTGATAGGCTACCTAACATTCTCTGCCAGTAGAATTAACTCTGTATCTGCTACAGTGGTAAATACCACTTATCAGATGATTAAGGAGGACACATCATTTGACCTATGCCCCAGTATGCAGAGGCAACTCCTGTCAAACTTGAAGTCGATCAAACAGGATAATGTACAAAGTTTTAAGTTTGGACAACTACTGGTCGAGTTGTTCTTTTACTTTCAAGGATACTTTCTAGGAGTAGGAGATGTCCAGTGGTCTCCTGACCAACCGGTAACCAAGCAAATCAAGGAGAGCATTCGAGAAATTGGAACTGGTTACCCTGATGTTCTTAACAAGTATTTTGATGAGTTCAGATGAAAAATGAGCCAAAGGATGAGGATCTCAGGTGATATCATCAAGAAATATGAAGATGACATATGCTTCACCATCCAAGTAGATAAATGCATAATGGAGGCTGTTGAGCCTAGACAAGAAGAAGTAGAGCCAATGGGCTATGAGGCGATGTATGATATGCTCGAAGGGTATGCCTCTACCCTTATTGCCTCACTGCTTGATCCTAAGGTGAAGAGAACCGGCACCTACCTAGAGAGGATAGCACCGATTGAGGAACCACTAGCAAAGAAAGGAAAAGAACCTACAATAAAGAAGGCAAAGGCAGTGCCTGTAGCATCTGTATTGGTTACTACTGTGACTCCAAAAGTGACCAAGTGGTCACTAGCCAAAAAGAAACCAAAAGCAGCACTGGCTAAAGTCTTCGAGAGGACAAGGAAGACAAAAAGCAACTCTCCAGACTCAAAGGAAACTATGTCTAAGGAGCAGCCCAAGAAGGCAAGACAGACAAGAAAGAAAACAAAGAATGAACCGATAGCGTCTGCACCGATAAATATTGATATCTCCTCATATAAACCTTTGACACATTGTCAAAGAACTATAAAGAATATTAGGAGAAAATTATTACATGATTTAGTAGACTACTATGATGATTTTAGTGATGAGGAGAAAGAAGAAGTACTACAGGAGATTATTGTTTATTTGTGTACAAATGACCGGTCGCCATCAGAGATTAAATCTCAGACACCGATTCTTTGTATAAGGCATTAGATAATAAATGGTGCATTTCCATAGAAAAGGAATAGGAAATTAAGGAGAAAGTTTTTTCTCAGTACTTTCCCGACCTATCAAATTCTGAATTATTTGATGTTATTGACCAAAATAAAGGTCTCTTCTTCACTAGAAGAAGAAGACTCTGGTTGTTAGAAGGAAGAGTTGATGATGTCGAAAAGGACACTCATCAGTATATGGTAACTGCTATCCAGACTCACAAAGCGCATCTAGCCAACCGGCAAGTTGAGAAAGAACCAGTTATATCCAAACCGAATGAAGCATTTGATGATGAAGGAAATCTGGTTGTTGAACCAATCGATGCCATTGATGTCGATTCTTTGGATGCTGAGGATGTTACCCAAGAGATACCATATGAGGCAATAGGATAGGAGCATTAGGCTAAATAGGAGAAGAAAGTCGAGGATAGACAGGAAGTGGTGAAGGAAGAGGCCGAGCAGAGGAAGAAGGATGAAGAAGAGAAGAAGAAAAAGGAAGAAGAAGAGAAGCAGAAAAAGGATGAAGAGGAGAAAAAGAAGAAAGATGAAGAGGAGAAGAAGAAGAAGGAAGAAGAAGAAAAGAAGAAAAAGGATGAAGAGGAGAAAAAGAAGAAGGAAGAAGAAGAAAAGAAGAAAAAGGATGAAGAGGAGAAAAAGAAGAAAGATGAAGAGGAGAAGAAGAAGAAGAAGGAAGCAGAGAGGAAAAAGAAGGAAGAAGAAGATAAGGAACGGGAGAAGAAAAAGGAAGTAGAAAAGAAAAAGGCCGAGGAAGACAAGGAAGTAGAGAAGAGGAGAGAAGTAGAGAAGAAGAAAGTGGAAGAGGACAAGATAGGAGAAGTGGTGAAGAGCACCCAAATGGAGACTTCGAAGGCAACCGAGAGTCAAGCTAAACTAGTTGATATCACCAGTCCTATAGATCTCTAGTTTGCAAGTGAAACGGAGTTAATGCAGAGCATCAAGGTAACTCAAGAGCGCCTTGAAATCATTCAACAGAAGAAGGAACAGGATGCAATCCAAGAAGTTGTGGATATGCTTACCGGTTTGATACCTGATACAAATCTTCCAAACACCGATTCATCACTAGCTAAACTTAAACTCCTATGCATAGTAGTAGATGATCAGGTGCAGATCCTTGAAGAGGCAGCAGAGGCTAATGTCAAGAAGGAGCATCAAAAAGCTCTTAATATAGCTCTGGTGAAGAAGTTGAATGAGCTCTGGACTGAACTAAAGAAAGAACAAAAGGATATAAGGGATGCTTTAGATGAGGGAAATCTGCTACTTAGCAAAATCTGTCAACCCCATCTATTCTATGATGATGTGCTAGCTTAGAAGCAAAAGCTTCAAACAAACTTATAGTCCTACATGAGAACATTCAAGACACCTTATGATTCCTTTGTAGCTTATGGGCAAACCATTCACCGGTTTCACATCCAATCAGCCAAAATGGAGCAAGAGATCAACACATGGTCTAGAGATTTGCAGGAGCTACAACTGGTTCTACTCCCACATCTACAAATTCTTCAGAAGTGTTATTTGAACCTAGATGCCTTGACAGTTACATAGGACATGAGCACAATTGATGCCATGGAAGAACAGGTCTCCTAGATGCAAACAGAGAAAGAAGTAGCCACCTCCCTACTTGAGTCCTGATCTCTATTGATGAAACAATTCTTGCAAGACTATAAATCTATTTTTGACAAGTATTATTCCTTGTTGTCCTAAACTTTTATTATTTTATATCAAATGGAAACAGGGTTGTTTAGCGGTACTTTGTCATTGTTGGCAAAGGGGGAGAAGTACTCTATCTATTTTGGAGAAGTATAGGAGAGAAGTATTTGGATTTAAAATTTTGCTATATGCTTAAGTACTCTATCTATTTTGGAGAAGTATAGGGGAGAAGTATCTAGATTTAAAATTTTTCTATATGCTTTGATATATGCTCTGATATCTCAATGTTTATGCTCTATATGCAAAATTGTTATACATTGTAGTGTTAAAGGGATAGTGTATATGCTTAGGGGGAGCAATTTTGCTAATGGCATGTTTTTGTTGTAAAACACTTAGATGTCAAAATTTTATGGGGAGATTGTTGGCATTTTTGATGTTCATGTTGTGATTGTCATTGATGGACACACACTTGCATTAAAATCCTCTTCATATATGTGAGTTAGAGCATAACTGGTATTTGTTCCAACCGGTATGTTGTATTATAGTCTTTAGACTATTCATGTTTTGCAAAATGTGTTTACCAGTCTGAAGCAGCATGTCAACCCCAAGCGGTTCGTGGATACCAAGCGGTACAAGGGATTAAAGCGGCATAACACATTTTTACCAGTCTTCATTTTGACAAACCGACAACCGGTATTTTTTATGAACCGGTAATATTCTGTGATGAGTTACCAATCAACATTTTGTGATGAGTTACCATCCATCGATCATTTGACAGTACCGACTCTCTGGCAGTGCTTTTTGTGTCGTATTACTAGATATGTCCAGATGCATTGAACCTAGGAAATTGTATTGTAATCCTATTGGACCTACATGAAATCAGATTCCTTTATAAGGACATCATGTCAAGGGTTCTAGGGTTGTTGTTTGAGGTTGATGTTGTTGCTAGGGTTCATGGTAACTGAAGAGTTAGAGAGTATGAATATGTAGAAGATTGAAGTAATGTTGTAATGCATTAAGATCAAGCTATCAAGGATCTAACCAAGCAATCTGTACTATTTGCTAGATCACTCACTTGTTGATTACTCACATCTTCGACAAGTCTGTAGCCCTTAATCGGGTAGGCCCAAAAGCCTCTTGTAAATCCTCTAACAAGGTGGTTCACATCTATGGATCTAAAATCTTCTAGCAAGGTAGTCTTCAATCAGACTTATCTCCTAATAGAGATTGAGATTCCTAACAGGATCTATTCAGGTAAAGAACGTTGTAAGACCTTAACCGGTCTGGTTTCTATTTTGCAGATAGTTACTTGTGATTTCCATCTCACTATGGTTTTTCCCATTTGGGTTTCCATGTCAAAATCTCTTGTGCTATGATGTTTGTGTTTCTGTGGGTGAATGCATTATTAGCTATTTGGTTTGCATGTTTGTTAACTGGTTTGTTTGCTAAAGTGTTTTATCGGTTTACTGTCAGTCTTGCAAAGTATTTAAGTGCAAAGACTTTTGGCATACTAATTCACCCCCCCCTCTTAGTATTCATCAACAAGTAGTGATCCAAACTTTAGTGTATTAGCCGAGTTGTTCTTCTACGGCTTCCTGATGGTGTTCAGATTCTCAAACACGTTCTTCAGCAACACCTCACATAGATCAAGTTTCATTCCCTTTTTCACAATTTTGTATGCTAGGTCTACTGCTACATAGGGTACAATGTTTTCCCTTGCTGATTGGAAGAAACAGTAACCTATTACTCTAATGGAAAATTTTAGTTCTTCATCTATGACATTGTTCAATTTCAGTCCTCTGCAATCAGATTCCACTCCAGTTAAACTGATCAATTCCTTTGGTGATATCATCTTTTGAGCTCAGGCATGATCATAAATGGGGTAATCGGTAATCAGATGAATTATTTCCTTAGTAATCTTAAATGGATTCTCTTCTAGCCACATGAAATCATCGTAAACTCTGCTTAGAACAAACTTGACCCACTAGGGTTTGAACACATGGGGATAGGTTAGGGCTTCAATTAATCCCTTGATCTTAATGTGCTCATACTTGCTATTTAATTTACCATCTGTGCATAATTCATCATAGGTGTCTTTGATTTCAACATGACCAAGTTCTTCAACATGACATTTGGTGAAGAATCTCACATCCTCGACTAATAACACTCTATCCAGGATGAGTGAAAATGTGGTTTTGTCATATGGTTCAGATGCAACTTTGGGAGTCAAAGAGTATTTTAGTGAGGGCTTCTCTACATTCTTAACAATGATGGGATCTTGGATCTTAGATGCCATTGTAGATTTCAGATAAAAGCTAACAAAGAATCCTTAGGGTTTCAGGATTTTCAAACGATAGACGCTTTATACTTAGGAGATAATAGCAACTTGATAAGATCGGTAAACCAACTTAACAATGCATTAAGATTGATGTAAATACCTTGAATTTGCTTTGTAGGAGGTTCGATCACCTTAGATTTGCTTTGCTCTGCTCTCTTGAAAACTTGGTAAGTAAAAATGACAGCAAAAATGCTTTTAAGTACATAATATGCCTTATCGGGCTCCGTGTGGGTTAGGTCAAAAACATTAAATGCACTCAATTCCACTTAACTTTCTTTCCTTTTGTGGTTTAACTGAGTAACCAAACTTCCTATATACACCGACTAGACAGGTTTCCTGTATAGTGCTCCAAAAGACTTTGATAGAATTTTAAACTTACTAATACATCTTAATTATGCAGATTTGAATTAAGTACATAATAAAATAGGAAATGTTAAGATTTAACCTTGAGAGAATGCAATCCCTTCATACATTTACCGATTAATTTGGAGTAGGTACACCTAACTCGGTAGGTAAGGTGCTTTCTTCATTTGACACAATTTCCTTCTTTTTCCAAATCATCTTTAATTTGTCTTTTATTTCTTTAGTGTCTTTTCTAGGTTGATCTCTGCAATCTCCAGCCAAGTGTCCAACTTTGTGACAATGAAAACATGCCATACCAGGGTTTCTCCATGATCTTCGGTTGTTCATTCCAAACCTTATAAAATAGTTGGCACTTATATGTCCATATCTTCCACAACATTCACACCATATCCTTGTATTGTAATCCCATGGTACTGCATAATACTATCAGTAAGGATGTGTGTGAGTTCGGTAACCTCTAGCATTTTCTCGGTGTGCATACCACATATAGTTCTTTTGCTTAAGCCAACACTTCTCGGTACTATGTCCATATCTATTGCAATTTTTACAAAACCCTCTAAATTTTTCCTTCTGATAATTGTTAACAGACTTTGTCCTACATTGATTAGATGTGTGACCATATTTATTGCAATTGTAACAATAACCTTTGGACTTAGTGACATTCGGTTGCTTACCTTTTCTGATTTGGCAAATGTTGGCAGTGTGACCTTGATTTCCACAGTAGTTGCAAATAGGCTTCTTTCTTTTGATGTTATTCTTGTTTCCAGCTTGCTTTGATGATTCCCCTCTCTCGGTAGTATGAATTCCCTTCTTGGTAGAGTCTTTTCCTTTGTAACCAAGTCCTGCATCTTTGTTGGGTCTTTTTATATTCAGTTGCTCATCCAACATCTTTGATGCTTCATAACTCTTCTTTAGTGTTTCTTTGGATTTCTTCTCTATTTCAAGTTCATTGGTCAACCTTGATACTTCAAGTTTCAATGCTTGATTCTCATCATCTTTCAGATTTGCTTCATGATGTGCATAACCTAGTTGATCTGACAGGTTTTGTTGAATTCTAGTCATCCTTGTGATTTCATCATCCTTATCAGATACTAAGACTTCAAGTTGTTGTTTCTCTCTTTCTAGATCTCTTACTTTATCCTCAGCTATCCTCAATGCATCAAGATTTTCAGTCATCTGTGTGCTGAAATGTTCATGTTCTCTTTTCATTGCTTTTAGTTGATCATCCAGTGCTTTGTTCTTTTCTTTCAATACTCCAATCATTTCTTCAGTCTCTTTAGATATACTGTTCTCAGATGATGTCCCAATTTGTTCCACTAACTCTTGAGAGTCCTGCAAATCATCAAATAATCTTCTTCTCACTTTCAGAGATTTTTGCATTTGCCTTTGCATGTCTACAATCACTTAATTGGCATGATCTAGCTCTTCTTGCAGATACACAATCCTCCGAGATTGTTTATAGCCTTCCATTGATAAGATCTTTCTCTTTAGGTAGTTAAACCCTTTTCCAAGATTGATGCTCTGATACCAATTGTTAGGCCCAATATGGAAAGCTAATGTACTAAGAGGGGAGGGGTGAATCAGTACTTCAAAACTTTTCTTCAATAATAACTTTACTATTATGCATAAACCGAATAGTGCAGTAACATAATATAAAGCTAAAACAAATAGATAACAATCATACATGATTCACTCCATAACACATATATTTTGGTTACACAGAAACTCTTGGTTAGAGAGAAAACTATGGTGGGGATGGCACCCACAACTTCACTACTGCAATAATAAAGGTTGCTCTATTAGAGCTACATGTTTAGCTATTTCTAATAGCTTACCTTGTTATAAGTATCAAGATCTATTAGATCTACCTTGCTAAAGGATTTTCCAACACTGAAACTAAATGTTGCACCTAGTTAGAGGCTTTACAATTTATAGACTCGATTAGAGTCTTTTACCCTGTTAAAGGTTTCTCTTACAATTTCAAAATATTACAATAAATCATTACAAATATCTGCAACTTTACATCTAGAATGTTATAGCAGATTCTATGTGCTCAGAATAGATTACCTTGCTTATAGCATACCTCGGTAACCCATATAGTAACTCAGTAAACCCTTCTGTTTACTTTGTTCTTTGACTATCCTCTGAAATCCTTCTTGATGACCTCTGTGTCTCTATAATAGTCATAACACTTAGTTCTTTCACATGTCTTGCTTCATATATCTCTATCTCTTCCTTTCTGTCATGCTACTTGTATATTACTAATCTTAATCCATGTTGTATAAATAGATCTCTTATGTCGGTGATCCATTCATTGCTTCGATCTTACAAACATGTTTTATCGAATGAATAACCATGCAAAATATTTCATTGGTTAGATGACCTCAAAATCATACACAATCTTAAAGTGCAATTTCCAGTGTGATAACGGTTAGATGTTCCTCAATCTTGTAACATGTTTCCATATGTATGTCTAGGTTCAATGAATCTAGTAACATGTTTCACTTGGTGTATATCAACTCGGTGTGTCATCTTTGTTGCTCGATAAATATCTCAGTGTATACTATGCTCTGAGGCTACTTTCTTCTATAACCGACTAGACTGTGCATACCGACTGAATATTCGGTAGAGATAACCAACTAGAGTATATGGAATAACTTTGAACATAAAAACTAATGGCAACTTGATAAGTAGTAACATTTGTGAGGTGGAGGTGGTGATGTGTCTTCTTCATTTGAAGTATTGAGATGTACGAAATCAAATTCCCACTCATGTGAGTTGGTCTCTGAGTCATTGTCCAACATCCGATTACTATACCAAACCAAGATATCCTTTGAGTTAAACACTACAGGTGTGATCAATTGATATACTTTTGGAGATGGAATGGTTGGTGCTGCAGGGAAGATTGTTGGGATCAATGAATCCAATACTGGGAGCATCAACATTGTTGAATCTGCTGCTTCTAATGGAATTATCAGTGTTGTCGATACTGCAGGGGGTTTTGATACTACTAATGGTATTGTTGATGCGGTTGCTACTATTGATGGAGTTGTTGGTTAGATTGGTGAGATGATTGGTGCTATGGATGGTATTGATAGGATTCTCAGCCTCATTGAGGCACTTGGTGCGGGTGCTGCTGATATAATCAAGGGTGGCCTCTTTAGAGTATTAGGTTGATATAGAGGTTTGTTGGGTTTCTCTTTCAATCCGAGCTTAGGAAGAGTCTCCTTTTGAAATCCTAATCTAGTGTTATCTTTAGGCTTTAATTTAGGCTGTAATGATTCATGTCGTCCTTTCTTGTGAGGTCCCAAAGCACTCTGGCCATCATAGCCCATTCTTTGCATAATGGTAAGGCCTTTTCCATATTGATCTATGGGAAGCTTAGCTTATGGGATTTGTGTGGTGATAGGGTCTTTATAGATCCTTTTTTCTAAGTCCTCATCTCTGGTCTCCTCTTCCTAACTCTTTCCAAGGATAAAAGGTGCCAAAGTGCATGCTGGCTTGGCCAGTGGTGTTTGAAGTAACCTTTGAGGCTTACCATGAGTTCTAGGGGAAGTGGGTAGTTGCCCAACACAAAAGAGCTGGCTTAGATTGTACTCTCTAGGACCTTCCTTTGCTATTTTCATCTTTAGCTTCTCTTGCTTTGGTATAGTGGTGTTTGAATTAGAAAAAGACGTTGGACTTACATATGATGTGGATGGGATAGCTTCTCTATTGTTGGGAACGGTAATCTTTGGTTGATGGTTGATATTGTTACAATATGCAAATGGATTTACATCGCCTAGGATTGTAATTTATACATCGTTATGAGGGAACTTGATACACTAGTGATAGGTGGATAGAATGATGCATGACATGTATCCAAGGTCTTCCTAACAACAAATTATACGATAGAGGAAGGTCTAGAACTTGACATATGATGTACTTCACAACTGGGCCTAATTGAATTGGTAACACAACCACTCCTTTTGAAGATCACTCTGCATCATCATAGGCTTTTATGGTTATCTTTTTGCAGGGGTCTACTTATTCGACTGCATATCCCAGTGTTGTGACCAATTGTAATTTATAGATATTTAGGCCTCCTCCATTGTTGATCAAGACTCACTTGATCCTGTGTTGGTTGATAAATCCTTCAATATGGAGTGAGGGATTATGAGGTTGTTGGAAGGATGTATTATCACTTTTAGAGAAAGTGAGACATGGTGATGACCTCAGATTACCAACCATAGCTTGAAATTGATCTGTATTTAGATTGGTAGGGACTGACACCTCTTGGAGAGCTTGATCCAAGATTGTTTTATGAGATGGGGATAGGGACAAAAGCTCTAAGATGGATATAAGTACAGGCATCTTATCTAATTGTTCCATAAGGTTATACTACTTTGGGATGGAAGTTGTGCCTTATGGAGCTGCTTGAATGGTGATATTGCTATGATGTGTAACAATATTATAGGTAGGGCTTGGATCTTTGATGGTAATGGTTGCAATTTGTTTATCAACATCATATAGGTGATTCACAGTGTAATTATAGGTAGCTCACATATAATCATTGGTATCTGTGTTTCGTCTTGAAGTGGAAGGAACCCTTTGATCTTGTGATGGAAGTGGATTCTTAAACATGAGATGATCATTATTTGAGGTTTTTGGGTCGTGTCCTTCAATTTCAATCTCTCCTTGGTCAATAAGATCTTGAACAAGATCTTTCAATCTATGACAGTTACTTGTTTTATGCCCTTTCCCTTGATGGAATTCACAATGTTCATTATCCCTCCACCATGGAGGTTTGACCTGAGGTTCGTAATTAGATGTCTTTGGTAGGGTCACTAGATTTGAAGAGACCAATTGATGTAACATTGTTTCAATAGGTTCCCCTAAGGGAGTGTATGTACATTTTGGTTTATAATTTTGCTATCGTTGTCTTGGTTCCTCTTGTGGCGCATTGCATCCTTGATTTTGTGGAGGAGAAACCATGTTGTTCTTAGGAGGGGGATTTTGCCCTACGAATCAGACCATAGGTTGTACACTCTTTATGGTTCTTGCATCTACAACCCCATCATCGATGATGTTTTTTTTTTTATTCCAGAAGTTGGGTTTGTCACTATTAAAGCACGGGCGAGGTCCATCTTTTGGTTCATTGTATATCTTGATAAGACCCTTTTTAATGAGGGCCCATTTATATTTTAACTCTTGGGTGATCATGTCAGCAAAGGATTATGTGCCCTACATGTCTAGGTGGAATTCCATTTCATCATTCAAGTTGGAAATAAATATTTTCACTAGCTCTCGTTCAGGTAGATGAAGAGAACGTCTACTAGATAGTTGTCTCCACCGTTGCCGGAAAGCTGAAAATAGCTCCCCTAGTTTTTTGGTGTTACACAGATCTACCATGGTGACATCATGTTCTATGTTGTGTGAATAATGTACAATGAACTTTTGGACTAGTTCTTCGAATGTCCTAATGCCGCCTGTTAATCGGGAAAACCATTGTGTGGTTGTCCCTCCCAAACTCTGAGGAAAGAGGCACATTAGATATGTGTCTTCATATGCCACTTCTAGGAAAGTGGAGTGAAATTCCTGACATGATCTCGAGGGTCTCCTTTTCCCTGATACTTTTCAAAATTAGGTGTTTCAAACCCTCATGGAAAAGGTGGCATATGTAAATTCCTATCAAAGGGATAGGGACAAATATCATTAAGTGAAAACTAGGTATTTTTCATACCACTGTGGAGTTGTTGGGCTAGATTCTTGACTTGTTGCCTCAACATGTCAATGTCATTAGGAGGAGGAGGAGGTGGATTTCCTTGATTAAGGTCATATCTGAAGTTATCTCAACCTCTTCCACCCTCATTATGACTATGGTGTTCTGATGCTTGACGTAATTGTGCAGTATCAAAATCAGAGGGTAGTTTGGCTCCCTCTTGAGCAAGTCTCAAAAAGTGAACATTAATGTTGTTTTTGAGGATTTCATCGAAAAGTCGATTGAAGAGGGGGTTGTGTTGTTCCCTTTCTACTGCTTCAGGAGTGGGAGTACTAAGATTTTTATCATTTGTGTTTCCTCTAAGGGCTGCTTGGAATTCATTGAGATTTTCCTCCTCTTCCTCTTTGATTTCTTGTTGTCTAGTCCTTGATCTGGTTTGAGCCATTTTTGAAAGTTGTTGAAGTTTGGTGAAAATTATTATGAGTTGGTGATGGAATGAGAGATAAATGTCTGGTGAAGTGTTTAGCATATGGATCTATAACACTAAAGGTTGATGTTGCCAAATTCCTTCTATGAATTTATTGTTGTGTTTGTTGACAATGTTTGAGATGATAAGGTATAGCAAATTCTGAGATGTGTTACAGACCAAGATACCTAGTAATGAGAGGATGCACTCATGGACTAGTTTTAACTTGCGTAGAAATGCCTCTTAGGATGAGTTTATCCTAGATGTAGAGACACTCTAAAAAGTGATGTGTTGTTTTGATTCAAGAAATAACTAGAAAGAACTTAGGAAAGGACCTCTTTATGTTTCAAGAGTTGGAATAGATTGATGATGTATGAATGTGAGAATGGATGGAATGTTAACTTCAATAAAAACTTTGTGTTACAAAGGGGAAAGATTCTTCCTCTTCTCTCTCGAGGGTTAGTGGTTCTTCTTGAGCTATGTTATATGTAATGTAGATGTCTGGAAAGAAGGTGAGATTGATTTTACCTCCTTTGTTTTTATGATAACTCAAAGCTCCATATTGTGTAAAAGCTTCGTGGTTTAAAGACTCTTGATCAAACTCATTGGATTTTCCTTGAAGATATAGACGCATGTGATGCAAGAAGGCTCTATGTGAGACAAAAAATTATCTATTGAGATAGAAAAATCTCCTTCTTTTGATGAAATCCTTTGAGCTTAATGATCTTTTCTTCAAATTGATATGTTGATGAAGATTCTTCCTTCTCAAAATGTGAAGGATGGTCATATAGTTTGATATCTTGTTTGCACTTTGTTTTGATGTTTGCCAAATGTTTGGTTTTGAAAATTGGTGTTGGATGAATACTTGTTTTTGAATTGGTTTTGATTTTCTTTGACAAGAAAACAAAGCAAGCACACAAACACAATAATGTTGCCTCAAAAGGCACAAATAAGGTGTGGGTCTAAATCAACCTAATCTTTGAACTTTTTGACCCCTTTTCAAATGTTTTTTGTGTATGTTTTCCAAAATCCTGAAGTCGACTCAATTTTATCACTGGTCTAACACAAAATGAAGACACTTCAAACACATTTTATCCCTAAGGTCAAATGGCCAGTTGCGCTAATTTCAGCCCACATCTTGATATTTATTCAACTTTGGTACTACATACCTTATGAATCCTGTCGTAGCAAGTAAGGATGTGATATACTAAGTCTTGCGTGAGCATAATATATAGATGATCCCTATGATGGGGGACTCACCATTTTTATCAAGCTACAAGTAGCCTTTCAAAAAGCCCTATTTCTACTCAAGGAAATATGTATGGTGAGTATCTTGGGAGCAAAACCATCTATGCTCTTGCACTGAACTTATCACAAATATCCTCAATCAATAGAATGGGTGGGTTTCTATATAGAAAGGTGTCTAGTAATGTTCAATGTTTTTGGACATAAGTTCATTCTATAGTGACTCACTTAAGAGCCTTGTAACTTGTGGTGGGGCCCATATATCCTTTCGGCAAGTTACATTGTAGGAACAACTATACCCAAGGCTACAACTTGTGCTCACACCTAATTTCTATAGCAGCTTGAAGGATTTACCGCGCAAGGTCGTTCTCAAGAGTGATGTGTCTCTTGATAGACATCTCTTAAAAAGATAAAATTTTGAGTGTTACTAACACTTTTCTCTTGCACCTAGGACCACAAAAGCCAAGGACAAGGATAGTGTGTGTTAGAAGTAGGACCACTCGAAAAACTTTGCACAAGTGTGCCAATCACTAAAAACACTTGTTCTTTTTAATTGATTTTCATTGCAATGTGATCTAACTATTTGGAGATGTTGCTCCAACAATCATGGTGTTATTTTTAACTTCAAAGGAAAAATGTTTTGTAGTCTAAGAATTTGAAATCCTAGTCAACTAAATTGAGGACACGCTTTTGCTTGAAGTAAAATTGCTTTTGAACTTGAAGGAAAAATGGGTTGTTCTTTTTAAGCTTTTCCCAAAATGAAGTGTGGATTGTGATTTCTTTAAGTTGATGCAAGAAATGAAATTTGTAGTTTTGAAATTATGGTTCTTTTTACCTTTGACCAATGAGATTCTTTTTTAGGAGCCCAAACAAAATATGTGATTCTTTTTAAGAGCCCAAATTGAAATGTGAAGTTTATTTAAACTAAAATAAAAAGTGAATTCACTTTTAAGCCAACTTTGAAAAAAGTTAGTAAAAAAAGTAAATATACTTCCTAATCTAATTTAAAAACCTACACAAAGAGATAAACAACTAGTAAAATCCGCATATTTGGTGGGCATCTATAAGCCTAATTTTTTGGTTTTTCGGCTACAAGGAAATTTTTTTTACAAATCTTTGTTACAATAGCACTACTCTATGTAAAAAAAAAAGTGCTAGTTAACATGAAAGCGCTAAATAATAATCAAAAGCGCCAAGAGAAATGCAAATACGCTAAAAAAGAGACAAAGGTGCTAAAAGAACTCTATCAGACAAAATTAATTCTATCAAATAGAGAACTGAAAGCACTAAAAATAGATATGATAGTGTTATTTAAGGGTCAATAGCGCTATTATTAGGAACAATAGCGCTAAAGTGTGACCCGTGTGTCAATTAAAACATGCAAAAAGTTAGTAGTTTTTGAAAAAATGATATTAGAAGGTTGTGTGTTCGATTCACGTCAAATTCACCAAATGATGCTCTGCAAAAAACATGGTTAGGATAACAAACACCAAAAAATAGGAAGAAGCACGTGTTAGTGTTAGAAAATCAAAGATCAAACACTATCCTAAGCAAGCATATAAAGAGAGACACTAAAACCAAAATAGAGCATTTAACAAAGAAAATAAATGCAAGAAGGCATCTCCAAATGCCTTCCACCATGTTGGTAGCTTCTCCTCCCTTGTTACTCTCCTCTCCAAGTTCCCAAATGACTATAGCTCTCAGTAACATTTTGCACTATTTTTGGATGTCTTATGGATATTTAAGATTATAAAATAAAAGCTCATGAAAATGCAAACATGAACAAGCTAAAAATGAGATATTATCTAATCTAGTGTTGATTTTAGTCCACAAGAGTAAATGTAAATGATTATGCTAAATGCTCTCTAAAATTCACTATAAGTTAGATGCATACAAGTTTTCAGGATCTATATTATGAAGAAATGAACTCTATTTATAGGTAAAATGGAGCAATGGAGGGTTGAGATTGAGTAATCTCAACAAGGGTTAGGATTGATGGGTTTATGATCTATGTGAGGACTTTCAACCCAATCCCAACATGACAAATTTCAACAAGAGGTGGGTTGGGAGGAGAGGGAATAAACATTAAATGTTTGACAGGACTTGAGGGTTAACTTGGGAGGTAAGGTTAATGTTTTTGATTAAAGAAAAAATAGGTTTTGAAGGGGCCCCAAAACCCTTTACAAGTAGAACTTAAACAACAAAGCTATGAGAAATAGAAAAGAATAGAATCCACAAAAAACTAGTGAAAAACTGAAGAAAACCCAAACAAAGCCCCAAAAAGCCAGCAGGCCTTCCAGTATTCAGATTTTTTCCAAGGCTTTAGCTAGGGTGTTGCTGATTTCATACAGCTCTTTGATGTTCTCTTTGAAGTTAGGGGGATCCTTTGCTGAAGCAACCACAACTTTCTTGATACTGGCCCTAGTTCTCTTTACAGTACCGCACACCGGAGTAGCATCACCTCTTCCAGTCTAGATGGTCTCTTCCTCCAGGTCAAGATCCATGACTGGTTTAGGAGTGCAGGTATGATCAATGACCTTGGCGATGTCCTCCAAGTTTTTAGTGATAGCAGATAAGATACTTGGGATAACTCCCATCATATTTTTCATCACTTCTTTTCCCTCTTCTAGTGATTTTACCTTATTCTCCATTTCCTGCTTCCAATTAATTTGCTCTTTGTTTTCATCCTCCCTCTTTTCATCCATTTTTAACCCTTTCTTATCCAGGTTTTTCAGGGTCTCGTAGGTCCATCTATCAAAATCCATTCTAGCCTCAGAGAGCTTCTTGAGGTTATCCAGGATAAGTCCTTTACTAGCACTTTCCTTGTCCTCGCTATCCCTATCCTTAGTCAGGTCCTTCTCAGAGTCTTTGTTCATTTCCTTCTAAAAATTCACTCTGGTTTCCTCGTTATCCTTGGGTTCCGCTTCTTCCATCAGATGATTATTGTCCTTACTAGGGCATTTGCTGAGGGTAGGGATTTGTTAACTAGGCTCATTATCGCCACTTTCTTCCTCATTACCTAGCTCCTCGTCTTTCTAGCTATCTTCATCGTTGGAGTCGTTCATCTCCATTTCGTTGCTTTCCTTAATAATGTCCTTTGTTTCCAACCTAGGGATGCTTTTCCTTTTTTTGCTGGAGGATGCCTTCTCCTTGCTAGTTTCTCCCTCTTCCATCTTTCTCTTGCCCGAAAAGGCAGAAATCCTCTTATTTTCTAGCAGGGTGAGGGTTTTGCAATGCTCATAGATGAGCAACAGAAGCCCGTAGTGGAGAATTGGGTTGAAAGGTTTAGTCTTGTGTTTGTTGAGGGAACTGAAGAGGGACCAAAAAAGGTAGTAGGGCAGGGACACCTTTTTGTAGTGTCTGAAATGGTTTAAGAGCACGAAGTGGTAGGTGTGGGCCCTGGAGAAATGACCTTCAATTGTGATGTACTCCATAATTGCGTTCAGAACCCAGCCCCACAACTTCTTGATGTTTGCAGCTTCAAAGTAGCCCCCAGTAGCCTTGCCAATTTTAGCCCTCTCTTTCTCTTTTCGCGGGAACATGTTAACCATGTTGTTGGAGACCATAAGGTCTCAAAAGAAATTAAGCCCAAAGTGGGGCATTTCGGTCATAGTGGAAATGAGCCCAGTGTCCAGCTTAAACTTAACTCCATAAAGTTTAAAAGAGCCATTAGACCAGTTTTCAGAAATCTTGGAAATGGCTAAGTTAACCCTACCTTTGTCATAGTCCTCAAGTTTCTCCATGAAGCTAGTAAGAGATCCCTTCTCCAATTTCTCCTAGACTTTTGGCATCACTTTCTAGGTCGACGTATTGTCTCGTTCTTCCCACCTTAGGTCTCCTCCCATCTTCGGATATGGGCTATCTGCTCTGTTTCTCTGCAAATTATAACCTTCTTTCCTGATGTTACTCAGGTTTTTGAGCTGAGTAACCCACAAAGCATGCGGCAAATTATTAGAGATAATAGAAGATCTGTTGTAGCACCAAGTAATTATGGCCTTTCCAGCAAGGCATAAATGATGGTTTTTACTTGTCATGATTAAATTGTCCTTCTCTCCCCGTATAACGGTCCTTTCTAATGAACTCTTTGGTATTTAAAATGAGATCCTCCTTGTGCCAAATCATTTGGGAGTCAAAGTTAACTCCAGTATTCACTAAGCAATCTGCAATGCTGTTTTGCTCTTTGAAGGCATGTTGAATAATAATTTCTTTGAAACTGGCAATGATCTCCCTAGCTTTCATGATGATATTTTCAATAGATTAGGAAGGCTCTGATTCCCCCTTTAAGAACTTTATAATATTGAGTGAATCTCCCTCAAGCCATATTTTATCATAATTTAGATTTTTGGCTATAATTAAGGTATTCAAGGCTACAGAGGCTTCAGCAAAATGGCTAGTTTGATTCCCTAGAGGACCAGCCACTGCCTTAAGATAACTTCCAACAAAATTCCTAACAGTGCCCCCATATCCAGCTTTACCTAGATTCCCTTTAGAGGCCCCATCAAAGTTAGCCTTAATCCATCCTTGTGGGGGAAAACACCAAACTAGACCTTCTCTTCTAGTCTCCTTACTAGTAGTAGTGGTAGAAAGGTTCCACCTGTCTTTAAAATTATCTTTAGCAGTAGGTCCCTGATCAATGCAGTAGAGGCATTCAAAGATACTCCTAAAGGTTTTATCTGCAACCACTTCAGGAATAGCCCTTTTATCCCTAAAAATCATGTTGTTGCACTCTTTCCAGATATTCTAGATAACAATCGACAGAGTAAGTTTCCAGGTCTCCACAATTTTAGGATTAGAATTAGGGCAATGCCATTGAAGCCAGGTGTCACCAAGAGAGTTTTAGAAGACCTAGCTCAGGTTCCACCTAGTAAGGATGATTTTCTAGATATCCTGGCTAAAAGTGCATTGACTGAGAATATGGCAAGTTGTCTCTTCTTCCCTGCAGCAAAGAGAACACCTATTAGGAAAAATAATACCTCTTTTATGAAGATTGTCTAGGGTTAATACCTTATTTTGGATGAAAATCCAGAAGAAGATATTGACCTTAGGAACTAACTTCTTGTTCGATACTTTAGCCTAGATGGGAATTTCTTCCACCGAGACATTGTGAATAGCCACATCAGAGGAAACGGAGTAATTTCCATCCAGAGTTTCCCTCCATATCAATCTGTCATCTTTGTTGTCTCTAGGGATTTTGGTAGAGAGAGCAATTTGAAAGAACTTGAGTCCCGGACACTGCTGGCTAAAGTTAATCCATTTCCCATTTCTCTAGTAATCACTTACCATTTCTCCATACCTGTTTTTGAATCGGTCTTTCCAATCTTTAAGGATTGAGATTTCCTCTAGAGGTTTATCCAGGATCCATCTATCTTCCCAAAATCTTATTCTCCTCCCATCTCCAAGGTTCCAAGTTCTGCCAGTAGCAGCCCAGCTTTTAGCTGATTGCACAACATTCCATATGGTGGATCCTTCAACATTAAAAGAGTTGTTAAAGAATTCTTCCTCTAAAGATTGCATATAGAGATATTTGTTTTTCTAGATAGAGTTCCATTTTCTTTCCTCCCCTTTGAATCTCCATATTTGTTTGGCTAATAAAGCTTTATTCATAGAACCAATGTTCCTTAAGCCCAGCCCACCTGAGGCCTTAGGGGAACAAATTTTATTCCAGGCAATAAGGGGAATTCTATTTTTAACTTCCACTCCCGGCCAAAGGAACGTTTTTTGGATTTTTTCAATGGCTTTCGCAAACTTTGAGGGGATTTTGAACAAGCTAAGAGCATACATAGGAAGATCTTGGAGAGTGGTTTTGAGCAGAGTGATTTTACCTGCTTGACTTAGGACAGCCCCTTTCCAGCCAGTAAGTTTCAAGTTGATTCTATCAATTAGCTTGTTCCAGAAGGAATCCTCAGGCTTGAGACACAGAGGAAGCCCCAAATAGGTAGAGGGAAACTCAGAGATGTTGTAGCTAAGAATCCTGCCAATCCTTATTTGCCTTTGAACCCAAGTATTGATGAAAAATAGAGAGCTTTTATCCCAGTTGATTTTTTGGCAAGAGGGAGATTCATAGGTATTCGAAATAATCTTCATATTTTTATCTTCCAAGATGGTGGCTTCCCCCATGGTAATAGAGTCATCAACGAATTGTTCATGAGAGCAGACAACATTGGATGAAGAAGGTTTCAGACCCTTAAGATTGCTATCTTCCACATTTTTAAGGATGAATCTACCCAGGCTTTCAGCAAGAATAGTGAACAGGATAGGGGATATGGGGTCCCCCTATTTGAGACCTCTAGAGCTTTTGAAGAAACTGGATGGGGAGCCATTGACAATAACAATAGAGGAGGAAGTTTTCATAAGTTGAGAGTAGAGCTGAATAACTTTGTCACCAAAACCAAATGCTTTCATGATCCTAAGGAGAAACTGCCAGTTCACTCTATCAAAAGCTTTAGCCATGTCTAACTTTAGGAAGAATCCCTGGTTATTTGCCACTTTTAGGGAGTGGATATTTTCATGAACGGAAATAATGGAGTCCAAAATCTGTCTTTCGGGGACAAAGCCATTCTGCCAAACAGATATAATCCTTGGTAGAATTTCCAATAACTTGGAAGTCAGAACCTTAGATAAGATCTTGTAGACAGAGTTACATAAGCTAATGGGTCTAAACTTGTTAAGAGAGTCAGCTCCGGGGATCTTTGGGATTAGGACAATGAAGGTGGCATTTAGTTCCTTTAGGAGTCTTCTAGAGCCAAATAATTCCTTAACACCATTGCATATGTTAGCCTCCACTATGTGCCATAAATTTTGGAAGAAAAACATGGAGAAGCCATCTGGACCAGGGGATTTATCACCCTGAAAGGAGAACAATGCCTTTCTGATTTCCAAATTAGAGGGGATACAGGATAAAAGGTGGATGTCAGCTTCTGACAGGATAGGAGGGATAACTTGTAAAAGGGTGTTTAGCTTGCTGAAATCCAGGATATCCACATCACCCAGTAGGGTATTGAAATGATCGAGACCTTCCTTCCTAATGTCATAGTCCTCTATTAAGATGCCTTTATTGCAATTTAGTCTGGATATTCTATCAGCTGCCCTATGCTTAAGAGCGGTTAAGTGAAAGAAGCGGGTATTTTTATCGCCTTCCTTTAGAAACAAGGCTCTAGATCTTTGTCTCTATAAAGTCTCTTCATTAGAAATTATGGAGTGGTATTTAGTTAAGAGATCATTTTCAGCTATCCTAAGATCTTCGGTCAACCCCACCTCTTGGATTCTATCTTGAACATACTTTATTTTAGCTTTGACTTGAATTTTGTTCTTGAATATGTCCCCAAAACACTCTTTGTTCAATGTTTTAATTTTGTCTTTTATGATGTTGAGCTTTTTGGCAATTCTAAAAAGAGCCTTACCCTCCACCCTCCACTTCAGAGTTCCACCATTAAAAAATGCAAGCTTCCAGAGAAGGATGGAAGAGCCAAGCTTTTTCAAATCTGAAAGGGAAGTTTCTCTTTGCCGAAAAAGAGTTGGCAGAAAAGGAGATGAGGTAATGGTTTGAACCAATTTTGATAACAGAGGCAAGGGAACAACTATACTTAGAAAGCTAGTCAAGATAAATTAAAGATCTATCAAGCTTGACTTGAATCAGATCAGCTCCGGTTCTCTATTGGTCCAGGTTAATGTTGAGTTTGAAAGAATAAAGCCATTATCCAATAAATAATGTCTTTATCCAATGGATAAACTCTTGTTAATGTTGAGTTTGAAAGAATAAAGTTATTATCCAATAAATAATGTCTTTATCCAGTGGATAAACTCTTGTGCAAGACTTAGTGAGGGTAACCATGGTCAAAGCAATAAATACTTGAAGAGACCCATGGGTTAAATGAGGGTTGAGTTAGAGGTAAAGTCTCTAACCATGGGGGCAAGTGGATTTAACCATAAATGGTTATGTAAGAGCCATTAATGGTCATGTAAGAGCCATTAGTGGTTTGGAAGACTTTAGGGGTTAGCTTGTTGAACACATAAATCATTAAATGCTTTTCAAAGACTTTGAAGGCTTTGAGAAGTGACTTCAAGTTGCTTAGGAATGTGACAATATTTAGGAAATGGATTAGGCTAATTAGGAATGATTAGAAAGTGGTTAGAAAGGTCTAGAAGAGGATTTAGGATTGCAAGTGGGTTTTGTGGGTGAGGCAAAATAGGATTTAAATTAAAATAAAATTAATTTATTTAAACTCTAGTTGCAACTTGCATTTGTAGGAGAATGCAAGTGGGGGGGGGATTTAATGATTTAAATAAATGTTTTAATTATTTATTTAAAAGAGGAAAGGGGATTTAATTAAATAAATAAAATTTGTTCATTTAATTGATTGTGAATTTGGTGTAATGAATTAATTAAAATAAATTGAATAATTTATTTAATTAATAAGAGAATAATTGAGGATGAATTAATTAAATGTTAATTTAATTAATTGTTGGCTAGTGGATTTATTAATCAAATAAATACTAAATATTCATTTAATTAAAATGGATAGATTTATGTGACTACAATATGCATAAGTGGTGTTGGTGCAGCTTCTGGTGGAGATTCAGGATGCTGATGGCGATCATGTTCAAGACTTGGTGGATTGGGATCATTGCTTTAGCATGTTGACCTAAATTGTTTCCCGATTAATCTAAGTTATGGACCGACTTAATGTAACATGTGGATTAGACCTCTCGATGTGTTTCTAGGATGTCTTATGGGTTGGATATTATTTGTTTGGTCTAAATGCCGACATGTTTTGTAATTATGTAATTGGTTTATTGTCTGGTGACCGACCTGATTGTTTATGGTCAAGGGCTTGTATATATATGTTGTAAGATCTCATTGTAGATCATATCATGGCATGGGATGTATTGTGTGAATAATGTAATATCATTCAGGAAAAGGATTTGGTCGATCATTGGAGATCGAGTTGGGTTTATGTAAGAGGATTTAGTCATCCGGTATTGAGCTTAATTGGAACTATATTCAGGCATAGGAGATGCTATCTTTGTAGTTCATTCATTCTTTCCTATTGTAGTCTGGATTTCTATGTAGTCAGGGAGACTCCTTTTGCGATGAGCAGTGCATTTTAGGTTGTTGGCCTTTCTGCAAGTGCAGGCCCCTAAATTGTAATTCACATACTATAGAATTATTATCTGACTGTGAGTAGAATTCCCACTATGGTTTTTCCCTTTACCGGGTTTTCCACGTATAAATCTTGGTGTCATGTGGATGGTATTTATTTTCTGATTATTGTTTATGCTTAATTGATTTATCTATTATTCCGGTATTTGGTTTAAGTATTCTAGTATTAATGTTTTGGGTTTCGGTATTAAAGTTTTAATTGCTTAATGTTACGGTAATCTATGACAACTAAAACCCCCCCTCTTAGTTGTCCTCTGATTATTTGAACTCTCTAATAGACACATTAAAACTCACGAAACTAGGTGGAGTCAATATGTAATACTTGCAATCATGCATAACACCAATGTCTATACAACAACATATACATAACATATAACATGAAATAATCAATCAAGTGAAAGAGAGTTGTGACATCACACCTTGCTCGTAAATGAGAGGTATAACATTGTTTCTTTCATGCATAAAGTGATAATATAATCATGGCAACCATACATCCCCAATAATATCATCACATCCCATAGAGTACAAAATAGGGTTAGCTCATAACATGATCTGGTCATAAGAAAATATAAACCTCCACAACATATAATGAGTTCTAAAAAAATATCCATATGTCCAATCATCATTAAAAACCTGAATGTATCATAATATACATAAACCATATTGTGAACTACCAATATGAAATGTCAAGCATCTACTATAAGCATTCATCATAGAAAAGTCTAAACTAGGTCCATAAGGTCTATCACTGCATAAAAGAAAAGATGAATTAGGGAGGGCACTACAACCTCTATACCTCTCCATCCATGTCTCATTACCCACCTATCTATATCCCACTCTATATATCTCACCCCTCTCTCTGCCCATCTAGGTCTCCCACCTCTCTCTTCCCTTCTAGGCATCTCACCTCTTTATTTTTCTATTCTCTAGTTTTCTTCCTTCCTCTCCACCTCTCCATCCCCCTTATCCCTATTCTTCTCCCTCTCCCCTCACCTCCCTATTGAGCCTCCCTCCCTAGAGGTCTCTTTCTCCCTCCATCCCTTCCTACCCCTCTCTCTCTCTATGTTATTTTGTCTTTCCTCTACTCCCTCTCTTCTCTAGTAAATCCCTTTCCTTTCTTCCTCTCTTCCTCTCTATCTCCCCCTCCCTTCTTCAACCCACATTTCACCTCTCTCCCTCTCTATGTTTCTCATTTTTGTTCCCCTCTATTTACTAGTAGGATTCCCAAAGACACGGAGAGGGGAGGGTGAATTAGTATCTTGCGGGTTAACAAATTTTCTAACCTTATTAAATAAATTGCATTCCAAAATAGTATACCAGTAAACCAAAATTAATGCAGTAAATATGAACAATAAGCACAACATAGAAAGAAAATCATAACACAATATTTTTAATGAGGAAAATCGATGTGGGAAAAACCTTGGTAGGATTTGCGACCCACAATATTCACTCACTGGCCAATGAATGGATATTGCTTATAATAGGGGCATGCACATGCAGGAAGGCCAACTGCCTAAATATCACTACTTAATTACAAAAAGGAAGTCTCACTAACTTACAAAATGGATTATTCAAATCCAATATAATGCATTGCTTTAGCTCAGCATCTGCTATGCCAAGTTTAGTACCGGTTTAAGCTCATACAATAACCATAAACCTTACTCCAAAATGTGCCTCAATATTCGCATATTACTTCTTCAATAATCTTCCCATGTTCGCAACTATAATGATCTAAAATATATCATACTTATATATGAGTCTTATTACAATACATCTTGTCTGCTTACAAAAATATATTATAATTAAATACAAAATATAATAAACAAAATCCTGTCGGCCAGGGTGTCGATAATCATCTTGGTCGTTGCCGGTAAACTATCTGCTGGTGTAGAGTTTGCCAGTGCCGATGCCATATGATTGCAAGGTTGCCATCAATGACAATTCCTTCAACCACCTACAATTTCTCATTGGAGTGTGCAATGCCAACATCTACTATTTACATAGGTCTCTCACTCCCTCCATGTATACCTCTACTTTCATCTCTTCTTACTCCTTTATCACTCTTTGTTCTCTTGTCTCTCATCTTCTCCCTTCCTCCCCTCTCTAGGTCTCTTCCTCCCTTTATTTCACTCTCCATATCTATCCCTCCCTCCATCCTTACCCCCATATCTATGTTGGCTATATGATGGACTTGATTATGTTTTGTCATTTATGTCAACACTAGTTGTTATGATTGTTTACCGGCTTCTGGTAGAAGGATTGGATTAGGAATATTATAAGTTGATTGTCACCAGTATGATATGGATGATGGAATAAGTTTGTATGGATGGTTCATATGCTTCTAAAGTATGTTTTAGTTAGTTGGTATTTACTCAATGATTGGATGCTATATTATGTTCTCGTAAGCATACTTTATAGGTTTGGTAAGGGTTTCACCGACATAGCTTTATTGATGATCCTTGATGTATTGCATAAGTGGTGTTGGTGCAACTTCTAGAAGGGATTCAAGATGTTGATGGTGATTGTGTTGGTTCCTTGAATGAGTGGTTTCATTTCTTTGGCATGTGTGGATCTAATTTAGCTCTGATGATATCTAGGTTATGGACCAGTTTGCATGTAATGTGTTGGTGGATCCTGTGATGCGCTTCTAGGATGTTTTATTGATTGGATGATGTTTGTTTGGCCTTAGGCAAACATGCTTTATGATTTTATTTAAGGATTATGTAATGGATATATTGAATTATCATTTCGGTGGCAAACCTAATTAGTTAGGTCCTAGGTTGGTATAAATATATGTAAGATCTCATTGTAGATCAAATATGGATGGATGTAAGGGAAATGAGCGAATAATGTAATAATAATTTGTGTAGTGGATTTGGTCGTTCATAGGTGATTGAGTTGGGTTTATTTAAGAGGTTTTAGACCTTTGGTATTGACCTTAATCGGAACTGTAATCTGGCATATTTGATGCTATCACCAACCATTCTTCTCTTTGGATTTTTGTCCAAATATTTTGAGGTGGTTGACATCTCTATAGTCAGTGAGACTGCATTGTGATGAGCAGTGCGCTCTAAGAAGTGTGTCTTCCTATAGGTGCATGCCCCTATTGTATTCATATACTTGTTGCAGAAGTATCATTTGACTGTGGGTAGGGTTTCCCACCATGGTTTTTCCCTTTCTAGGTTTTCCATGTACAAATCATGGTGTTATATGTTATGATTGCATGGTATTGATTCTTTGGTTTTTAATTATGCTATAATGCTTAATCAATTATTCTAGTATAAGGTTTCAAGTTCTTTAATTCACATAATCTATTAATAGATAATTCACCCACCCCCCTCTTAGTTGTTCACCGTTTATCCTAACAATTGGTATCAGAGTCTGGTTCTCATTTTGTAGAAGCTTAATTGCTTGAGGAAGATCCTATGGCAACTAATAGTTCAATTACTATTTTTCAGAAGGACAACCCTAGGCTTGATGGAACAAACTATGGAGTATGGAAGATTCAGATGGAGACTCATTTAAGATGCATTGGAAAGGAAATTTGGGAAATAAATCAAAATGGTTACACTCCTCATGATTCAACATCTAGAAATCTTGTACCAAAATACTTGGATAAGAATATTGAGAATGACTATAGAGATAGAGAAGCCCTCTTAAGTGCCTTGTCAGATCAGCAAATCATGGGACTATCAGATAAATCATCAACAAAATTTATATGGGACAAGTTAGAGACTCTGAATGAAGGTGGTCCTACTATTAAAATTGCAAAACTTGAATGTTACCAAGTAAGATATGAAAGCTTGAAGACGGAGGAAGATGAAATAATTTCTACAATCATGGAAATGGTAAATGAAATTGTATTAGGAATTTAGTGTTGTGGTGGATCTCTGAGTGAGGAAGAGATTATTTCAAAAGTGTTAAGGGTTTTTCCACCAGCATATAAGATGAAGGTAACTACAATAAATGAGCTAATAACCATGCCTAATTATTTTGTCAATAGAGATACTCTTGTTGGGAAGATATCTGCTTTTGAGCTTGAGGAATTTGGTCCTCCTAGAGCTGCAAAGATTGATACTACATTTAAGGCATCTACATCATCAACTGGCAAGCAAGATTGGAAAGTTTTGTATGAAAAGGAATTGGAAGAGATTAGGAAAGAAGATGAAGATCTTGAGAAACTTGAAGCCCTATTTTCTAGAAGGATACCTAAAGGTTTGTCAGGAAGTAAGTATGAAGAAAAATCTCCTTCGAAATATTTTGCATGTAATAAGATAAGGTAATTCTGAATCTAGATGTCCTGAAAGGAATTCAAAATTGGAAGAAAGAGAAAGAAGATCTTTTAAGCCTAACCTTGAATATCAGATCAAGCCTAAGCATAGGAGAAACAAAAAAAATCATGCTACTATTCTAATGAGGAAGGAGTAACTGATGACTCAGAGGAAGAACCAGTAGGTGATTCAGCTAGTGGATCCAGAAATAGAAAAGACTGGTATTCTATGTTATGAAGGAAGATGATCTGGAACTAGTTATCATGAATGAGGAAAAGGCCCTTGCAGCAAAATTTGAAGACAAAGATGAATGGGTAATAGACAATGGATATTCTCATCATATGACAGGTGATAAAAGAAATTTTTTAACCCTGCAAGAATTTGATGGTGGTCAAGTCAAATTTGGTAATAACAAAGCATGCATGATCAAAGGAAGAAGAACCATTTAATTGGATGGTAAGCATAACACTGAAAATGTCTATTATGTTGAAGGTCTGAAGCATAATCTTTTGAGTGTAGGATAATTGGTAGATACAGGATTTCAATTACAATTCAAGGATGGAAAGTCCAAAATCATTAGCAAATCAGGATTGGAGATTGCAACTGGTACATAGACAAAATGTAGCATCTTTCATTTGAACTCTAGTGAAAAGACATGTTTGATTGCACATATTGATGAAAGTTGGCTATGACATAAGAGGTTGTGTCATAGAAATTTTGATTGCATTGTAAATATCAGTTCAACTAAGGCAGATAGAGATTTACTTAAGATTGTGAAGCCTCATAATCCTGCATGTAAGGAATGTCAAATGGTTATAAGAACTTATTTTAAGAGAATACCTGATAAATCTAATGATATTCTTGATTTGATTCATACTAATCTATGTGGTCTTGCTAATACAAGAAGATTTCACGGAAATAGATATTTCATGTTAATCATTGATGACTATTCTAGAATGATGTGGGTTGCTTTTCTAAGGGAGAAATCTGAAGCCTTTGAGAAATTCAAGATCTTTAAAGCTATGGTTGAGATAGAGACACAAATCAAAATCAAGTGTCTGAGATCAGATCAAGCTGGTAAATTCACATCTGGTGAATTCAATAGCTATTGTGAGAAAAATGGCATTAGGAGACAATTATCTGCACCCTAGACACCTTAGCAAAATGACATTTTGGAAAGAAAGAACATAACCATTTTGGATGTAGCCAAAAGCATGATGATGAAAGCTAATTTTACTCATATCTATTGGATAGAAGTAGTAAGTACAATGGTTTATACATTTAACAGAGTTCATATCAAAGGAGATACTGATAAGACACCTTATGAATTATGGTTTGGTCATTCCCCTACTCTTAAGTATTTCAAAATCTTTGGAAGTAAGTGTTATATCAAAAAAGATGATTCCATTAGAATGTTTGACCCTAGATGTGATGAAGGCATATTTCTTGGTTATTCAACTAAAAGCAAAGAATATAGATATTATAACAAAAAAATGCAGAGAATTGTGGAGAGTGCTAATGTGAAAGTGGATGAGCAATACAAAGATCAAGATAAATCTTATGACAACAAACCAGCAATGGAAATGATCATAAATGATCTGGTAGTGCCTATACCAGAACAAAATACTAAACCAGTTACCCCAACATCATCAAAAATATTAATTGTAACTGAAGAGCAGCATAGAGAACCTGAAAATCAGAAAACACCAAGGTATGTAAGGCTAAATCATTCTCAAAATCAGATCATTCGTGACAAAAACAAGGAAATTATGAAAAAGAGAAGATTGGAAAATCAAGAGGTATGTTTCATTTCTTAGATTGAACTGGCATCAATAGTTGAAGCTTGTAAAGATGAATGTTGGATGAAAGCTATGGAAGATGAATTAGATCCGATAGAAAAGAATAATACTTGGACTTTGGTTCCCTAGCCTAAAAATAAGAATGTTATTGGAACTAAATGGGTTTTTATAAAAAAATTGAATGAGGATGGAAAATTTGAAGAAACAAGGCTAGATTGGTCTGCAAAGAATATTCTGAGAAGGAAGGAATTGATTATGGTGAAACTTTTTCACTGGTAGCTAGAATTGAAGCTATTAGACTATTTCTTACTTATGCAGCCTATAAGAACTACAAGGTCTATCAAATGGATGTTAAGTTTGCATTTATGAATGGAGAACTTGAAGATGAAGTCTTTATTGAGCAACTTGATGGATTTTTACTAACAAATGACAAAAATATGGTTTGTAGATTAAGGAAAGCCCTATATGGACTAAAATAGGTTCCTAGAGCTTGGTATGCAAGTTTGGATAAGTATCTTTTGAAGCTTGATTTTATAAAAGCTAATGTTGACAGTAACCTATATTATAAGATCATTAATGATGATATTATGATTATTGAAGTATTTGTTGATGATATCATTTTTGGAGGTGAAGAAAAAATATGCATGAAATTCTTTGATAATATGAAGAGTGAATTTGACATGTCTATGACTGGAGAAATAAGATTTTTTCTAGGTTTGCAAATTACTCAGACTGACAAAGGCATATTTATCTGTCAAACTATGTATCTAAGGGAATTGTTGAATAAATTTGGTATGGAAAATTCCAAACTGGTTAGCACTCCTATGGTTACAAGGGAAAAATTGTTAATTAAAGATGTATCCCCTTCAGTAAATTCTACAAGATATAAATCTATGATTGGTGGTTTTCTATATTTAATTCAGACTAGACTAGATATAATGAATGCAATCAATATTGTATCAAGATTTCAAAGTAATCCAAGAGAAAATCATGAAAGTGCAATAAAAAGGATATTCCAGTATTTACAAGGAATAATTGAATATGGTCTATGGTACCCTAAAGATGATGACTTTACTTTATGTGCATATATAGATCCAGATTGGGCAAGTGATGTTGATGACTAGAAGAGAACATCTGGTGGAGCATTCTTCCTTGGGAAGAAGTTGGTTTCATGGATCAACAAGAAGCAGTCATGCATTTCTTTATCTACTATCAAAGTTGAATATGTTGCATCCGCAACCAATTGTACTCAAGTATTGAGCTTACCTGAAACTATAATCTGGCATGTTTGATGCTATCACTGACAATTCTTCTCTCTGGATTGTTGTCCAAACATTTTGAGGTGGTTGACATCTCTCTAGTCAGTGAGACTCCATTGTGATGAGCAATGTGCCTTCTTGCATGTGCATGCCCCTATTATATTCATATAATTATTGTAGAAGTATCATCTGACTATGGGTAGGGTTCCTCATTGTGGTTTTTCCCTTTTTGGGTTTTCCACATACAAATCATGGTGTTATGTGCTATGTTTGCATGGTATTGATTCTTTGGTTTTCAATTATGCTTTAATGCTTAATCAATTATTCCGATATAAGGTTTTAAGTTCTTTAATTTACATAATCTATTAACAACTGATTCACCCCCCTCTCAGTTGTTCAATGATTATCCTAGCAATCTCTTCCTCCCCTACTCTTGTATTCCCTCAGTTTTCAAGGTTGTCACCTTTTCTATAAAAATGGTATCTCAACCTTGCAATAGTAAAAGGGTATTGGTAAGAACACAAAATTTCATGCCTACACCAAGCACATTGATGTTTAGAATAATTTTATTCAAGATATGGTTGAGGATGGTAGGGTGAAGTTGCTTATGGTAGAGACTTTGACAAATTTTGTGAATTCTCTATGAGCACATAGAAGTTTAGATGGTTTTTAGAGTCTATTGGCTTCTCAGCTCCTATCAATTAAAATATGATGTTCTTACCTCTGCCCCCCTTTTTTTTCTCTTAAAAAGTGTTCAACAAGTGGGAGATTTGTTAGGAAAATGGCGTCTCAACCTTGCAATAGTAAAAGGGTAATAGCACAACTAGTCGATGGATAAGGAATATTGGATTTTTCCTATTGGTGTATTTTGTATGTTGTGAAAGTGCATGTAAAGTGATCAATAGTTGATGAAAAAAATTATGAATAATTTATCATTGCAAATCTTGACTATTTATCTTGAGGTCATAATCTAATGGTGGATATTTTGTGTACTTTGTTTTGCCTAGAAGGACACCCTATTTTATGAATGAATTATATTACAACCATGTATTGTGATATATTCTAAGAGTTTGATAGCTCCCAAGTTGCCTTTAGATCTTTGTTGGTGATACTCCTATGAGAATCTTTCTCTACAAGTGGATTGTAATCTATTATTGATTTTTGAATAATATATTGGGTAACTTTTGGAGTGGGTTTTTTTCTCATGAAAGGGGTTTTCGCATGTAAACCACTATGTTGTGGTATGCATGATATTTATGTTTATTTCTATTAAGTTTCTATTATTGTTGTAAAGATTTGTAAAAGTTCTTCATTACCCTCATTTCAAGATTAGTGGAAGTTATTTTGATACCATAACTTCCTTGCAAGTGGTATCAGAGCCTAATCACCTTTGGTCTCCATTTTGGGTTGGTGGGTTTTTTGAACTAATCTAAATGTGAGTGAGAGCTTGTGTAGAAGATACTTTGTGATCTTATTGCAGGAATATTTAGATTTCAAGTGCGTTAGGGAGAATAGAGGTGGAGAAAATTTCTATAAATAATTTTGAGATGTGGAAGCTAAAGATGAAGGATATGCTAATAGATCGAGATCAGTGGGATGGTATTGACAAGGTATCTGATATAATCAAGGAACACTGAGAGGGGGGGTGAATCAGTATTTTGTAAATTTTAATCTTCTTAATCTTTCCTTTAATCCACTTAATGCAAATGAATAAAAGTAAAGTGCAGAAACACAAAGAAAATAACATAACACCAAAAAACCAAGAATTTTTACATGGAAAACCTAGTCAAGGAAAAAAAATGATGGAAATCCTACCCACAACAAGATGATACTTTGTTAGAAGTATGTGAAAAGTTTACAGAGGAATGCACTTGCATTTAGGAACACTGCCTAGAGCTCACTTCTCAAATACAATAAGGGATACAACCCTAGAAGGCTCACTACCTTACAAAGGAATTACAAAAGGGTAACAACAAGATTGAAATATAAATTAGCATCTACAAATGCCTGACATAGTTTCAGTTTAAGCACAAAATACAACTGTCTCACTGCTCTGTTCTACTAATCTACTTTAATCTAGAGCAAAAATCCTTCAATTGCTCACGTGAAACTATGCACAATCCCACATACACAACACTTGCATACTTTCTGATATAAAAAAGAAAATTTCAATCTCTTATATATATCCGCAACATGAATTTATCTCACCAACAAGTCGGCTTCAAGAACACTTGCAAAATGTGTAATATGCGTTGGTTGAATCCATTCACCAATGAATATGTGTACCAAAATAAATTGACTATATGCTTCCCACATGTTGGGAAAACAACCTAGAACATAAAATCAATCACCAAAATAATTCCAATAATTCTGCATAACACTTTATATCAGTAGTCGGCCAAATAGCTTTGTTCTTTGTAATGTGCACCAAAATAACTTACAAAAATATTTTAAAATCTACTAATAAATAGAGATTTTTTTTTTTAAACATCCATTACATCCATGTTATCACTAATATTCATAAGGACCACATTAATTATTACCTAGGGTATCTCAATGTCACTACTTGACATCATTCTAACAGAACACATATCCATCTAGAACATCATCATATTCTACCATTCAACTAACCATTTACTTTCCATGCATTTAGAATAAAAATAACACATATGCATAACTTAGCCATATTACATTTTCTTAGGTTCATTACAAACACTAACCAAATGTTCCTAACACTCCTATTACCATCTATCATGAATGCATCATAGATATATTAAACCATTTCATTTAGATAACTCCTATTTACTCAATGAGATTCGAGACAACCATTTCTATTCTTTCCAACATTCATTTCATAGGATTACATTTCACAATTCCATATCATGAATGCAAATGCAACACAAATACATATATCCTATCTAATTCTTTTTACATAGAACTTACAACTCATAGCACATGAAGAACACCCATTACATCAAGATTGATCAATGATTAATTCTCCTAATCATGTCCTATCTCAATTTTCATATATAAATACGTGATGTTACATAATACAAGGATACATAATCTCTTTTACATATTGATTACACCATGATGCAATATTTCTTTTCCAAATACATAGAAATTAGCTCCATGTTAATATCCATTTAATGAAGAATCCAAGAATCCATTCTACACACACAAGCGTCCAAAGAAGAGCATCCCAATGGAAGAAGGCATTCAACCACCCAACCATGTAGAACCAAATAGGAACCACCCCCCATGCTATGAGATGACATGAGGTTCCAACTCACACTCAAGACCTAGGCTAACACCTAACCACCAAAGGGACTTGGCTTGACAACCACAAGATGGCAACAAGAATCAAAGATCAAACACATCACATGGCTAATCAACAATAAACCCTCTAAAGGCAAAATCAATTATATTAATGCTTAAGGAACTAGGACTAACATGTAGGGAAGAGTGTCATCGCATGATATCAAAATATATCATAGAACTCAGTCCCAACAACCATGATACACATGCAGAATAGTCTCAACCTTTGAGAAAATCAAGGGAGTTCAGTTTATCTGGTTACATGATCTGCTACCTCACACAAATACACCAATAATTCAATCATGAGATCAGAATCCACACACACATTTCTTATCTTATTAAGATGAGATACTTCTACCCAACCCACCTATGATTAATTTATTATGTTATCACTTGATGATTACAAATAACCGCCAATGAGCTATCTAGATGGTCTAGACCCCGACTCTACAACACAAGGAGCCCTAGTAGTCTATTCCTCATGGCCTCGAGAGACTCATGGAATCCCACTCTCCCTAACCATGCTCCTAGGCCTTAGGGTAAAAAATACAACCAAAGAACATAATCCAACATTAGGAAGGCTCATAAATGACATTAAAACAATCAGAACAAATTGGGAACAATCTGCCCATGAAAGAGCACATAATGTCATACACATGGAAGAGAGCCTTCACCAAATCATCACAAAGGAGAATCCAACCATGAATGAAATCACTAAAAGGAATCAAAGTTATATCAAATCCTCTATAGTGAGGCATAGCACATCCCACTGGAGTCATATAATCAACCTCTCAACAACAAGGAGTTCTCCCTCTCGCTGGAGCAACACATCGCATAGGAAATACCTCAATGGTAAGGCATGAATCCTCTTACTAGAGCACAAGAAAAATCATGAACAATAAAAAAAAATCAAAATAAACTCCGAGAATATCAATACAGACAACACATGCCTCTAGGTAAATTACAAGCCCAACAAGACACTAAACTAGGCTAGAAACTGACTTTCTAGGACCCCTAGAGTAGTCTAGCTCTCTTGGCAAGCATAATAGTGCTCCTAGAATGCACTGTAGCACTCCTGGTAGATAAAATAGAATTTATGGATAGTTCAGTAGCATATTTGGGTCATTCTATAGCATTCTGGGGTCATTGTCTAGCTCTCTCAGTTTATGACCTAGCACTCTCAATTCTAGACTCAGTTCTCTGGGTATGCACTCCAACGCTTTTGGTTTCCAAAATGGCACTCTTGGAATTTAGAATAGAGTTTTTGGTCCATTGTATGGCACTCTTGGTAGTTTTAGTGGCATTTTTGGCATTTTTGGTAGCACTTTTGGGAAATGAGCCAAAATTGTAGTATAAACTACTCATTTGGATAGGGCATTTGCCCAAATCAGCAAAGGGGTGAAAAATGACACTCATGACCAACTCAAAAGGCTTGATAGATGCAAAAATCACTAAAGAATATCAAGATTGCAAAGTTACATACACAGGAAATGAGAACAACAAGCAAAACTTTCTCCCACTAAGCTGAAATTGAGATCTACAACACATAGCATGAAGGGGAGATAAACAAATCAATAAAATAACATCAAGGAACATCAAAAAATCATAAGGAAGTCAAAAAACAATCATAGACACTCCCTAAAGGTCTTCTCTCAGAAAATGCAAGTCATAGAGAGTGGAAAGATACTCATAGGAGGCTTCAAAACAAAAATAACCTTACTAAAACAAAGGGAGATCCAAGAAATTGAATATGGAATAACATGAAACTCCATAATAATACAAATGAAATATCTAAATCCCATGGAAAAGGAAATATATCATTGAACACAGATAACACATAGGAGAAAATTCCAACAATCAATCCCAAATATCTAAAAATCAATAATAGTTTGCACTTCCTTCGCAATTCTTTTCAATACCAAATTAAAGGTCTTTCAACTCAAATTCAATAATTTGCAAAACAATTTCACAATAACCAGTAATCAAATTGTACATGCATGGAGAGGAAAATCTTTCCAGAAAATAAAAACTTTAAAAGAATAATCGCACCAAATTGCAAACACAACCAAAGAATGTAGAAATCTAAGTTGAGAAATCCACAAACAATCCCAAATCCTCAAGCCAAATCTTCAATCGAATTCCATAATCAAATCCAAAATCTGCTGGATGATCAACTTGACAACCATTCCAAAAACAAAATAAATATGAAAACCATTCAAAAATGTCGACCAATCAAAATGTTTCATTATACTATATATTATACCTACCTTTGCATAGTTCAAAGAAGGTATTTAATAAATATAGTTTTATTTACCTACCTTTCCATCCAACCAATCAAGTGAAAGGGTAGGTAATATATATTATAAATGCAATTACTGAAAATATTAAATTAATATAAACACATTCAATAATAATACTTTACCCAATAAGATCAATTAATAAATTAAATAAAGTAATACAACATAAATAAATAATAAATCAAATAAATAAACCATTTATAAATAAATAGATGATTAATTAATTAAAAAATGAACAATAATTAAATCAATTAATAACTAATAAACCATTTAAATTAATCCTAATTCATTTAGATAAAAACTCACAATGAAACCATCATCCAAAAATAATTAAATAAATACCTATAATCAATTAATTAGACAATAATCACATTACGCCTAATAAATAAGCATAGACTCTAATCATCATACACCAAGGGGATGAATCATAACAACTTGCATCATGGCGCAATCGACAAGGTGCACAACTTAGACCTAGAGTGTGTGAGGGAAACTATATCATCTCTGACAACTTGCCATTGGGATAGGACACACTCAGACCTGTGAAGCTAGGTGGAGTCCATGTCTAGTACCTGCAAACCTGCATCAAAGACTAAACACAACATATAAGATACATATACATCATATTAAACAAGCATGTGATAGAAAATGACGATGACATATCATGCTCTCAATGAGTTATATGACATCATCTCTACTCGCAAAGACAGTCACACATAATAGCATCAAAACATCTCATAGAATCATAATCATGAGATAAGGTTAGTACATCATATGATATCATCAAATCACCATAAATTTAGTCCATGCATATGAAATGAGCACATAAAGATCATCAAATAAGAGTCCATCATCATAACAGTCTATGAATATCATCACCATCCTCATGAAATCGTAATGAAGAACAAACATAATATTTCCCACATCCATAATGAAGCATCTAAATCATGAGTAAAACCATAAACATTTGTCTAGAACACCACAAGATAGTACATACCATAGCAAATTAGTTTATCGATGCACAAAAAGGAAAGGTAAATTAGGGAGAGGCACTATATTCTTCCTAAAATACCAAATACTAGATCTTCAATCTTGCACAAAAGACAACATCGGATGCTAAGATTCTAGAATAAGCTACTCCAGACATCCAACCAACTACTTGTATCACTGCAAATCAAAATGTGAAATTAAATTGAAGTTCTACTCAAAATACTCCCATACTGTCAAATACTATGTTCCACCTTTCAGACTTAAGCAAAATTGAGTTTCATACTTCCGGTCTAGGATGAACCTATACAAACTGGATGGAATCCCTAAGAAGGGTTGCCATCAATGACAACACCCATACACTTATCTACACTTATGCAGTGTCTCTTACCAACAATCTCCCCCTTTGGCATTGATGGCAACACTTAGTGAAAAATGACTAAGTGTCAAACCAAAAATGTCATTACTGTAAACTTACAAAAAAGAAAAAACTTCTACAAACTCTTTTTGAGGCTATACACCATTTTTCACTTCCCTATCACCCCCTTTGACATCAATGACAAAGGCAGGTATCCGCATATCAAATTCTCACAAAACTTACAAAAATTTTAAGATATTTGTAAAATTGTTCTTTAATGATTGCAAATGCTCATCTCATCTCTTCTTCAAATTCTCCAAAATAGATATGGGGGCGCTTAATAGATATGCATGCATCTTTGTTGCCAAAGATCCATAGGAGCACTTTTATTCAATACATTCTGAGCATCCTACAAATTGCTAAGTAAAGTGTCTAACTGAGGAGTGATTGGATTCCTTAGCTCTCCTACTCTTCCTACAATTTTATCCTTCTCCTAATTCAGACCCTTGATTTTATCAAGTAGACATATCACATGATTTTCTTTGTTGCTTTCAAAAATAGACCAAGGATCATAAGTGTAGTACCCTTCCTCATGTGAACCCATTAGACTCATATTTTATTATTGTTTACTTTCAGTGGACACATTACCATGATGTGTTATTCAAATTTATATGACATTATTTCATGCTTTATCTAGATATGAGATGCAAAATTTATTGCAATATTTCAGTACTTGTGATTTATGGCATTTTATGGATTATTTCTATGTACTGACATTTTACTTTATCTATGCAATGTGTAATTATATGTTGTGTGTCTGTGAGTGTATTAGATGCAAGGGGATGATTTTCCTTCACTCATTTTGGTGAGATAGGAAGCGTTACGATTCTCCTTCATCGATGTGTATGTTGTGTTTACTATACTATATGTATGCATGTGTGGTTCGGTGATGCAGGATATTGCAGGTACAAGTATCGGGTAGGTATAGGGTATTGTCTCCACCTGGCTTCACAGGTCTGAGCATGCCTTATATTGTCTGATGGAAGTGGAGGAGGTAGTAGTTGATCCTATTTTTACTCATTTACACTCATGTGAGTGTCATCAGTTGGTCATCCTGTTAGTTTGTTCGGCCTTCGTATTTTGTCGTTTGATCTTTTTATGAGTATTTGCTTGAGGTTTGTTCAGTTTGTGTGTTTTAGTGTATTTAATTAATTAATTAAATTTATGGAGTTATCTCATAGTTGGTATTTTTGAATTATGGATTTAATGCATTGAGATTATAAATTTAATTAAAAAGAAATTATTAAACTAAGTTGCAAGCTGCATGATATTGGAAATATATTTTATTTAAATTTTAGTGAAAAATAAATTAGATTAATTTCATTTATTGTTTCCTAGAATTTTAAATAAATAAAAGAATAAAAGAATGAATGAATAAATCAAAGAATAAATAAATGAATAAAATAATTATTTAAAATTTAAGTATTGCTTTAATTTCTTTATTTAGAAAATTAATTAATTTGCATGAGAAAAGAAAAGAAAGAAAATGGATTTTTAATTATTGCATGTTAAGTTATCCTTTGTTAGAAAATTAGAAAAGAAAAGAAAATTTATTTTATTACTAAAATTAAATATTAGGGTTTTTGTGGAAAAATATATACAACCTAGAATTTTAGTTTAAAAAGGGGAATAGGTCATTATTTTAGGATACATAGGAAACAGGTCAGGGATTTAGGTGAAGAAATTTATTTGGAAGCTTGTTGAAAAGATTAGGGTTCTTCTACAGATTTCTTCCAGGAAAGTTGTACCAGGTTGGGTGACTTCTTTTGATTGTTGTTTTAAAAAAAAATATTTCTATTCCTTCTATCTTCTAAATGATGTGTGTGTTAAGATGTTTGTCATATCTTGTTTGATTAATTATGTTCTTAGCTAAAGTCCATACTTGAAGTTAATTTCTAGTTTAATGGAAATAAGTTATTTCTGGGTGTTTGTGGATTAAATTTTGAGAAAATCGGGAAAATTATTATAGCAAATATTGCCAAGATTATTATTATGAATGGAAATTGCAAGATTTGGGAGGAATGGGATTACCAGAGAAAATACTCCCTCTTGTTTGATTTTTGTTTCGATACTTGGCTATGGCAGTCCTTTTTAATATTTGTGTATCTCTTGTGGAATTATTTAGTTATTTTAGAAATAAATTTAATCATTAATTAAATTTATTTTGTTATTAAAAGTTAAGGGAAATTGTTTTATTATATTATTTTGGAGAAATTATGTATTAATTAATTTCCATTTTAATAAATTTGATTGGAAATAAATTTTGGTTGAAAATAGAATTTACTAGTTTTTAGGTTATTGTATGTTAAAAAAAAAAATTAAATTAAATTAAAAAATTAAATTAAAATAATAATAATAATAATATATGTATATAGTATTTTCTGTGGTTTTAATTATGTTATTTTGGAAATGAAAGATATTTCAAAATTAAATCTTCTTTTTATTATATATTTTAATGTGATATAATTATATAATATTATATTCATAGAATATATATATTTATGTAATTATATTATATTATTATATATAATTTGGAATTTGGAATTTAATTTAGATTATTAATATAATCTAATCGAGTTTATTTGTAAAATTAATCATGAACAAATAGTTAAGGGGTTAATTTTTATATGATTTTATTTAACTTTATTGGACAAATGACAAATTGATTTCTTTGTATTAAAATAGTCGTATTTTCTTATTGTCTGGAAAATCTTTAATTGCAAGTTATTTATGTTTTTGGTTGTTTTAAGAAAAGATTGCATGTATTAGGATCTTGTGTAAATGGTGTTTGCAGTCAAGCTTAATTTTGTTGCAATTCTGGTTGAGTTGTCATTGTGTCATATGCTATTTTATCTCCTTGGTCAGGTGTTGTTGTATAACCTTGTTGATGTGAGCCATTGTGTGTTTTGTTCCAAATGGTCAATCCTGGGTTAGTAATTGTGTATCCTTCACCTATGGTTTGTTAGGATTAGTTATGGTTTTTTGTTTCACCATAGAGTTCTCGTAGAGAGACCTTTCTTGTTAGTGTCCTATGAGAGAGAGTGGCTTTCGAGCGGGGGTCGTGCCCTAAGTGGATGACAGGATAATCTGTCGAAAATCAGTTAAAAAGTGATAACCTAATAATTGATTTTGGGGTGGGTGGAATAAATATTAATTAAGATAATGTACCTTGTGCATAGGTGAAGTGCTAGTACAGGGCTCATAATGTTATGAGAAGGCTTGGAATGGCAAACTTACCACCTTGTCTTCACGAAAGGATGGGTAGGGTCCACATGAGACTTAGTTGGAACCGGAGGTTCGGGAGAGGTTACCAGGACAGTGAGCCGGGACCTATGGAGGTTGTACCATGGTATCCATCTTAAGCTATGTGATGACACTCTCTCCTTAGAGTCACTAGTGTTTGTGAATTGAGTCACATGGATGTTTGTGGAGTCTTGTAGTTCTTTCGTACTTGTCTTACTTTACTTGCTTGAGGGTTTTCTACTATCTCCTAGCACAGTGGGGTGGTTCCATTTTGGGATCACATGGTCGGGTGGTAGTGCCACTTCCCATCGGATGTTCTAGATTGTATTTTCAAGCAAGGAAAGGCTTTGCTGGTGTTTCTTGGTTCGTGGTTCATGTACCAACTCATGTTTGTGATCATTGTTCAGTTGGGACCTTGTGGTCATTGTATCAGACTTTTATGTAACCTTGATATTGTAACTTTGTATTCCATGGTATTATTGGAAGCCATGTATATTGTAATATTATGTCAGTGGAATGTATGTTAATTCAGTTGCTTTGATCTTTTGTATAGATGAATTATGGATAAATAAATGCATTGGAATACTTTGATTATTTTATTATGGAATTTAGGTGTATGTGTACTCTTAATCTTAAGCATTTAAATTACCTAATTAAAATGGACAATTGGATTAACCATGGTGTTAATATAATCTACAATTAATCTTCGTTGGTAACCCTTAGGAAATGATGCGTTAGTCTTTCGTTGTGTCATTAGACATGCAATGGTTATAATTAATGCACTTAATCTTTAAAAAAAAAACATTTCACCCTTTAGTTGCCTAGTTGTGTTGTTTTCCTCTAGGGTTCCTAGTGAGGCATTACAATAAGATTGAGATAGGTTGGCCAACTTCTCTTCACACTCCTTTACCTTATTATCAATCTCAATAGTGAACTTAGGCAATACTAGGCATGACTTGTAGACTATTCCTCTTTCAGCTAGTGCATCTTGAATGATTTTAACACAAGTGGCCAAACTTTTTGTTTCTCCTTCAATCATTTTCAGAACTATCCTCATCCTCATAGCATTAAAATTTCTTAGGACCTTTACCTCAACAACTTTCTCTAATGATTCAAAATGAGAATCAAATGACTCAAGAATTTTTTTTAGGTTATCGAAGGGTGTGTCAAATGAGTCCTTCTTGAAAGATGGAAATTTTTTTCTCAAGAACACTTGTTGCCAATGATATCACCTCATCGTCCTATGTGTGAGATTTCAGTAAGTCTTCACTAGCTTTGGCTTGAGTGAGTGCATCCAATTTAAGCATCTAGACAAGGGATAGAGAGTCAAGATTGATGGGGCCTTGGGTAAAGTTTGTGTCACTCATGATATGATTTCCCTTCTCATACTCCATAGTGTCTCTGGCCATCAAAATCTATTCATCCTTGATTTCTATTTTCTCTACTTCCACTGCCTTCTCGACTTTCATTATAGTTTCAATAGTTACCATGAGAGGGTTCTAAGTTCCCTCCTCTACATCAACTTCCTTTTGTTTTACATCTGCTTCCTCAGCTGCAATATCCTCAACTCCTACATCTCTTGGAGAATCTATGTCAACCTATTGAGCTATCTGTTCACCCAAATCAACAATTTTTGGCTCATCTCCTAGGGATGACATTCCTAGGGCTTCTAGAGAAAACTTTTGAGCATCTTCCTGAGATTTCTCAGGAATCACCTCATACTGATACTTTGTAAGAATTTCCCTCAAAATTTGTTCAGCCTCCTTGTGGACTTCTTCATTTTTTCCAATCATTAATCTATTCACCCTTGATTTACTCTTGAACTTTTCTTTGTTTTCTTTAAGAATTCTATGTATTTCCACTTTAGAAATTATCAGAAAAAGTTGCACTAACTCATACTTCCTTATCCTTTCTTCCTCTAATATATTTGTTGCTTTCCTTAGTTCTAAAAGATCATATAGGCTCTTAGTAACTTCTGATATAATCTCCATAAGAGCTCTATTATACTTATTCAAGTATACAACTGTGGCCTCTTCTAATGATCTCTTTCATTTATCATTCAATAGATCATAAAATTGAGAAAGTAGTTTGAGATTAACTTGTTCAATTATTGCTTCCTTTACTTGCTTGAGTGTTATTCTAGATCATTCTTCTTCAACTCTTGACTTCTTTCTAGGCTTCCTTTCACCAGATGGTCGCTTCTTGACAACCCTGGTAGCAGTAGCAATTTCCTTCACTTCTTTTACAACTTCATCAAATTCAGTTTCCTCTTCTTCTGCAAGTGCTAACACATAAACTCTATGTGGTTACTCTTTCTTCCTCTTCACTGCTCCATCAGATGGCTAGTCTCGAGGCTTAGGAGAGTTTGATGGTTTCTGAGCATCAGAGGAGGGTGTAGAGCTCCTTGTCTACCTTGGCTTAGGTGGAGGGGTTTCTTGTTTGGCTTTCTTGGGCTTGATCATATCTTTGTCCTTCAAGATATTATTCTCTCTAGCTCTCTGGACCGACTCCTTGGTGATCCCCATATTTTCTACTAGCTACTCCACCTCCTTCCTTACCTTCTTCTGAATCTCAGGTTTATTGAATCAAGAGTGCGGGCTTGAGCTATATTCCTTATATGTGCCAAATCTCTCATCAGACTTGTCCACTATTTTTCTCTAAATTACATGTCCTTTGACCTCATGTCTCATGGGCATGATCCATGAAGTCCTTGGCTCAACAAATTCCATAAGGCATTGGTCAGTGTCTTCCATAAAGAAAATAGTATCTTAAAATTTCTTAAATATCTCTCTAGGAATCCTTTCTCTTCTATGCATCATGCTTTGAAATGTCTTGAAGTATCCCCAAAGTATGCCTTTCTATGCTTGAAAATATCCTAGAATTTGAAGTGTCTCTTTGATATGTACAACTAGTGACATGTCATAGGCCCATTGAACCTTTCCTAGTCTCGAAATCTCATTCATAAAGTAAAAGTATAGATAGATAATCAAAGTGCCAAATTTGAACATATATTTCTTGTCTTGCTTTATTTTCTTCAAATTTCTTAAGAGATCACTCTGGAGCACCTCACATAGGTCATACATCTTACCTTCCTTCAAGATTTGATAGGAAACATAGATGGTCATACCAGATACCAAATTATCATGACTAGATTGATAGACTTTATATCCTATCACAATCGATGCAAATCTGACATTATATTCAATTATATCATTGATTGTCATTGCCCTCTTTTCGAATTGGGAATTGGTTGCTTTTGTTATAGACTGGTTTTTCACATTTCTTAGAGTAGGTACCTCACTAGTTGAATTTAGATAGGTCACCACCTTAATTTTTTTCTTTGTGATCTTGTGTGGTTTGTCAAGCCACATGAACTTGTCATGCATTATTCTCAAGACATATTGAACCCATTCAGGTTCATCAAAAACTAGAAAATTTACAAATTGTATGAAACCCTTTTCCTCAAGCATTTTGAATTCTGGATTTAGGTTTCCTATCTTGTTAATCATATGATTTGTGTAAACTTTCAACATTTGAGCACTCCCAAGTTCTCCAATATTACAGTGACAGTAAACCCTAATATCGTCCACATGCAAAACTCCATACGGGACTGATGAAAATACCTCATTTGGATCATCTTCCATTGACTTGTAGGGATGTTTCTTGAAGTTTGGTCTAGCTCATTCAGTTACATCAACTACCAATGGAGTTGTAACACCAGTAGATGCCATATCAAAAAATTTAGGTTTTAAACTGAAAAAGTTCTAACTCAGAGAAATACCTTTTCCACAGGGGCTTCACTAGCTAGGCAATATTATATCACATGCATTCATATTGGGGGTCTAATATCCCAAAAAAGAGTGTGTAATATATTTCCTATCAGTGAAAATAGGTGGGTTTTTAATTTCAGCTATGAAAAAATACAATATTTGGTGAAAATAGGGGGGCTTTTAATTTGGGATATGTGTTGGGAGGGGTGAAAGAAAAGGATTTTAGGGAAATATTTTTTTAAAATAGGGGGATTCTTTAGTATTTCATGAATGCATGTTCTATAACCCAGGTTCACTAAGTGAAGCCCTTGTGACCTTTTCAATCTTCTACTGGATGCAAGATCTCTTCAAATTACCTTTCCCATACTCTCTTGCTTTCTTGCTTCAAATGAAAAGTGAGAAATGAAATAAGTTAGTTTTCATTTATCCTCCATATACCTAACTTTTAGGTATAATAAACTCTTTTTAACCCTAATTATTTAAGACATCTTGCTTTCACAAAGTTCTCTTCTATGGATCTTCAATTCAGCTCAAATATTTCAGAAATGCATCAGTGACCATCACACACATATCTGCAACCTGCCAGAAACCAAGTATAGATCTCCAACAAGGGATTTGAAATATTTTTCATGAAAAACCTCCCCCTAAGGAAAGATTCCTTATTTTAGTTACTAGATGAGGTTCCAACACTAGAATTAGGTATGAACCCACTTCCTGCATCATTATAGCTCTTCTTCACTCATCTTCTTCATCAACTCTTTGATCTCTTCAATTTTCCCTTTTTTCTTATCATATGGCTTCACATTCTTGGTTTTTTTTCTTTTGGGCCTCTCCTATTCATATTTTTGCTTCTGCAATACTTAACAATGTGACCGAATTTGTTCCAAGCATAACAAACAACCTTGTTCCTCTGATTAGGTCTAAAATTTCCTTAATTTTTCCTTAATTTGCATTGATTAGCAATATGTCTGAATCTTCCACAAGCATAGCATCTAACATTTCTCCTATTCTGAAAGTTATTCATCATACTTTTGCATACATTTGCCTTATGACCATACTTATTGCATTTGAAACATTGATTGGTAAAAGATGGATCATTATTGTTCATCCTATTTCTGCATTGACTAGCCATATGACCAACTTTATTGCAAACAAAACAATTACCATTGAATTTTTTAGCATTAGGTTGCCTTACCGGAGGCTTTCTAGAGTTCTTCTTTTGCTGTGATGATTTGGAGCTTTCACCTTTCTCATATCCGAGACCTTGAGTATCATTAGAATTATTTTGACTGGAAAGTATCTCATCAAGCTTGGCTGAGCTGACCGAGAACTTCCTTTTGTATTCATTTGTAGTTTCAAGATCAACCTTAAGAACTAGGATCTTTTTTCAAGATCTTCCTCATGATCTCTAGCATCATGAATATCACTTATCAACTGACCATTCTCATTCTCAAGTCTACAACATTCTTTAGATCTGTCTTTTAGTGACTGAGCAAGATTTTCCTCATTCCTCTTTCTTTCTTCAATCTCCTTTGTCAATCTCATCACAATGGCTTCCATCTCATTCTTCTAGACTATATTAACTCTAGCAAGTTTCTCACATTCTTCTATCTTTTCTTTCAAGGTTTCTTCATCAATGCTTTGATTTTCTTTCTCCTTCAACTTGTCAACAAGTTCCTTTCTCTTATCCCTTGACTTGATCAACTGATCTTTCAATGTTTCAATGCATTCTTTGGCATCTTTGATATTTTATTTTACTTGCCGGATCTCAGCGTGTGCATGATCAATATCGTCAAGAGCAACAACTAGTTGTTGTCAGAGACTACTGGAATCCATATATTCACTAGCCTGGATCTTAAGCTATTAGGCTTCCTCTGAGGAACTAGGCTCTGATACCAATTGTTAGAATCAAAGAACATTGAGAGGGTGGGGGGGTGAATCAGTGTTCTACATATTTTAATCTTCTTAATTTGTCCTTTAATCCACTTTATGAAAATGAATAAAAGTAAAGTGCAGAAACACAAAGAAAATAACATAACACCATGATTTTGTACATGGAAAACTCGGTCAAGGGAAAAACCACGGTGGGAATCCTACCCATAGTAAGATGATACTCTATTAGAAGTATGTGAAATGTTTACATTTGAATGCACATGCATTCAGGCACACTTCCTAGAGCTCACTACTCAAATATATTAAGGGCTACAACCTCGAAAGGCTCACTACCTTACAAAGGAATTACAAAAGGGTAACAACAAGATTGAACTATAAATTAGCATCTACAAATGCCTGGGACAGTTTTGGTTTAAGCACAAAATACAACTATTTCACTGCTTTGAGACTCACTACTTTGTTCTACTAATTTTTAATCTGAAGAAAAAATCCTTCAATTGTGCATGTGGAACTGTGCACAATCTAACATACACAACACTTGCATACTTTTTGATATCAAAAGTGAACTTTAAAATCTCTTATATATATCTGCGACATGAATTTATCTCACCAACAAGTTGGCTTCAAGAACACTTACAAAACATGTAAGATGTGTTGGCTAAATCCATTCATCAACACATATGCGGACCAAAACAAATTGACTATATGCTTCCCATATGTCGGCCAAACAACCTCGAACATAAAACCAATCACCAAAATCATTCCAATAATTCTGCATAACACATTACAACACTAGTTGGCCAAATAGAATTGTTCTTCCTAAAATATCGAAATATCAGATCTTAAATCTTGCACAAAAGAAAACATTAGAGGCTAAGATTATGGAATAAGCTACTCCAGACATCCAACCAACTACCTTTATGATTGCAAAGAAAAATGTGCAACCAAAGTGAAGTTCTACTCAAAATAATTCTAGACTGTCAAATACTGTGTTTCACCTTCCAAACTTAAGAAAAACTGAATTTTATACTTCTAGTAGGATGAATCTATACAAATCGGATGAAATCTCTTAGTAGATTTTCCATCAATGACAACAAACATACACTTATCTACACTTATGCAATGTCTCTTGCCAACAGTATCCATACCTAAAAATCCTATTGCAGTTGCTAAGAATAATGTTATGGATAGTAAAGCCAAGTGTCTAATCAAATTGTGCTTGATAGACTCTGTTGTAGTTAACACCCATGAAGAGACTTTTGCAAGGAAGATATGGATGAAAATTTGTGATATGTTACAAGCCAAATATTATAGAGACTTATGTCCAGGAAGAAACTTCTGCAATGAAGAAATTTTACTACTTGAGAATGGAAGAGTGTGGACAAATTATAGACCACTTGAAAGAATCAATATGGTGTTGGTTCAATTGGAATCTGTTAGTGTAAAGATGGAGGAAGAGGAGAAATGTCAAATGTTACTTTATTATTTTCCTATTTCATGAGATTCTCTTGTTATGGCTATTGGTATTACTTCTATTGTTTTGAAGTTCAAGTATGTGGTGGGTTCCTTTCTTGGCGAACAAATGGAGAGAAAGGAATCCATTAGTTTGAAGAAAAACCTAACTATTTGTGGAAGACCTAAGGAAAAATGCAAGAAGAATGAGAAGTGTGAAAAAGAAGAAGTTTGATTTTGATATTGAGTCTGAGAAGGAAGATGGTGATGCATTAACTTCATCTTTGGCTACTCATGCATGCTAATAGGTCCTTGTTTTGTTCACTTTTTATAAGCTGCATCACATAATTTAGTTAAGTTTAATGGCATAAATACTACAAACTTTAGTCATAGTTTTACTTATCATACTATTAACATTCATACAACCACTCTTCATATGTCTATTTAATGTATCTAAATATAATACAAATATATGCTTATAACTGTGTATGTTATGAATGAGAATGGTTTATTGTTATCTTTTTGCAATGTTGTATTTACTAACTTGATTTGTAGCACTCACTTGGATAAGAAGCAACTGCTCCTACAAAAACACATAATGAGAGTTATTGTAGCAAAGGGCAATGCCAACTTTGAACTAGTCAAAAATAGTTCTATGTGTGTCATGCTATCAGAGAGTGACACTCGCATGTGGACTTCCTCCATAATGTTCATAACAACTTGAGGGTATGCTATTTATTAATTTATTATAGAGTGTAGTGTCCCTCCTCGATTTGTCTTTCAATTTATGCGTCAATAGACCTGATTAGACTCTCATATGATGTTTTGATTGATACTTGTGACTTAATTTATATCTTTGATGCTTATTGATGATGTTAGACATGTTATATAAATATTTGATATGTAATGGTTTATGTGGATGTTTGACATATCTTGGAATATTATGATGGATAGACATAGATTTGATGGCCTGTGTGTATGTCTTATTCATGATGGATTGTATTGTCTGTGAGATTATTATGACGTTTTGATAATGCTAACCCCTTTTCATGATTATATGGGATGAGTAGACATAACAGTTGATGTGACTATCTTCCTATTGTATCCGTGATGGAGATGATGTCATATCACTCAATGAGCATGATATGACATTGCGATTCACTCAGTTGTCTAATCATTAATGATATATATATATATACTATTGTATATGTTATCTCATGGTTATCAATGGTTGTAGGACTATAGGTACTAGATATTGACTCCACCTAGTTTCAGAGGTCTGAGTGTGTTTCTATCCCAATGGCAAGTTGTTGGAGATGGCATGAGTTCTATCTACACGCTCTAGGCTTAAGTTGTCATCCTTGTCAACTAGTGTTGTGACTTGAGTCAGTGGGTAGAATCTTGTGCTATGATTTTTGACCCAATGTTGTGTTGTCTTGAGATGTTATGAGTATTTGATTATTTAATTAATTAATAATTGATTCATATAGTTTAATTGAATTAAACTAATACTTAGCTTTCATATTTTATTGGATGATTTATTAATATTATTTGATTAAAGTTTTATGGATTCATTAGTTTATATTTATTTTGTGCTTTTATATTTATTTAATTGATTTAATGATTTAGTATTTAATTGATTATTTATTTATTTATTATTTAATTATTTATGATTTTATGTTGGTTATGGTTTTATATTTAATTGTGGCATTTATTTATAATTGCCTTTGACTTATTTATATTTTCTTTGATTTATATTTTTGGGCCTTGGTCTATTATTTATTCATTGTTGGTTATTATATTATTAAATATATTTACTTTTGTTACTAGTTTATGCATGGTATATATGAAATATAGTATTTTGGAATATTTTGATTGGCTAGGTTCTGGCTATGGTTTTGATTTAATTTTTATAGATATATCTTCATGTGTGTTTGCCAGGGTTGACTTTATGAGAAACCTTATGCATTATTGGGATTTCTAGATTTATTCGGGAGCTTAGATTTTGGATTTGATTTCTTGGAGCTTGTTGGAATTGGTTGCACTTGTTCAATTTCATTTATTCATCACTTCTATTTATCCAGATTGGTTTGATTTTCTTCTTTCTACATTTTCAATTTCTAAGAAAAGCTTGTATTCTCTGTGTCTTATGGAAAGATTGTTGTTGATGGTTTTTTTGGGGAGAATATTTATGAAAGTATTTGTTACAATATTATAATATAAAGTTTAGGGATATTATATATTGCATAGTTATTTGTTGTAGAGTTGATGTATGCATGTCTCTATGCTCGTCATGAATGGCTATATGAAAGTTCTGTGAATTTGTAGCCTGTTGTATACCCTCTTTTTGGTCTAAGAAATGTAGAATTGAATTACCATTATTTGCTATGATTATGGGTTAATTGTTACTCTGGCTAAATCTCTTGTTGGTCTTGTCTAATATTTGGTTCTCTATGCACTATTGGGAGTCATAGTTGTATTTTGAGTGAAGTAATCCTTCATGTATTGATTCCCACTTGTTATTTGTTAAAATCTCAAATTATTATTGATGGTGCATCCCTATTGGGTTGATTTGAGCCAAGATTGAGACTTGGTTAAATTGCATGTGTTTAAATCCCATTTCCTGAGTCATTTTGAGCGGATGCACTAATTTGGTCTATGCACTAAAAGAATTGTTCTATGCCCTAATTAAATTGGTCTATGCACTAAAAGAATTGGTCTATATGCTAAAATAACTAATCTATGCGCTATTATATCTTTTAGATGCACCAAAATTCCCCGCCAGTAGTAATTTTCATGATTCCAACTTTCTAAGTCAATTCTCTTAGGTTTGTTCCTCTACTAGAGGCATTTTTTGGTATTCTTGGTTTTCTTAGAGTTGTTGTTGCTGAGTTTTGGTTTATTTATTGTTGATGGTTGAGTAAGAAGGATATATGCCTTACTCTTGATTATTGATATTGGACTATTGTTGAGGCTCTTATTTGGCATTTTGGCATTTGATTATTGTTCCTATTGCATATGTTATGTGGGTACCTTATTGGTGTTGTCATTGACCCTCCTGGCTATTATTGTGATTATGTATTATGTATACACTAAGGTATTGGAACATGGTTAGGGGGAGTGAGCTTCCATGTGATGGTTGAGGTCAAGAGATAATTGGCTATCAAGAGGTTCCTTGTAAGTATGCTTGAGGTTTATACCATCAGGGTCACATTGGGAGTTTTCCTTGAGTTAAGTAAGTGATAACCATAATAACTAATTATCTGGGTTGGGTAAATAGGACTCCTCTAAAAAAGATAATAATTTGGTTTTGGGCTCAATTGCTTAGTCCTAGGGAGCATGTTTTAGTATAATCTTGGGAAGGCCATAGAGATGGCAAGCCAAACTCCCTTGATTTCTCTCATAGGTTGAGATGGCTCCACATGTATATCGGGGTTTGGTATTGTAGGATTTTGCCAAGATCAAGGGCACAATGAAAAGCATAAAAGAGACAACAGAATGACAAGAAAAAACTGTATTCTCATCAATATGCAAAATGATCAACTAGATTAACCAATACAATGAATATAGGCTTGCTTATATAGGCAAGGCCATATGGATGTATGAGCACACAAATATGACATGTGGCTCAATGAGAAACAAGGGTAGGTAAGAAATACTAGGGGTAGGTAGGAGAAATAATATAATATTCCACAAGAGGTGGATGACCCACCGAATGTGGAGTGTAACAGCAAAATAAGACCACAAAAGGTGGAATTTCTCCTACAAGCTCTATCCCTATGTGCACACTTCCCTAAGTGTCTCAAATCCAAACTACGAAGAGATGCATTATCCTAAGTTAACTTAAGTAAGTGTAATAATATCCAAAATGAATATTTATTTACACCAACACCCCCCCTTAAGTGCAACTTAGGGGAATGAAGACTCAAGTCAACAATGCAAGATGGGTCCTGGCTACTAGGCCATGATAGGTACCCATGTACAATATGCAAATGCAAGCAAAACTATGCAATGCAATCTCTCACAAACGAAGAAAGGGAGAAAACCCAGTGGGAAAAAACTCCCCCCTAAAAGAGAGATGAATGGACAAAAGACTCTCAAAGAAGAAGGACAAAACCTCAAAGAGGAAAAATTCCCCCCATAAGAGAGGAAGGAGAAGTCAGTTGACCCCCCCTAATGACACATCTCACACCCCCAAGAGAGCTCACAACTATTGGAACTTACTCTCGATGAAAGGTTTGGTGAATATGTCAGCAACCTGCTCTACTGTAGGATAATACTGCAAATCAATGACCTGCTCCTGGATGAGCTCTTGGATATAGTGCATATGAATCTTGATGTGTTTGGTCTGCTAGTGCTAGACTGGGTTCTTCAAGATTGCAATAGCACTCTGATTGTTGCAATGTAGAACTGTCGGACGTGGACTGGTGAAACCAAACTCTGTGAGAATCTGCTAGAGCCAAATGGTCTCAGTCGCTGCGTTAATAGTGCCTCGATACTCAGCCTTAGTCAAAAAGAGAGCAATAGCATGTTGCTTCTTGCTCTGCCAACAAATGGGGCCCGAACCAAGGTGAAAACTATAACTAGAAGTAGACTTACGATCATCAAGATCGCCAGCCCAATCAGAGTCTGTGTAACCAACCAAGCGAAGTCCTGTGCCTGCTGCATAGTGAATCCCATAGTGATGTGTACCCTAAATGTAATGAAGGACGCGTTTGGCAGCTTTCTAATGAAGCTCATGTGGTTCTTGCATGAAGTGGGAAACCATGCCAACTGCAAATAAAATATCAGGGCATGTATGAGTCAAGTAGATGAGACTACCCACAAGCTGACGATACAAAGTGGCATCAATGGGTGGAGAAGAACACTGAGCCTTAAGCTTGACTCCTGAAAGAAAGGGAGTCGGGGCAGGCTTACAATCAGCCATATGAAAGTGTGCAAGTAGATCAAGAGCATACTTGGGCTGTGATAGTGTAATCCCAGAAGGTGACTATGAAATCTCTATCCCAAGAAAGTAGTGCAAAATACCCAAGTCAGTCATAGCAAATCTATCTTGCAAAACAGATTTGACCCTGCTAATGATGGATGAAGTACTCCCTGTAATGATCAAGTCATCAACATAGAGCACAAGTATCAAGTGAGAGTCATCCTGTCACAAAATGTAGACATTCGGATTGGAATGACACCTGGTGAACCCTGCGGAGAGAAGAAAGGAATCCATCTTGGTGTACCAAGCCCTAGGGGCCTGCTTAAGGCCATAGAGAGATTTCCTTAGTTTGCAAACCAAGGAAGTATCCTGGATAAAACCCTGTGGCTGCTCCATATAAATCTCCTCATCAAGATCACCATGAAGAAAAACACTCTTCACATCCATTTGATGTACAACCCAACCATGAGCTGTAGCAATAGCAAGTGTCAAACGAATGGAGTTCATCTTGGCTATGGGTGCAAAGGTCTCAGTATAGTCAACACCTGCAACTTGCGAGAAACCTTTCACAACAAGCCAAGCTTTATACTTATCCACACTTCCAACCACTGCAAACTTGGTTCGATAGATCCACTTACATAAAACCATCTTTCTCCCCTTAGGGAGATGGACTAAATCCCATGTGTTGTTCCTCATCAAGGAACTATACTCTTCCTCCATAGCTTGGTCCCACTCAGGAACCCCTGATGCTTCCCTAAATGTCTGTGGATCAGAAGCGGTAGCAATGAATGCATGTGGAAGATCCTGATGTTGTGATCAAGTTCTCCGTGTATCTGAAGGATCCCCAACAAGAGAACCCGCGGACTCAAGTGTCTGTCGAGACCAATTAGGTCTAGGTGGAGGTGGAGAACAAGGCTCTTCAACTGCAAGTGGACCCTGCGGAGGTGTAACCCTGCGAGTCAGAGTTGAAGGAGTCTCATCATCTGAATCACTAACATCACTATCCACAAGGGAGGAAGGTGGAGGAGGTAGAGAGGCTAAGCTAGGAGAGCTTTCCTCAAAGTTAACACTCCTCTCAATGGATACCTCATGTGTCTCTAGATCCATCAATCCGTATGCCTTAACACCCTCAGGATATCCAACAAATATGCAAGGCTGACTCTAAGGTTCCAATGCCTTGCATTTCTATGGAGGTATGCGAGCCCATGCTGGACACCCAAAGACTCTGAAATGTCTCACAATTGGTTTCCTACCAGCCCAAGCTTCAAAAGGAGTAATACCTTGCAAATCTTTGTGTGGAACCCAATTTTGGATGTGTGTGGCACAACTGATAGCCTCTGCCCAAAAGGTGGGATCAAGAGAACATGCATGTATCATACAGCTAGCCATTTCTTTGAGAGTTCTATTCTTGTGTTCTGCAACCCTGTTCTGTTGTGGAGTGTATGCAACAGAATGCTGAAGATCAATCCCTTCAAATGTACAAAAATCCTCAAGTCTTTTGTTCACATATTCCCTTCCATTATCTGTGCGAAGAATCTTGACCACTTTCCCTGATTGCTTCTCCACACAAGTCTTGAAGTCCTGAAATCTGTCAAATATTTCACTCTTATGAATGAGAAAGTAGACCCAAGTGAAGCAGGAGTAGTCATCAATGAAGGTAAGAACATAGCGGGCCTTACTAAATGAAGGTGCTAGAAATGGACCTACTACATCGCTGTGAACAAGTTGAAGAACTTCCAAAGCTCTCCAAGTTTTCCCTTTGTCAAACTTCTCTTCGGGATGCTTGCCCAGGGAACAGCCTGAACATACACCCTCTGAAAAAATGATTCGAGGTAGACCTGTGATCATGTCTTTAGTGCTTAGCTACTAAAGATAGTGGTAGTTGAGGTGACCAAACCGCTCATGCCATAGCTTACTTTCTGAATTTGAATGAGTAAGCAAGGCCCTAGAAGGTGAACTTGGCACAAAGTGGGAGAATGAATAAAGCCTTGAGTTGTCATTGATTTGTCCCACTGCTACCAAGGCATCATCATCAAGTTCCTTTACCACCACTGAATCTGGTGTAAACTCAACCTTTTTCCCATTCCCATAGTGAGTGATTTGGTAGATGGAGAGAAGGTTGGTAGACAAGTTAGGAACATAAAGAACATTTTCAAATATTCCATCATCCATGTCAACTGAACCTTTCCCTTCAACCTCTACTTGTGTTTCATCACCTATGTAAATGTGAGGTACCTTAGATGGCTCCAATGAAGAAAACTGCTCCTTTGTAGAACCCATGTGATATGAGGCACTTGAGTCAAGTATCCATTGCTGTGAAGAACCTGTTGTAGGCACAAATGCTTGCCCTTTTCCCTTAGACTATGAGGAAGAGGAAGGAGATGAATCCTTCTTTGTGTAGGCAGATGGCAAGTTGATGTTGTTTTTCTTGAGAAGATTGGTTAACTCATCAACTTGCTTTGTGTGGCATCGATGCTCATCATGACCATACTTCTTGCAATATGCACAAGTTAGTTTATCCTTCTTAGGTGGTGTCCCCTTCTTGGAAGAGGATGAAAAATCACCTTGTGATGGAGAGGATGATTGCCCTTTTTCCTGGTGTGGCTTAGACTTAGATTGCTTCTTCTTCTTGTTGGAATCTTTGCCTTGACTTCCTTGATTCCCTTGATTAGCCACCAAAGCCTTGGACTTTGAAGACTTGAGAAATCTCATGTTCAACAACTTAGATTGTTCCAATATCAACATTTCTATGAAAGCATCAAATGAAGGCATAACATAGGAACTCCCCACTATCCAACGATGAGTTTGGAAGCTAGACACAAATGCTGCATATTCTAGTGCAAGCTTATCCAACAAGTTGAATATCAACTGAGCATCCTTTTTGTCAATTCCACAATCCTTAAGCTTTGCTCTTAGCTCATTTGCCTTGGTGACATAATCTTGGATTGTATCAAAACTTTTGGGATCCAAGTTGGTGAGCTCATTGTCAATCTAATAGCCTCTGATTTCATCAACTTGACCATACAATTTCTGAAACATATCCCAAGCCTCTTTGATTGTTTTACACTTCTCAATGTCAAAAATGAGGTCATCTGATACATACTTGCGTAAAGTTCCAAGAGCCATGCAATTATTTGTGATTCATTCTAATTGAGCATTTGGATCAGCCTTAGGATTAGGTGGTGTTGTTATTGTTCCATCTATGTAGTGTGTGAGACCCTTTTCCATTAATTTACTCCATACTTTAATTTTCCATGATGCATAATTATGTGGAGTTAGAGGTGGAAATTTATTAGGACTCATTGCAACAAAAATGGAAAGAGCACAAAGAGAGGCACAATCACACAAGACACCACCCCAAATTCACTCAATCAAAGAACCACCCCCCAAATGTGATGATTTGGCACTTTATAAGTAGTGCGTATACAATGGGCCACTTGCAAAAAATGGCAAAGTGGACTTTTGATTACAATTTTACAACTGCCTCAATAAAGCCAAAAGAGACTCAAATTGATAATGCAAGAGATCTAACTAAGATCCAAGCAATTTACAAGTACCTAATAGGCCAAATAAGACCAATATCTGAAAGTACAATTTTCACTCAAAATCTCTGAAATCTAATCATAGATTATTAAAGTAGATGAAAAAATAAGCACTTTAAAAAAAAATGGCACCTAAAAAGGAGGTCGTATGAGCTCAAACGAGGCCTTTGAAGTTGCAGAATTGAGGATTGGATAGGTACAGCTGAGAGAATCCAAAAATTCAAAAAAACCTATGCACCAAAATCAGAAAATAACCACACCACTATGAAGATCATGAAATTTTAGCCCATTTCAAAAAAAAATGCACCAAAAAAGGAGCAAAAATGAGCAAGATATGGCCTTTCAAAGTTGGACTGCAAATCTAAAAAGCCCAATGGAGAGGGGTCAAAATTTTTTCAAAAAATGCTGATGTGGTGCTAACGTCAGCAATTCACTGTGTTAAATTTGACAGCCATATGACCGTCACAAAGACTTCACCTTCCTGTTGACTGGGCATCCGCACTGTACGGATTGCTGACTGGATAGGTGACTGTGTAGTATGGATGCTGATGTGGCACTATACAGTGGCGTATGGATAGACTGTGTGGCGCAGGAGACATGGCATATGGAAGTCAACCGCGGGCCAGTGGCTGCCTGCCACGTGGCGGATGCAGGGCCGCCTGTTTTGGCGATCGTCGGCGGAGGGAGTGGTCGGAGCTGAGGGGCCGGCGGTGGGTTGAGAGCCGAGGCTGCCGATGGTGGTGGCTGAGGGGGCCGATAGGAGTGAGCGGCGGCGGCGACGTGCGTGGCGTGCGGAGTGGCCAGTGGGATGCTGCCGGTGGGGGCGGCGACGGCGAGCAGCAACATGGAGGAAGTCGGGAGGACGGGACGGCTGACGGCGGCGGCAGCGGGCTCCAGAGGGTACATAGACGCAGAGACCGACAAGTATGAGTGGCAGAGCAGGTATAGCCTGCAACACCTGCGACACGCAGGTACGGGCTATGGGGGGGTCTGCGGACCCCCAAACACAAAAAGTTTTCTTTTTTTTAATTTTTTTTTTGATCTTTCAAAATTTTTCAGAATTTTTTTTTTTTTCCCGAAAAATAAATAAAAAAAATTTCGAAATCTGTATGATAATAGCAAAAATGGGGAAAAAAATTTTCTCACCAAAATAGGTCGACTTTATAGTCAAAATTTATGGAAACGGCTTCCCAGATTCAACGGTGATGTCCAAATCGCTGTATGACGCCCCCAAAAAATGAAGATCACCAAATCCAAAAATAGAAGCCTTCCACGATGTCTCCAAAACCAATCAATGAAGCCCCAATAGCTCTGATACCATGTAGGATTTTGCCAAGATCAAGGGCATAATGAAAAGCATAAAAGAGACAATAGAATGACAAGAACAAACTGTATTCTCATCAATATGCAAAATGATCAACTGGATTAACCAATACAATGAATAGAGGCCTGCTTATATAGGCAAGGCCATATGGATGTATGAGCACACAAATATGACATGTGGCTCAATGAGAAACAAGGGTAGGTAAGAAATACTAGGGGTAGGTAGGAGAAATAATATAATATTCCACAAGAGGTGGATGACCCACCGAATGTGGAGTGTAACAGCAAAATAAGACCACAAAAGGTGGAATTTCTCCTACAAGCTCTATCCCTATGTGCACACTTCCCTAAGTGTCTCAAATCCAAACTACGAAGAGATGCATTATCCTAAGTTAACTTAAGTAAGTGTAATAATATCCAAAATGAATATTTATTTACACCAACAGGTATTATCCCTTCTTTGTTAGTATAACATGCAATGCCATGTCTATTAGGGTGTGGCATTATTCCCTTCTACACAAGGATAGAATTTGATGACACTCCATTCATACACATGTCCTTGTTCCTTATTCCATGGTTGTTGATATGCCTCTATCAGTTTCTATGTTTTATAATTGGCCATGAGATGTTCTTTGTCTTATTGCATTTGGATACTTCTTGTTGTGGTTCTTGAGTTGTTGAGTTCTCTTTGGTTGTTAGGTGGCAGCCTATGTCTAGAGTGTGTGTGGGACTTCATGTCATCTCCTAACATGGGGGGTAGTTCTTTTAGTTTCACATGGCTGGGTGGTTTGATGCCTTCTTCCATTGGGATATTCTTTGTTGGATGCTCTTACGCTTGGATGTGGATTCTCATCTCTTCATTTTATTGACAAATATTGTAGCAAACTAATGTATATAATTTATATGGCATATGTGATTATAGGATTCATGAGATAATTATTTATGTAATTTAAAGTTATAATCCTTGATATAAAAGGAAATGCATATGTAATGATAATCATTGTTTTAAGATGAGGTTATGACTCTTGTTAGAGAACATGTAGATGTATCATGTTGTAACTTGGGTAATGGTTCATTAACGAAAATAATAATATTGGATCTATTGATATGCATTTAGTTTTATGTGTTTGTTATTTTATTTAATAAATGGGTTAATATATTATTGGAAATGGCATAGTGATGTTAGATAATGATTAAGTAATTGGGATTAGGAACACTTGGTATTGGTGCTTTGAAATTAACTTAAAAGGATACATGGGTAATGGCATTGATTCACCCTAGGGTATGTTTAATCATGATATGTTATGTCTATTTCCACTTGTATTATGAATTCATTTGGTTTTTCTCTTATGAATATATTCATGATAGATGTATGTAAATCATGTATATGGATGCTATAATCATATGAGTATTGGGTAAATGTATAGTATTAGATGTTTTTTTTTTTAAATTCTCTATTTGTGTTTTAGTTAGCTTCATTTCTCTAGGGTATTTTGGTGGGAATTACATCTTATATTAGAGCCCATGTTCATACACTGGGTACTCTGGTTTCATATGGGCCCATTGTGCATGTTAGTGTTGGCAACAACAATGAAAAAAAAATAAGAGCAGGGGGGTGAATTAGTTTTCACCGGATCTCACTATTTAAGAATAACTTCATATTTGATCAATTGCAACAAGAATAAAGATAAACACAATAACAACAACACACACAACACCAAGATTTTGATGTGTAAAACTTGGTTAAGGGAAAAACCATGGTGGGAACCTACCCACAATAAGATAGTACTCTGTAGTAGTATGTGAAAATATTATAATGGGGAATGCATATGCATTTGGGCACATTGCTTAGAGCTCATTGCTAAAAAATAAGGAGGGATACAGCCTCGAGGAAGGCTCGCTTCCTTACAAAGATCAAACAACAATCTGGATTACATGAACTAAAAGAATATCATCTCCAAATGCCTGATGATAGTTTTAGTTAAGCACGTTTGTCTTCTCTGCAACACTCTTTTCTCTACACTTCTCACCAAAAGATGAATTTTCTTATTTGCATGTACACTTCTCTCTGATAATGAAGACACAAAACCAATCTCCAAATTACATGAATATGACACCTATTTATACAAATCATCAACCTTGACTACAAGGTTAGCTCAACCCTTAATACCTAATTACAAAATTGCATCACATGATACATAGATCAACCACTAGACCAATACAATGCCATGATGACATAGCATGGACCCAAATCAAATCCACAAACACACAACACCACCAAAAATCTCGTAAAGATCATCTGCAACATGCTACACGACTGAAAATGTCACATAACACGAAGAACATCACTGCATCCATAAGATCCTCAATAACGCGCACAATGATCAATGTGGACCAGAAAAACAAATAGGACACGATTAGGAAATACCAACAAGCATGTTAGAACCATCTGCAATAGTTGCACCAATACCACTTAATCAAATCTTCATCGATAAACACGGTGATAGTCAAGAACACTCTACAGCAACAATTAAGACTAGAAAGATAACTTATAGAGAACCAAATCATGGACCATCTAATTTGAAGATACACATGAACATCCCAAACACTCTCCCAAATCTGCAACTCAAGATATAATCATTCCATAGCATAATGAATCAAATACCAGAACACTACAACACTGAACACTATAAGATGAATCCTCATACTAGAATTCATAACTCGATCAAATCACCACATAGAATCATGAGACCAACATTGAATCAACTAGAGATACTTCATTAGTAAAATCACAAATCTGCACTAGCACATCTATGACATATCAACTGAAACAACCAAACCAACTCTCTGCAATATAGGAACACAGGAACACAAGAATATGTTGACATCAATGACAACAACATATCCTAGAGATAGCAATATCCAACAATCTCCCCCCTTGGAATTGATGGTAACATATGGATGCAAAAAAAATCAATGCAAAGAAAGAAAACAACACCAACAATCTTCCCATGAGATCATGCACACAAAGCGTCCAAGATAAGGCAGTTTTTCACATGCTTCTCTCCCTCTTTGACATCTATGCAAAAAGGGCTTTGAAAAAAAAATATATCCCTCTAATAATATGCAAATTATGATTCTCTCTCTCAAACACAAACCACTAAACCACACATTGACTACTCCTAGTGAGTAGTAGCACCTGCTCATCAATCCAGATAAGAAGATAAGACTATGAAGTCCACTATATTGATGCATCTCAATGCATCTAGTTTTCATCAGGAGGGATAGAGACCCCTAACTTATCTCTCAGATATACAAATGTATCTACAAGCAAAGGCTTAGTAAAGATATCCACAATCTGATCCTTTGTAGATACATACTCCAATTTGACTTATTTTTTATTGACTTTCTCCCCCAGGAAATAATACTTGACTGATATATTCTTTGTTTTAGAGTGTAGTACCAGATTCTTAAAAATATTAATAGCACTTGAATTGTCACAATATATAACAATAGGCTCATCATAAATAACTCTAATGTCTTTTAGCATCTGCTTCATCCAAACTACCTAAGTATAGTTGCTAGTAGCATCAATGTATTCAACTTCTATAGTAGATATAGAAATAACATCTTGCTTCTTACTTGCCCAAGAAACCAACTTCTTTCCCCCAAAAAATGCTCCACCAATAATGCTCTTCTGGTCATCAGCATCACCTACCCAATCAACATCAGTATAAGAACATAACATGAAATCATCATTCTTCAGATACCACAAACCATAGTCAGTTGTCCCCTTTAAGTATCTAAAAAATCCTTTTCATAGAAGTAACATGACTTTCTTTAGGATTATCTTGAAATCTTGTATAGAGACAAATAGCCTACATAAAATCTAGTCTAGTCCGAGTCAAGTATAACATTCCACCAACCATAGATCTATACAAGGTTTGATTCACTTTCAAAGACAACTTGCATCCAATCACTATAGGATTCCCAATAGGCTTGGAGTTATCTAACCCAAACTTATTCAATAATTTCTTCACATATTTAGATTGAGAAATGAAAATGACTTTATCAGTCTATGTAATCTGCAATCATAATAAGCATTTCATCTCACCTACCATAGACATCTCAAACTCTTTTTGTATATCATCAACAAACCTCATACTCAAATCATCATCTCCTCCAAAAATAATGTCATCAATAAAAACTTCAACAATCAAAATGTTATCATTATCAACCTTAAAGTATAAATTACTATCAATATTACCCTTACAAAATCCCAAATTCATCAAATGCTTGTCCAATCTAGCATACCAAGCTCTAGGGGCTTGTTTAAATCCATACATTGCTTTCTTCAATTTGCATACCATGTCTCCTTCATCTTATAATGAAAACCCATTTGGTTTCTCAATGTAGACTTCATCTTCCATATCACCATTCAAAAAGGCTGACTTAACATCCATCTGATATACCTTGAAATTATTATGAACATATTCTTGAAGTAATCTAACAGCTTCAATTGTAGCTATCTAAGAAAAAATATCCTCATAATCAATTCCTTCCATCTGTGAGCATCCTTTACATACCAATCTTTCTTTGTTTCTAACCACTTCACTGGTTTTCTAAATACCCATTTTGTACCAATCACATTCTTGTCTTTTGGTCTCAGAACAAGTTCCCATATTGTTCTTCTCAATCTGATTCAACTCTTCTTCCATAGATTTTTATCCTATTATCATCTTTACAAGCTTCAACAACATCTTTAGGTTCAATCTTGGAAATCAAACATATCTCTTGAACAATAATCCTTCTCCTAGTCATCACACCTTTATTTTTATCAACATTAATCTATTTTTTTGAATGATTTAATCTCACATACCTTAGAGTCTTCTGATTATTCTTATTCTCAGGTTCTTGAATTTTTTCACTGGCAGGAGTAATATCTAAATTAATTGTTTCTATGAAATCATTTTTCCTTAGGCTCTCAGTATGCACTTGCTTTGAAATAACATCTTGATCATCAAACTCATATCTGCATGCTTTGATCTACTTTCCATGATATTCATTAACCTTCACATTTGCACTTTCCACTATATTTCTCAACCTCTCATTGTAACACTGGTAGGCCTTGATGCTAGTAGAATAACCCAAGAAGATTCCTTCATCAAATCTTGTATAAAACTTTCCTATATCCTCATCTCTTTTGATATCACATTTTCATCCAAAAATTCTGAAATATCTAACTGTAGAAACATGACCAAACCATAACTCATAAGGAGTCTTACCAAAATTACCTTTTATATGCACCCAGTTGAATGTGTATACAACAGTGCTAATAGCTTCTCTCCAAAAGGTCTTCGGAACATTCTCTTCAATCAACATAGTCCTAGTAGCATCCAAAATAGTTATGTTCTTCCTTTCAATAACTCCATTTTACTGAGGGGTACAAGGAGCATATAACTATCTTCTAATTCCATGCTTTTCGAATGTGAATTCTCCTCCTCTATCAAATCTCAAACATTTCAGCTTCAATCCCATCTCTGTCTCCATCTTAGCTTTGAATATCTTGAATTTATCCAATGCTTTTGACTTATGCCTTAGAAAACTAACCCACATCATTTTAGTATAGTCATCAGTCAACAACATGAAATATCTATCACCCTATACACTTCTTACTCTTTTAGGACCACACAAATCCGTATGCACAAGATCTAATAATCCATTAGATGTACATTGCTTACTCTTGAATGAAATTCTTGTTTGCTTTCCCAACTGACATTCTTTACATACCGGATTAGAAGGTTTCACAGTCTTAGGAAAATATCTAACATCTTGAGTAGAACCTATCTTAACATGCAATCAAAATTAACATGACATATCCTTCTATGCCACAACCAACTTTCATCTATCTAAGGAATCAAACAACTTTTCTCTCCAACATTCAACTGAAAGATATTACCTTTAGTCTTAGTTCTTGATGTAATCTCTATACCAGAGGCATTCAAAATCTTGCATTTACCATTCTTGAATTGCAAATCATATCCCTTATCAACCATCTATCCAACACTCAAAAGATTATGCTTCAAACCTTCAACATATAAGACATAATCAATATTATGCTTACCATCAAGAGAAATTGAACCTCTGTCACAAATTACACAAGATTTATCATCTCCAAATCTTACTATACCACTATAACACTTCTCCATATTCACAAATTTACTTTTATTACCTGTCATATGATGTGAACAACCACTGTCAATTACCCATTCATCTTTCTCTTCAATCTTAGCAGCCAAAGATTTCTCCCCAACAATGTAGCTTGTAAAATCCATCGCTACCAGATTATCTTCCTCGATAGAAATAAATACAAATTCATCTTCTAAATTCCCATTCTCAGACTCTTCATCCATCACAACTTCATCAACAACATAATAATATTTCTTCTGATATTTGTACTTTCGGTTAGGCTTATAGGGCTTATCATATTTGTCATGCTTCTCATATCTATCATGCTTATCAAATTTGTCATGCCTATCATACTTTGACATTCTTTCAGGACACCTAGAAGAAAAATGTCCTATCTTCTTACAAAAAAAAAATTTCAAAGGTAACTTCCCATTATACTTACTGGCTCCCTTAGGAAATCTCTGATCAATAAGTGCTTCAAGCTCTTCCAACTCTCTTTCTTGTTCTTCCATCTCTCTCATTTCTCTTTCATATTTGGAAACCCTAGATGAACTTTCTCCCAGATCATACTTCTGCTTCCCTGATATAGAGGCTTTAAATGCAGTCTCAAATTTACCATGTGATTCTTCAAATTCACTCAACTCAAAAGCAACAAGTTTATCAACCAACATGTCTCTTGTCATAGTGGTCATAGTTTGGATCTCATCAATAGCAGCCACTTTAGGTTTGTATGAAGGAGGCAAGGATCTCAACACTTTAGAAACAATCTCATCTTCTTCAAGAGTTACACCGACACATATGATTTCATGACAAGTTTATTCACTTTATCAATAAAGGATGATATGTTCTCATCTTCTCCCATCTTCAATTTCTCATACTTTCCTTTCAAACTCTAAAGTTTAGCAACTTTGACATGTTTATCTCCTTCATACAAAGTCTCTAACTTTTCCCAGATCTCATGTGCAGTCTACAATCCCATCACATTAGTCATCTCTAAATCGATCAGGGCAGTCAACAAAGCTTCTTTAGCTCTTATGTTATGTCCAAAATCCTTGATCTCATTTGCAATAACTGGACCATTCTAAGGAACATTCTAGGAATTCTTTGTAATCTTCCAATAATCATCTCCAAGACACTTCAAGTGGCACTACATCTAGTCCTTCCATACAATGTAATTGTCTCCATCAAATCTCAAACTCTCTTTCTTGAAAACATAGGTTTCCATCCCGGATCTCCTCAAGTGGTCAAACTTCTTTGGGAGAATCTAGCTTTGATACCAATTATTGGCAGCACTAATGAAAGAAAATTGAGAAGGGGGATGAATTAGTTTTAACTAGATTTCACTTTTTAAGCACAACTTCATATCTGATCAATTGCAACAAGAACAAAGATAAACACAATAACAACAACACACACAACACCAATATTTTGACATGGAAAACCTAGTTAAGGGAAAAACCATGGTGGGAACCTACCCACAATAAGATAAATACTCTGCAATAATATGTGAAAATATTACAATGGGGAATGCACATGCATTCAGGCACATTGCCTAGAGCTCACTGCTCAAAAATAAGGAGGGCTACAACCCTGAGGAAGGATCAATGCCTTAAAAAGATCAGACAACAATCCAGATTACATGAAATGAAAGAATTGCATCTCCAAATGCCTAATGACAGTTCTAGTGAAGCACATTTGTTTTCTCTACAACACTCTCTACTCTAAACTTCTCACTAAAAGATGAATTTTCTTCTTCGCCCATACACCACTCTTTGATAATTTAGACACAACACCAATCTCCAAATTATATGAATATGACACCTATTTATACAAATCATGAACCTTGACCATAAGGTTGAGTCAACCCTTAAGACCTAATTATAAAATTAGATCACACGATACATAGATCAACCACCAAACCAATACAATGCCATGACAACATATGATGGACCCAAATTAAATCCAAGAACATGCAACAACACCAGAGATCTCACTAAGATCATCCACAACATGCTACACCACCAAAAAATGTTGCATAACATGAAGAACATCACTGAACCCATAAGATCCTCAATAACACACACAATGATCAATGCAAACCATGAAAATAAATAGGACATGATTAGGTAACACCAACAAGCATGTTAGAACCATTCACAATAGTTGTACCAACACCACTTAATCAAATCTTCATCAATCAAAACGCTCATACTCAAGAACACTCAACAATAGAAAATGGGACTAGAAAGATAACTTGCAGAGCACCAAATCACAAACCATTTGAATTGAAGATACACATGAACATCTAAAACACTCTCCCAAATCTACAACTCAAGATATAATCATTTTGGAGGACAATAGATCAAATACTAGAACACTAAAAAACCAATCCTCATATTAGAATCCATAACTTGATCAAATCACCACATAGCATCATGAAACCAACATTGAAATAACTAGAGATACTTCATTACTAAAATCACAAATCCACACCAGCTCATTTGCAACATATCAACTAAAACAACCAAACCAACTCTCTATAATATAGGAACATAGGAACATAGGAATATATTGACATCGATGACAACAACATATCCTAGCAATAATAATATCCAATAGTTAGAACTTTAGTGTGGGATAGTCACATGGTTATCCCCACTTCTTGTTTTCTTGCATTAGTTGCCCTATATTTTTAGCTTATATTTTCTTTGTGTCTTGTTTAGACAAGATCCCTACTAGAGATAGAGGCCATGGACAAGGTGGTTGTATGGATACTTGACAAAATTCTCATCCCAATGTTTCTGAAGAGGTATGCCATGAGGAGCAGTAACATGACCAACAAGAGGAAAGAGCCCATGGTAAGAATCAACAAGGTGGTGATGCAATTCCATAGTTTGTTAATGTGCTTCAAGAGATTCTTGTGCATTTGGGATAGAGGTAGGAGGAGAATTAGCAAGATGAGTCTCATCCTTGTAGATATTTGGATAGAGATGTGTATCAGGAGAGAGTGAGGGAGAGTTCACTATGAGGAAGAGAGGAAGAAATGTTCGTTTAAGATGCAATTTCAACAAGACATATGAGAGATCTTCTTAGGTCTCAACCTCCCACTTTTGATCGATTTGGTAGTGAAATAGAGGTGGAGATTTATCTTTTGGATTTAGGAAGGTGTTTTTCTATGAGTCTGTGTAGTAGTAATACCAAGGCTAGCTGTGTGATTATACATCTTCATGGAATCACTTGGTGTCTTGAAGAGTTGAAGCTTCATCTAGATATTACATCAGTATCTTGGGAGATGTTCTTGGATTGATTTTTTTCTCATTTTTAATCAAATTTTGGGAAGCAGAAAGAGGTGAACTCGGTTGAGGAGAATTTCGCTTGGGCTTTAGGAGGTGCGCCAAGAGTGTAGTTGGCTAATGCTCTAATTTCAGGATTAGGTGTGAGAGGAACATGGATGCTAATCTCAAGACTTTCTCAGAGTCACCCTCCATCATCCAAGAGTGGATGTCATAAACATAAATAATAGAGAGATAGAGCATAGCAAGAAGCATGCTATTCATTTTCATGCCTTATGGTTAGCATGAAATTTTTAGCAAGACCCTAGTAGAGACGGGTGCCAGTAGCCCATTGCACCTTTAGCTAGCAGAAGTTTCAATGGAGGAGGTTATTTCTCTTGTGGTAACTAGGGACACATTATAGTTCATTGCCCTTAGAATTCCTAGTCAAAGGATAGCAGTATTAGAGCCTGTAATAGGAGATGCAAGGAGACCTCATTGTGTGTTCGTGGTGGTTGATAACCATCAAGATGAGCACCAAACTACAATCATGGAGATGACAGGTAGAGGACAAACAAATTTCTTTGGAGCACATGTACATTCTTTAGCATTGGGGCCTAACCCTCAAGGGTCGAGACATAGAGAAAGTAAGGGTCTAATGGAACCCAAGTGATGATACTTTGATAACTTAGGAGGATGCAATGCGGATGAGAGAGATTTTCTCTTGTTTGTTCTCAAGCTTTTAGGAGTAAGCATAGGTAAAGGGGGGATTATGTATTATCCCTCCTTAATTAATCTTTTGATTTATGCATTAATAGACTTGATTAGACTCTCACATGATATTTTGATTGATACTTATGACCATTTATATCTATGATGCTAGACATGTTATATGGACATTTTATATATGATGGTTTATGTGGATGATTGACATATCTTGGATTATTATGATGGATAGACTTACATTTGATGGCCTATGTGTACGCCTTATTCATGATGGATTATATTGTCTGTGAGATTATGATGACATTTTGATAATGCTAACACCTTTTCATGATTATATGGGATGAGTAGACATTATGGTTGATGTGGCTGTCTTCCTATTGTATTTGTGATAGAGACGATGCCATATAACTCATTACGAGAATGATATGACGCGGTGATTCTCTCCCACTTGTCTATTCATTAATGATATATATATGCTATTGTATATGTTGTCTTGTGGTTATCAATGGTTGCAAGATTGCAAGTACTAGACATTGACTCCACCTATTTTCATAAGTTTGAGCATGTCTCTATCCCAATGATAAGTTGTTGGAGATGGCATGAGTTCCCTCTACACGCTCTAGGCTTAAGTTGTCATCCTTGTTAGATAGTGTTGTGGCTTGAGTTGGTGGTTAGAGTCTTGTGCTATGATGATTGACCCAATGTCTAGTTGTCTTGAGATGTTATGAGTATTTGATTATTTAATTAATTAATAATTGATTCATATAGTTTAATCAAATTAAACTAATATTTAGCTTTGATATTTTATTGGATGATTTGTTAATATTATTTGATTAATGTTTTATGGATTTATTAGTTTATATGTATTTTGTGCTTACATATTATTTAATTGATTTAATGATTTAATGTTTAATTGATTATTTATTTATTGTTTAATTATTTATAATTTTATGTTGGTTATGGTTTTATATTTAATTGTGGCATTTACTTATAATTGCCTTTGACTTATTTATATTGGCTTTGGTTTATATTATTGGGCCTTGGTCTATTATTTATTCATTCTTGGTTATTATATTATTAAATATATTTACCTTTATTACTAATTGGCTAAATAAATATTATAAAGCTTACTTACCCTATTATTTTATTGGCTATAAGAAGGGGGTAAGTAAATATAATACTATTTTATAATTATATGTCGTAGAGTTGCTATATGCATGTCTTTATGCTTGTCGGGAACGACTTTGTGAACGTTTTGTGACTTTGTAGCTTGTTGTATAACCTCTTTTTGATCTAAGAAATGTATAATTTAATTACCATTATTTTCTATACATATGGGTTAATTGTTACTATAGTTGAAGCTCTTGTTGGCCTTGTCTAAGTGTTAGTTCTCTATGCACAATTGGGAGTCGTAGTTGTGTTATGACTAAAGTAATCCTTCATGCATTGATTCCCATTTGTTATTTCTTAAACTCTCTTAATTTATTATTGATGTTGTATCCTTACTAGGTCAGTTTGAGGCTAATATTAAGCCTTGGGGTTAAATTCCATGTGTTTAAATCCCGTTTTCTGAGTCATTCTGAGTAGAAGTGCTAATTTGGTCTATGCACTAAAAGAATGGTTTTATGCACTAATAAAATTGGTCTATGTGCTAAAAGAACTAGTCTATGTACTATTCTTTCATATGGATGTAAATTGCTCTGTCAATAGTAATTTTCATGATTTTAGCTTTCTATATTGATTCTCTTAGGTCTATTCTAGTACCAGAGGCATTTGTTGGTATTCTTTGTTTTCTCAAAGTTGGTGTTGCTCAATTTTGGTTGTATATTTATTGTTTATGGCTAAGTAAGAAAGATATATGCATTACTCTTGATTATTCATATGTGGGTTATTGTTGAAGCTCTTATTTAAGTATTCACATTTTGGCATTTGACTATTGTGCTTATTGCATATGTTATGTGGATACTTTCCTGGTGTTGTCATTAAGTCTCTTGGCTATTATTGTGATTATGTATTGTTATACCCTAAGGTCTTGGAACATTTTTAGGGGGAGTGGGCTTCCTCATGATGGCCAGGGTCAAGAGAGAATAGGCTATCAAGAGGTTCCTTGTAAGGATGTTTGAAGTCTAGACCAATAGGGTCACGTTGGGGGTTTTCCTTGAGTTAAGTAAGTAATAACCATAATAACTAAATAGTTGGGTTGAGTAAATAGTGTAGATCAAGAAATTGAAAATCATCAAAACAATAGCAATTAGGACAATCACAAAACCTAAAGCTGCTATGAAAGCAATCCCAATCCAATCAATGAAGACATAAAGACAAGATATTCAAATCAAATGAAATCAAAACAAACCGACCCAGATATTTCCTTCATGTGGCTCCATTGTTCTTCTTTCACCTTTAAATTTGATGTGGATCTCACCTACAAGTGCAAAATGCAAGTGGAAAGCAAGTTGTTGATGAAGTTCGCAGTATAAGGTTACTCGAAAATGTGATTGATCCCTTTTCATTGAAGAAAATCATCCAATTTACAGACAAATTGGAGAGAGGACAAGATTAGCATGAAGAGATTTGAAAGAAAATTCAAATCAAGAATGGCAAAATTATGACAAATGTATGACAATTTCTATGCAAGGTGTATGACAAATTATGACAAGATTGAAATGCCATTCCCATGACAAAAGGGAAGAGAGAAAATAGCCTCCATGATTGCAACAAATGGAAGCATAAACATAGGAGAAAATGAGGGAATGAAATTAGGGGAAATATTAGAAAAAGTAAAGAAAATAGGAGAAATAGAAATTAGGTGAATTAATTAATAGGTTTTCATCCATTAATTAATTCATGAAAGAGACCTAGGACTAAATAAATAGATTTATTTAACCCACAAAGAAGAAGAAAAGGATTAAATGAACAAATCATAAAACCCTAGAAATAAGAGGACAAGGAATTAGGTCAAGACAACAAGAAATTAATGTAGGTTCGATCATGATTCTGATTGGCAAAGGACCAATGTTGATAAATGATTGAGATTGGTTGAAAAAAATCAATGACAAATTGACCAAGATTGACAAGGAGATCAAATTGATAGGTGCCAATTGACAAGGATCGATGACGAATCGATCGCAAAATGACAAAATTGACAAGGATAAGGATCAATGATGAATTGATCGCAAAATGACGAGATTGAGAAGGACAAGGATCGATGACGAATCGATCACAAAATGACGAGATTGACAAGTTGATAATCACAAATGATTACTAACAAGCTAAAGATGATTGAAAGATTGACAAGAGGACAAAACCCTAATTCTATAATCGATTAGGATTGACAATGTCCAAAATGATGATAAATGAGCACGCACCATGATGCGATAGGATAAGATCGATCAAAATCATGACTGAAGATTGCTATCGACAAGACCTAATTTGAAAGCGAGAAAAATGAGGAATGCAAAAGAAGGACTCGATGCTCACAAATGATAAAGACCAAGTGCACAACATAGAAGAAATGTTAATGTGATGCAATAACCCTAAAATAAAGCAATGTGCAAATGTTAAAGTATGACACCACAAGCATTGACCATTTTTAGACGTCTATATTTTGCCCCTCTTTGAGACAATGTGATTCTAAGCGTTGTTTCAAAGAACAATAATGAAAATGCCCCAGACAATAACAATAACATATGCATGCCCCCTCGAGGAATTGGCTGGAAAAATCTAGAAAAGAGGCCAAGTGATCGATAAGAATGACAGAAGACGATAGGTTCGAATGGATCAAAAATTGAAGGTTGGATGCACAAAGGACAAGCAGTGGAAGGTGCAAAAGACTGCGACCATCATAAGATAGCATTTTTATTTTTTATTTTTTAGAGATCGGATAACTAGACCGAACAGGCTGCCAAGACTAATGGAAGAAATGTTAGTAAGAAGAAATTAGATAGAGGACAGTTAGAGATGAAGGAAAACTTGCTGTCACAAATGCACATAAGTAGGTGAGAACCTTTATTTATTGTAGCAAAGTGGATGCAGAGCATCATGGCATTGAAGGCTAGAGCTGGAATGCAACCCCTTTTGCAAAAGATAGACACATCACACACAAGGAATGAGTGAAGCTTCCTAGGGTGCATACATCAAGGGTCGAGGTTTGTGCGGTGTTCACAAAGCAACCGTACTTATCACAGACACCCAATGATATAGTTGCCCCAGTTTGTGACAAACATTCCACAAACAACAAACACAAAAAAAAAAGGAAAGGGACCATGAACCATCTCGGTCAGTCTAAATCACTCAGTGACATCATCGAGCAACATAGGAACATGATTGAAGCCAAAGATAAATCAGTAAAAAGATAAGATGCACAAATTCAACCAAGTCAAACAAACAGTCTGATCGTCATTGTCAAAAGTGGAAAACAAGAATGATCATGCTGTCTAGTTTCAGGGAATGCAGTACCCCATCGAAGATAGGACACAGTCTGGTTTCGAGAATACCACACCCTGTATAAGACCCATGATAATGTTGACAAGGACCAATGGTAACGATAATGCTATTTGGATTGATGTGACAACTATGATCAGGTTGAATGCTCACTTGGTTGAACAGTTCATCTGTTAATGCGTGACTTCATTAAAGCACAATGTTTGATTGATTGTCATTGGATGTATGCTCAGCGATCTATCTATGCACAAAGGGGACCATTTATTGACAAAATGCAAAATGCCAAAGAAATTGTTTTTGGATTTTGATGTTTTTCACTTTGTAGGAATTTTGGGTTTTTTACAATTTTTTTTGTTCATTTTTTAGGACTTTTATTTGACTTTTTAGGGATTTTTTCAGGACATTATTTGATTTTTAGGGATTTTTTTAGGACATTTTATGAATGCTTTTGAATTATTTCAAGACATTTTTCAAATTTTTATAGGACTTTTTTTTTTTTAGGACTTTATTTGATTTTTTTGGATTTTTTATGATTTTGCCCCCAGTGTCTAGCAAGGCAAGGAATATGACAGGTGAATAAATAGGCTTGCTGAAATGATAGTGGATAGAGGCAAGACAAAGGTCTTTTATTATGGAGACAATGGGACAAGAGATTGGATATGGCAATGTAAAGCAGTGACATGGCATGAGGGACATGTCAAGAGGTTTTTGAATCCATGTTTAAATTTTGTGTCCTTATGTTAGATCAAGCTTAAGGAATGAAAAAAAAGAGTGTATGTATAGTGATTTGATATGGATAGGATAAGAAAGACCAGGAATGGATAAGGGACATGGATTGAAGGTTGGGGTAGGCTAAGGGATAGTGGCAGAAAGTTGCAATAAGCCAGTGAATATGGATGAAAGGTTGTAATAAGAAAATAGATAAAGACCAAAAGCTATGATAGACTAAATGTTGCAAACAAGATACATGATTCTCATGATGATCCTCAGCCTTGTCAAGATCAAAGGTGGAAAGGGAAACTGGACATGAGGGACAATAGGATATGAAGGGTAATGACAGGGGTTCGATAGGATAATTTGAACAATGAAGGACAAAAGGATATGATAGGATACAACTTGTCCCCAAGTATGGTATGCAAGAAGTTCATAGATTACGCATGATACTTGTTTGCCAGGTAATCATCATTATACTTTCCCAAGGCACCTGTTTGCCAGGTTTTCACCAGTGGACGAATTATTTTTGCTTTACTTTTTTTTTCTTTTTTTCTTTTTTTCTCACCTTTTTTTTTGGATTTTGACATTTTAGTCGAAAATGGACACATGATATGGGATGGAAGAAGGACTCAAACATATTTTTGTTTGGATAGTAGCCTTGAAAAAAAAAATGGACCATAACCTTTAAAAGTATGCTCAAAGACATTAGTAGGATAAGGACATGGAAAAAGAGATGAAATTAAGGCAAGGATTTATGCAAAGGATGGGATCAAAGGGATCGAAGGATGGAAAATATGCATTGGATAATGGATAGGGTATTGGAAGAATTGGGATTCATTGGATGAAAATGAAGGCAAGATCAACATTGGAACACACCTTGATGGGTGGTGGATTGATGGAGGAAAAATGGATCTCAGATTGTGAGATTTGGATGGAGGAATAACTTGGGATTTTGGGACATAAGGGCCCAAAATGGATGAAGAAGGTGATGGAGGAATAGCAAATTTGGATGCCAAGTTGGATGTTTCTTTAGGCTTTTGTGCTGCAAGGAGCCGCTTAGGGATCCACATGGTTTTTTATTTTTCATGCTTTTGTGGTTCCTTGGAGTGCATTGCTTGCACAAGGGATTTAGGAACCCAGATATATTTTGAATTTTGTTTTTGAGAAATGGATCTTTGTGACCTTTTGGATTTTTCCTTTTCTTTTTGGATCATATTTTTCTTTGCTTTGACATGTTGATTAGATTGGACATGTTGATCCTTGAATACATGTGGATTTTTAGACTTATGACTTTAATGCTTGGCATCCAAATTGCTTGGAGGGGGAAAGGAATGCATGGATGGATAGGAATGAAGTGGAGGTCTTTTGCATGGATGAAAGTTACTCAAATATGTGTTCCTTTGTTGACCTTGTATACAGGATGTAGGGATATTATAAGGACCTGAGATGGATGGAAGGGATAAAGGGGAAGGGATATGTTTGGATTTTGAAGGGATGTTGGATTTAGTATGGGTACCCACGTCTTGAGGAATTTCACTGAGGCCATGACCCTTAATATTTTCTTTAACATGAAGGGATTCTTTCTTATGGAGATCTACTCCTTTTCCTTTATGAATATCTTGACTTGTAGGATACTCTTTTCTTTGGGAAGAAGACACGAGTCCATTATGAGGTGGATATGATATGAGAGAAATAATGAGATCTTGAAGTGGATCAGATTGCACCAAAGTGGAAGAACCCATTATGCATGTTGAGGGTTCATTAACATCTTGAATTGACACGTTAGAATCATGAGGGGGATTAGGATCATGAGGGGGACTAGGATTGTGTAGTGGACATGGTTCAATGACAGGCTCTTCAAGAGATGGAATGGGAGAAATAATGGGATCATCAAAAGAAATGAGATCTTGGAGTGTATATGGAGCATTAAGACAAGGAGATGGAGGAACAAAAGGATCTTGTGGAGGATTTAAAGGAATAATTTGATCTTGACAAGGAGGAAGATTATTAGAATCCTCTTTAAAGGTTCTTTGCTCTTGACTTTTAATGGGATCATCGTAAAGGATGGAAGGGATATCTTGATCTTTCTTAGGAAGTGGAATGTCAATGGGATTTGAAAGGACATTGTGCTCTTGGATAGAAATGACAGGAATAAGTGAATCATTGCAAGTGTCTGGGGAAATGGGTTCTTGGTCAACAATTGGATGGGATGATAAGGTTTCAAGATCTTGATCTTCATCTATTTCAAGACACGTTTCTTCATGCTCTAAATTATCCTCTCGACATGGGGTTGGACTTTGGATATGCATGGGGGATTTTGGCAAGGGATTAATGCTTTGGCACAAAGGGGATGGAATTTGAATGGGACTCTCTAAAAGAGAAGCATTTGATGGCATTAAATCTTGCATTTCCAAATAGTACAAGGGATTTGTATAAATGAATTGATTAGCATATATTTCTATGGCAAACAATCCTTGGGAGGATGCATTATTTGATACATCATTTGGAGGCGATGGTGTAAATTGCTCTTGTGAAACTTAAAAATATGATGGAATGGGAGGGCAAGTGGAGGCAAATTGAGGGTCAAATTCTTGATGGATGGATGAGCCATTGCTAGACATTAGTGTATGATTTTGATCATCCTCAGGAAAATCACTTAGGACTCTCTTTAAGATTTGTCTAATAAGGCCACCTTTCTTTGGAGATGCATTTGAATCCTTGCGAGGTTTTGACATGATTGGATTTATATTTTTAACTTTCTTGGCAAGAATTTGGTCTTGGTTTGATGTCACGTTTTGATATTGGACTTGGTTCAATTGTTTTGACATGTTTGAAACTTGGGTTGGTGTGTGTTACAACCTTTGTTTTTGAATGTTTGGTTGTAGTTGTTGACATTGATAATCCACCATTGGTTGAACCAATTGTTGACCTTGTATAGTTGGTTGGACATATTGTTGAAATTGGACCATTGGTTGTGTCTATTAGAAATCTTTGAACTGTTGAACAATTGGTTGTGATGGTTGAAAATGTGATTGATAGTAAACACCTTCTTGTTCTTGTTGTGGAGGCACATAATGTTGTTGTCTCTTTTCTTGAAATTGTTTCATCGTCTCTATTTGTGAGAGGAGAGATGGTATGTTTGATTGTTCGATAATAGATCTTACATCAATTGGCTCAAAGTTTGGGTTTGGACCTTGAAATTTTCAAAATGTTTTGGACATTTGGGATCTAATCTTCTCACTGTTTTTCACTTTTTGTTCCAATATCTCCTTTTCTTGAGCTAGTTTCTCCTCTATTTTTTGTATTTGGATATTTAAATCATCATGATAAGTTTGATCCAAGCTATGAGACATGTAGAGATTGGAGTGACATGATTGATTGCTCAATTGTGATGACATGGCTTCATAAGAAGGTTGAGACCTCATTTCAACAAACATGTCACTATGAAATGCAACTAATGGGATTGACAAATGCAACCTAAAAGGATGACAATGCAACTCAATATTTTTGGACTTTTTGAATTTTTGGAATGACAACTAGCTGCAACTAAATGCAATGAAAATGTGACCTTGCTTTGGACCTTTGAGTTTCTATGGTTTGATAATGTTATGTAACTAAGTGCAACCTATTTTTTTGTTATTATTTCAAGAATTTTTGGAAATGATATGCAATCTTAAGCAATGGTAATGCAACCTATTTTTTTGTCATTTTTTGAGGTTTGGACAAACTTGTTGGAATGCAAACCTAAAGACTCAACCTTGGGAAGTTGAAATGAAACGAAGACCTTAAAGGACAAAGGACCAAATGACAATAGGATAAATTGACAATGTCTCACCTATATGCTTGGATACTAAGCTAGGTTTGACAAAAATGATATTAATGAAAGGACAAATTTTAGACAAGGTCAAGACTCCCTAACAACAACTTAGGGTATCATCCAAAGTTTTGATTTTTCAAGTTTGACAAACCAAATTTTTGAGACTAAATGCAAGAAGGCAATGATTATGACAACGACTTAGGATATGACATGAAAATGATCTAAGGATATGATATGACAAGATGAATCCAAGACAAGATGACAATACAATGATAAGGATATGCGAAGACCAATGACTTGGAATATGCAAAATGCAACCTATGCAAGACCTAATTTTAGCATGACAAGGATAATGCATGAATGTCACCTAAATGGAAATCTAGCTTAGATATGACAATGAAATGCAAACTTAGGGAAATGATTTTGAACCTAAGTGCAAAATGAGGACACTTGCAATGAAAAGGACTAAAATGAAGGGAGATGACAATATGTCCTAGGACCTAAGTTGGACTATGCAAAACCTAGCCTAAAGTGACATGAATTTTGAAACAAAGATATTCAATGTTTTGACAAGCCATGTTCAAATGTTGGATGAATACTTGGACAAATTTGGACTTTTGTTTGGATTTTTTTTTTGAATTGAAGGTTGTTGATTTTGAAAACCCAAGTTGATTATGAGCACTTTTGAAAGTTTTTTTTTTATTTAACTTTTGACAATCACGGAAGACAAAATGTTTGTTTGACTTTGACTCAAGACAATCAAGCACATTCACAATAAATCCTATGGCTGGTAAGGGCAATATCTATTGAATCCTCTAACCATAAAATACAACACTCAGCCGGATAGCTAGATGCTTGGTAGCACTGGCTCCCCCTTACAGTGCACTCACTTCTCGAGCATACCAAGCTTCAAGTTCAAGGGGCATCACTTCCCAAGAACTTGCTATCTCTAACTAAGGAGTACATGAGAGGTATCTTCAACATGCACGTATCACAACACCTGAGCCAACAGATAGAAGGATATTGGCATCTAAAAACAAGAGATTCTAGTAAGGGCATCCGTTCAGGGGGGTATTGATCTGGCGAATAAATCATCACAATACCATTCCAGCACCCGTTGTCTACAACTTTCGTTGCATCCACAATTATTTAGAGTGGTTCGAAAGAGCTTGTCTTTATCCCATCACCACTTTGTGTCGTTCCCTCTCACCAATGCCTATGCGAAGTGTCAGGCAAATTGGGAGGCAGGCACAGTTCTAAGGGTTAAAACATGCAATCAAATTAAAAACAGACAAAGCATGCACGGTGTTCATTAACCTTTAAGAAATGAAATGTGCAACTACTTTAAAAATCACAAGCAAGATGTTTTAATGAGAGTCTTTGACCGTGTCCTGCATAAGATTTGTTAGTAGTTGCATTTTTAGTCTTTGTCACATGTAATGCCAAGATGCTGCACAAAGAATTAGTACCAAAGAAAAACCAAAATGCAAGAAACAGAATGAAAACAAACAAATTTGCAAGTAAAACAATTGATTTCACCTTTGTTTCTGGCCTTGCACAGGTGTAGAATGCCTCAAAATAGGCACAAAACCAATCAACACAGGTGTAGAACCAATTAACATAGGCGTAAAAAACTCAAACACAAGTGCAGAAAATGTCAACACAAATGCATAAAACTTCAACATAGGCGCAAAAGTGTCCAGAGAGCTCCGAGTCGCCCTATTTCTTGAGTTTTTCACCTGCAAACAGCTCAAAAGCACTCAAAACATGGTTAAGGGGTTAGTTCACATCGGGTTCACCAGAAATGTAGATCAGGAATTTGAAAATCATCAAAACAATAGCAATTAGGACAACCACAAAACCTAAAGCTACTATGAAAGCAATCCCAATCCAATCAATGAAGACATAAAGACAAGATATTCAAATCAAATGAAATCGAAACAAACTGATGTAGATATCTCCTTCATGTGGCTCCATTGTTCTTCTTTCACCTTCAAATTTGATGTGGATCTCACCTACAAGTATAAAATGCAAGTGGAAAGCAAGTTGTTGATGAAATTCGCAGTATAAGGTTACTTGAAAATGTGATTGATCCCTTTTCATTGAAGAAAATCATCCAATTTATAGATAAATTGGAGAGAGGACAAGATTAGCATGAAGAGATTTAAAAGAAAATTCAAATCAAGAATGGCAAAATTATGACAAATGTATGACAATTTCTATGCAAGGTGTATGACAAATTATGAAAAATTATGACAAGATTGAAATGCCATTCCCATGACAAAAGGGAAGAGAGAAAATAGCCTCCATGATTGCAACAAATGGAAGCATAAACATAGGAGAAAATGAGGGAATGAAATTAGGGGAAATATTAGAAAAATTAAAGAAAATAAGAGAAATAGAAATTAGGTGAATTAATTAATAGGTTTTCATCCATTAATTAATTCATGAAAGAGACCTAGGACTAAATAAATAGATTTATTTAACCCACAAAGAAGAAGAAAAGGATTAAATGAACAAATCATAAAACCCTAGAAATAAGAGGACAAGGAATTAGGTCAAGACAACAAGAAATTAATGTAGGTTCGATCATGATTCTGATTGGCAAAGGACCAATGTTGATAAATGATTGAGATTGGTTGACAAAAATCAATGACAAATTGGCCAAGATTGACAAGGAGATCAAATTGATAGGCGCCAATTGACAAGGATCAATGACGAATCGATCGCAAAATGACAAGATTGACAAGGACAAGGATCAATGATGAATTGATCGCAAAATGATGAGATTGACAAAGACAAGGATCGATGACGAATCGATCGCAAAATGATGAGATTGACAAGTTGATAATCACAAATGATTACTAACAAGCTAAAGATGATTGAAAGATTGACAAGAGGACAAAACCCTAATTCTATCATCGATTAGGATTGACGATATCCAAAATGATGATAAATGAGCATGCACCATGATGCGACAGGATAAGATCGACCAAAATCATGACTGAAGATGTGTGCAACATTGAATAAATGTTAATGCAATGCAAGAACCCTAAAATAAGGCAATGCGCAAATGTTAAAGTATGACTCCACAAGCATTGACCATTTTTAGACGTCTACAAATAGCACTCATCTAAATAAGACAATAATTTGGTTTTGGTCCCTAAAGCTTAGTCCTAGGGGATGTTTTAGGATAAGCTTGGGAAGGCCATAGAGATGGCAAGCCAAACTCCCTTGATTCTCTCATAAGTTGAGATGGCTCCACATGTCTATCATGGTTTGGTATTATCCATTCTTTGTGAGGATATCATGCAATGACATGTCTATCAGGGTATGGTATTATTCCCTTTTACATGAGGATAGCATGTGATGAGACTCCAGTACTACATGTGTCCTTGTTCCTTATGCCATGGTTGTTGATATGCCTTTGGGAGTTTTTATGTTTTATGATTGGCCATGAGATGTACCATGGCTTATTTAATTTGGATGCTTCTTTTTGTGGTTCTTATGTTGTTGAGTTCACTTTGGTTGTTAGGTGTTAGCCTAAGTCAAGAATGTGTGGGGACCTTCTGTCATCTCCTAGCACAAGGAGTGGTTCCTATTGGCATATGCTAGATTTGGTTAAGTGTTGTCATTGATGTCAATATTGTATCTTGATTGGATATGGTTCGATATGGTTCTGCTATCCCGGTTGGACCTATCCCGATTAGACTTGGTGTTTATCTTTTTTTTGGCTACGATTTTGATCTAGTGTGATTAGATGCTTGGATTCAATTTCAGATGCTAATTCAGGATGGTTATATGCTTGCCATATTCTGTTGGTTCTTGATTTGGTACTTTGGTAGCTATTGCTTATGTTCCCAGTTGATATTTCTTGGTACCATTTAGCTTTACCGGTTAGCAATATTTGATGATTTGGTTAGATGATTTTGGTCTAGCTTATGGAAATAGTTTCTATCATGCTGAAGGTGCTTCTTGATCATGTTTTAATTTTTTGGTAACTTTGCATTGGCTAGCATGCTGTTATGATGGTCCTATTTGGAGTCGGTTAGACTTTCAGTTTTATTGCACTGAGGTTTTCTATTGGTTGGTGAAACATGTTGGATTTTGGTCTTAGCATAATTTCTAATGGATGTAATTATTTGAGAATTTGAATCAGGTCCATGCTATGTAATGAAAGTCATAATATTGATCCAGTGGTATCGTGTGATGTAATTTTTATAATTATGGGTTTTTGGGTTTTGGGTTTAGTCGACCTTATCAATAAGGTTGATGATCTATATTTATAGGTGACTTATTCATGTAACTAGGTATGATTTTTGGGATCGATGGTTATGTCTGTATTATCACAGAAAGGTTTTTGTGCAAACAAGGTTAGATCATTCAACGAGGGTTGTGAAGAGTTTGGTATTGCAGGGCAGACATCTATGCTTAACCGGAATTGTATCAAGCATTAGTAGGTGCTACTTTCATAGTTCATTTTCTTTGGATTGTAGTTCAATGTTTTGTAAGTCAGTGATAATTCTCCTTTTGTGATGAGCAGTGATCTCTAGGCTATTGGGCTAATTGCAAGTGCAATCCCCATTGCAATTATTTCACATACTACTACAAAAGTATTATCTGATTGTGGGCAGGGTTTCCCATTGTGGTTTTTCCCTTTACCGAGTTTTCCATGTCAAAATATTTGTGTCATGTGTACTATGCTTTCATGCTTTATCTTTCATTGTGTTGTGCTCCAGTATAAATCTTATAATTTTTATTAACTTTGTACTTGTGTGAAAATTGATTCACCCCCCCCCCTCTCAGTTTTCTCCCGGTATCAGATCATTCCAAAAATTGGTATTAGAGTAAGATCCTCTTTGTAGAAGCCTAACCGCTTAAGGAGATCCGATGGCATTAACATCAAGCTCTATAATCAACCCCCATTGGAAGGAGAGCCCCAAATTTGATGGTACAAATTACAAAATATGGAAGGAGTGAATGAAGATTCATCTGAAATGTCTTGGTGCTGAAGTTTGGGAGATAGTGGAGAAAGGGTATATACCTCATGATCCTAATTCTGGAACACCGACACCTATTGATGAAGAGAAGAGAGCTGAAAATAATTTTAGAGAAAAAGAAGCATTGTTGAGTGCCCTATCTGATGAAAAGCTATTAAATGTCACAGAGCTGGAGAATTCCAAGTAGGTTTGGTTGAAACTTGAAACTCTTTATGAAGGTGACCAAGTAGTAAAGATTGCAAAACTTGAAGGCTTCCAAGTAAGATATGAAACTTTTAAGATGGAAGAAGATGTGAAGATTAGTTCTTTCATGGATAGAGTAAATGAAATTGTCATGAGAATCAAATACTATGGTAGATTAGTTAGTAAGGATGAGGTTGTGTCAAATATTTTATGATTTCTACCTCTGGCTTACAAGATGAAGGCTAGACAATGTCAAGTACCCCTGTTACCAGTGATACATTACTTGGGAAATTGACTTGTTTTGAGCTTGAGGAACTTGGAGATTAGAGTGCTACTAAAATTGAAAATGCATTTAAAGAATCCACCTTTGGTAAGAAGAAGATAGATTGGAAGGAGTTGTATGCTAAAGATTTGGAGGATATTGAAAGAGAAGATAGAGAACTTGAAGAGTTGGAAGCTCTGATTGCTAGACGAATTCCTAAAGGACTGAATGGAAGTAAGTATGAAGGAAAAGTCCCTTTTAAATGTTTTTCATGCAATAAGATTGGTCATTTTTCTTCTAGATGTCCTGAAAGAGTTGCTAGGAATCATGAAAGATTTGTGAGAAGTTATAAGCCTAATCCAAAATATATGAGAAGACCTAGATTAAGAAGGAATGAGGATAAATCATGCTATTATGCTAGTGATGATGATCTTGGTATTATTGATGATGATGATGCTGATGAACCTGTAAGTGGAATCGATAATGGAAGCTCTGGTAAAGATTGGGTCTTTATTGCTATCAAGGATGATTCTCCAGAACCTATCATTGAAGAAACTCATACTGAGGAGAAGAATTTAACTGCTAAAATTGAAGAGAAGGATGAATGGGTTATAGATAGTGGTTTCTCACATCACATGACCAATGACAAGAGAAAATTTCTAACACTACAAGAATTTAATGGCAGACTAGTCAGATTTGGAGACAATAAGGCATGTCTTATCAAAGGCAAAGGAACAATATCATTGGATGGTAAGACTAATACTAATAATGTTTATTATGTTGAAGGTTTAAAGCATAATCTCTTAAGTGTAAGTCAGATGGTGGATAGAGGATTTCATTTGCAATTCAAGGATGGAAAATGCAATATCATCAATAGATCTGGATAGAAATTGCTTCCGGAACCTAGACCAAAGGAAATATCTTTCATTTGAACTCAGGTGAGAAGGCTTGTTTGATTTCTTAGATTGATGAAAGCTGGTTATGGTATAAGAGGACGTGTCATGTAAATTTTGATTGCATAGTGAAGATCAGTTCAATACAGGTTGTCAGAGATTTGCCCAAGATTGTTAAACCTCGTAATCTAGTATGTAGAGAATGTCAAATGGGTAAGCAAGTTAGAACTTCTTTTAGAAGAATACATGATAAATCTAATGAAATTCTTGATCTTATTCATATTGATCTGTGTGGACCAACAAGGACTAAAATCTTTCAAGGTGATAGATACTTTATGTTGCTTATTGATGACTATTCTAGAATGATGTGGGTTGCATTTTTAAAAGAAAAATTAGAAGCTCTTGAGAAATTCAAAGTTTTCAAGGCTATGGTTGAGACTAAGACTAGACTAAAGATAAAGTGTTTAAGTTCAGATCAAGGTGGTGAGTTTACATTTGTTGAGTTCAACAACTTTTGTGAAAAGAATGGAATTAGAAGGCAACTTTCTGCACTTAGAACCCAACAACCAAATGTATTGGTGGAAAAAAAGAATAGAACCATATTGGAAGTTGCAAGGACAATGATGACTGAAGCTAAATTGTCTGATATCTATTGGAGGGAATCTATCAATTTTGCGGTATACACTTTCAATAGAGTACACATAAAAGGTGATACCAGTAAGACTCCTTATGAATTATGGTTTGGTCATACTCCTACTGTTAGATATTTTAAATTTTTTGGAAGTAAATGCTACATTAGACGAGATGATGCGTTAGGAAAATTTGATCCTAGAAGTGATGAAGGAATATTTTTTGGGTTATTCTACTAAGAGAAAAGCATATAGATGTTATAACAAAAGATTGAATAGGATAATGGAGAGCACAAATGTTAAGGTGGATGAGAAAGATAATAATCAAATCAGATCATATGACTATGGATCGGAAGATGAATTTATCAGACCAGAACCAGTAATGCAAGAATACATTTATAGTATTGAATAAGTGACTCCGGCAACATCAAAAAATTCAACAGTGACTGTTGAACAACAAAAAGAGTCAGTAAATCAAGAAAATTGAAAGACTTCCAAGTATGTGAAACTAAACCATTTTGAAGATCAGATCATTGGAGATAAAATGAAAGGTGTAATGACTAGAAGAAGGTTAGCTACTAAAGAGGTATGCTTAATTTCTCAAATTGAACAAGAATTATTTATTGAAGCAAGTAAAGATGAAAACTGGATGACAACAATGGAAGAAGAATTAGATCAGATAGAAAAGAACAAAACATGGGAATTAGTCGCCAAACCTAAAGATAATAATATTATTGGAACTAAATGGGTTTTTAGGAATAAATTAAATAAGGAAGTTCAGGTTGTAAGAAACAAGGCTAGAATGGTTTGCAAAGGTTATTCTCAGGAAGAAGGAGTTAGTTATGGTGAGACTTATGCTCTGGTTGCAAGAATTGAAGCAATAAGACTATTTCTTGCCTATGTTGCACACAAGAACTACAAAGTATATCAGATGGATGTCCAATGTGCATTTCTAAATGGAGATCTTGAGGAGGAAATCTATATTGAGAAACCTCATGGATTTTCTTTATCAGAAGACAAGGACACGGTTTGTAGATTGAAGAAATATTTATATGAATTAAAACAAGCCCCTAGAGCATGGTATGATAGATTAGATAAATATCTTTCAAAGCTCAGTTTTAGACAAGGTAATGCTAAGAGTAACGTATATTATAAAACTAAGCATGATGACATATTGATTATTGAATTCTTTGTGGATGATATCATTTTTATCGGAGAAAAAAGTCTATGCATGAAATTTGTTGATGTTATGAAGAATGAATTTGAAATGTCTATGATTGGTGAGATGAAATTTTTCTTAGGTTTGTAGATTACTCAGACTGATATAGGTATTTTATTTGTCAAAATAAGTATGTGAAGGAATTACTTAAGAAATTTGGACTTGAGAATTCTAAACCTATCAGTACTCCTATAATAACCGGTTGCAAATTGTCAAAGGATGATGAATCTCTTAAAGTGAATCCAAGTAGATACAAATTAATGATTGGTGGATTTCTATCCTTAACTCAAACTAGACCTGATATGATGAATCCTATTTGTATTGCTTCTAGATTTCAATGAGATCCTAGAGGAACTCATGATATTTTTGTTAAGAGGATATTCAAATATTTGTCAGGTACAATAGACTTTGGGTTATGGTATCCAAAGAATGATGATTTCAGACTATGTGCCTATACAAACTCTAATTGGGTAGGAGATGTGGATGACCGAAAGAACACTACAGGTGATGCATTTTTTCTTAGAAATAAGTTGGTTTCATGGCTTAGTAAGAAATAATCATGCACTTAATTATCTACTGCTAAAGTGGAATATGTAACTGCTGCAACCAACTATACTCAAATTTTATGGATGAAATATATGTTGAAAGATATAAGGGTAAGTTATGATGAGCCTATTGCTATTCATTGTGATAATATTGTTGCTATTGATATGTCAAAGAATCCGGTATTTTATTCCAAATCAAAACACATTTCTATAAGGTACAATTTCATGAAAGAAAAGGTTGAAGCAAAGGAAGTTATATTGGTTTATGTGCCTACTAAGGAACATATTGCAGATATTCTAACAAAACCATTGCCTCAAGATAATTTTAAATATCCCAGAGATCAGCTGTGGGTTACCACCCCTTCCAAAGAGACTTAGAGATGCAGGGATGCATCAATCCAATGAGCTTATCATATATATTTTTTGATTCGGGTTGATGAGATGTTGCTACTACTCAGAGGGAGTAGTCAGCTGTTTGGTTCAGTATTTTTTGGTTTTGTATTCATCCCTTTTCATTGATGTCAAAGGGAGAGATATGGTGTTCATGTGAAAAAAAGTCAATCTTTGGGAAGTTATGGTGCTCATATGTAAATCAGTTAATCAAATGGGGAGATATATTTCAGATCAAATTTTGGGAGATTGTTGGCATTCCTTGGCACTTGGATTTTTTTAACATTTAGTGTTGCCATAAATACCAAAGGGGGAGATTGTTGGCATATGCTAGATTTTGTTAAGTGTTTTCATTGATGTTAGCACTGTATCTTAGTTGGATATGGTTTTGCTATCCCGGTTGGACCTATCTCGGTTAGACTTGGTGTTTATCTTGGTTTTGGCTATGATTCTAATCTGGTATGATCAGATCCCTGGATTTGGTTTTGGATTCTTATTCAGGATGGTTATATGATTTTTATATTCTATTGGTTCTTAATTTGGTTCTCCGGTAGCTATCGCTTATGTTCTCGGTTGATATTTCTTGGTACTGGTTAGTGATATTTGATGGTTTGGTTAGATGATTTTGGTCTGTCTTATTTAAATGGTTTCTATAATGCTGAACATTCTTATTGATCATGTCCTAATTATTTGGTGACTTTTCATTGGCTAGCATTTTGTTATGATGGTCCTATTTGGATCTGATTAGACTTTCTATGTTATTGCATTGAGGGTTTCTATTGGTTGGTGAAACGTGTTGGATTTTGGTCTTAGTTGAATTTTCGATTGATGTAATTGTTTGAGAATTTGAATCAGGTCCATGCTATGTAATGTAAATCCTAATATTGGTCCAATGGTATCGTGTGATGTATTTTTTGTAATTATGTGTTTTTGGGTTTAGGGTTTAGGTGACCTTATCAATGCGGTTGATGATTTATATTTATAGGTGACTTATTCATGTAATTGGGCATGGTTTTTGGGATCGATGGTTATGTTTTCTATCGGAGAAAGGGTTTTGTGTGAACAAGGTTAGATAATTTAGCAAGGGTTGTGAAGAGTTTGGTATTGCAGGGCAGACATTTGTGCTTAACCAGAACAATATCAAGCATTAGTAGATGCTACTTTCACAGTTTATTTTCTTCAAATTGTAGTCCAATGTTTTGTAAGTCAGTGAGACTTCTCCTTTTGTGATGGGAAGTGAGCTCTAGGTTGTTGGTCTGATTGCAAGTGCAAACCCCATTGTAATTATTTCACATATTGTTGCAGAAGTATTATCTAATTCTCGGTAGGGTTTCCCACTGTGGTTTTTCCCTTTACCAGGTTTTCCATGTCAAATATTGGTGTCATGTGTACTATGCTTTCATGCTTTATCTTTCATTGTGTTGTGCTCCAGTATAAATCTTATAATTTGCATTTACTGTTGTACTTGTGTGAAAACTGATTCACCCCCTTCTCTCTCAGTTTTCTCCTGGTATCAGATCTTTCCAACAGTTCCTTTGATTCCACATGGTTGGGTGGTTTTATGCCTTCTTCCATTGAGATTTTCTTCATTGGATGCTCTTGTGCTTGTATTTGGATTCTCATCTCTTCACTTTATGGATGAATATTGTAGCAAATGGATGTATACAAGCATATATGATTATATGATTCATGAGATCATTATTTATGTAATTGAGAGTTATGCTCCTTGATGTAAATGGAAATGTATATGTAATGATAATTATTATTTTAGGATGAGGTTATGATCCTTGTAAGATAACACATAGATGTATCATGTTGTAACTTGGGTATTGGTTCATTAACTGAAATAATGAGATTGGATCTATTGATATGCTTTTAGTTTTATGTGTATGTTACTGTATTTAAGAAATGGGTTTAGATTGTTGTAGATATTATTGGAAATGGAATAGAGATATTAGGTAATGATTAAGTAATTGGTATTAGGAACACTTGGTATTAGTGTTTTAAGATGAACTTAAAAGAATAAATGGGTAATGGTGTTGAGATACCCTAGGGGATATTTTATCATGAGTTGTTATATCTATTTCTACTTGCATTATGAAATCATTTGGTTATTCTCTTATGAATATGTTCATGATATATGTGTGTATATCATGTATATAGATGTTAAATGCATATGAGTATTGGTTAAATGTGTAGTATTAGATGATGTTTTTAATTTTTTTTTTCTCTATTCGTATGCTAGTTAGTTTTATTTCTCTAGGGTATTTTGGCGAGCATTACATAATGATTTGAGTAGAAATTTATATCTTGAAGTTGTTATGAATTTCAATCCTAATTGGAATATTACTCAATTTATGTTTCTTGTATCTATTAAGTAAATATCTCCCCAAATTTGGAGGTTGAGTTGTAGCTAGTTAGAAGAATAAGTCATAGGGCTGAATGTATAAATGAGTCCTACCATAACCTAAAAAGTATAATGAAATTGTCATTATTGTAGTATCTCTATTTTGAAAGAAATACAATGCATTTTTGAATTATTTGTGTGATTCTATAATTTCATAGTGAGTGCTTTATCTAGGATTTAAGTGTAAGAAAATATCTATGCAATTGAATTACTTGATCTATGAGATTTTATTTGTAATTGACCTAGACTAGGATAAATCCTTTTCCCATAGTGAAATTACTTTAAGTATTTCCCTCCTCATCACCCATTTTTCTTTTACATCATGCATTGTGAAATCCTAGTGTATAAATAATAGTTTTATTATTAACTTGCAATTCTCTTGTGACAACAAAAAATAGAAAATAGTATATTGTAACTAGAAACTACATACACATAAATAAATAATCTTATAATCATACATCTATGAGGTCCATGCATGTGTGTCCCTAATTCATACATATTCTCATATAAATAAAAAAACACATACATAATAAACATCTAAATGTATATAATCCACTGGCACAAAAGGAAAGAAAAATGAATCGATTCAATGATAAATAAAATGAGAAAATCCAAAAAATATATTTTCATTACCTAAAAAACCATAAGGTTTTACAATGTTCTGATTAATAAGAAAACTAGGTTTTTCAAGACCCGAAACCTTTAACATAGGAGATTTAAAAAGATCATCATAGAGTATCTAGACCATATAAAAACGTCTTACAAAATGACTGGCAATAAAGCTAGTAAACAAAAAGGACAACAAAACATAGAAACAACAAAACAACAAAAACCAGGAAAACACTGCATAGTTATAGAGTCTTCAGGAGGTCCTCCATCTTAATCACCAGCTGGTCGCAACAGCTTTGAGTTCATCCAGGTCCTTATTTGGCTTATTCTCCTTCTTTTTACCTCTGGTTCTTGTTCTGGGTCCTTGAACATCTCTTGTTCCTTCAGTGTCAGGGTCAATTTCCAAGGTGTCCTTCTCCTCATCCAATTTCCTGATGAGGGTTTTGGTATTGCCAGCAAAGACCTTCAGAATGTTTAAGCTTTGCTCTACGATACTTTTGAGACATTCCTCAATTTTGCTGGCTTTACTGACAGTTTCAGACATTGTTTGATCCATAGCATTAGCATTTTCTTTCCTCTCAATCAGGTCTTTCTCAATTTGCTCAAATATGGGGTTGAAGGAGTCTCTTATATTTTCAGCTTTAGCAATAGTTTTGGTAAAATCCTCCATATAATCTATCATAGTCTTCCCTTCACCAATGTTGATAGTTTCCAGAATCTGGATTCTGTGGCTGAGCTTCTTGTTGTCCTCCACAACTTTCTTGTAACTGGTGATTAACCATTCCATGGTGTCCATAAAACCTTTCATACCCTCAGGAGGAGGGTTTGAGGAGGGATCTATCTTACCAAAGTTGTCATGTTCCTTATTTGGGGTGTCACCAATAGTGGCTTTATCTTCATCCCTATGTACTTCCCCAGTGGTCACCTCCTCCAAGTTCTAGTCAGCTTCCAAAATATTTTTTTGCTTTTGTTCCTCCAACTCCTTCACTTTCTAATCCTTTCTCTTTTGTTTGTTTCTGGTCTGAATATGGACTTTAGTTTTCTTTTTTAGAGAACCTTGGGGTTTCTCCTTCTCAGAATCTTTAGAGACCTCCTCCTCCTCTGAAGAGCTAATCTGGAGAATTTTGCCTTTAGATTTCTTTCCCTTCAAGGAGGAAGGCCTAGTTTTCAAATATTTCCTCTTCTTACCCACTTCAGCTTTTGAGTCATCCATACTCTCCTTAAACTCGCTCATTGAATCACTGTCAGAACACTCATCCAAAGAAAAACAGAGTCCGACCCTTCCTCCTCAGACTCAGAAATAGAGGGCTGAGGGCGGGCTATTTGGTTAGCCTTGAGGTGGTCATAAATAAGAACCATTAAGCCTTCATGCATGGTAGTGTCACCCGTAGGGTTCTCTTTATAGGCCTTAATAGTGACATTCATAGAACATAATAGAAAATATGGAATGTTCACTTTCTCATCATTCCTAAAATGATTCAGCAAAACAAAATGGTAGCTATACACTTTAGTGAATCTACCATCCAAATTAATATAGTACATTATAACAAAAAGGACCTCCCTCCATGGTTTAACAAAAGCCCTAGGGGGATAGTAAGTTTTACTTAGCTTCACCAGGAATTTTTTCTCCTTTTCTATTTCAAGATATCTTTCAATGGCCTCCTTGCTCACTTTTTTGTCTCTGTAGTAGTTGCTTCCTTCCCTTCGGAGACCCGTGGCTTGAGCAATGAGGTCTTCATCTATGATGACAGACTGGTCTCCCAACTTCAAAGTGCCCTTTCTCCAGTTTTTACAAAATAAATTAGTGACTATGACATCCCATCCATGGAGCCTCTCCATAAATTTTGAAAACCTGCCCTTCTACATAATGTTCTAGACTGCCTCCTTTTTCTTCCACTCCTTACAACTGCTAGGTTTGTAGTGGCATCTATTACCTCCCATATTTTTGCTATTCAGAGTTGAATGTCGAAACTTGCAGAGAGCTTTAGATAGAGATTTTCTCAGAGCTACCAAATTTACCTAGAAAGCATGGGAAGTGATTGATTGAGTGTTATAATAAATGGTGTTGACAATATTATAATTGCTCAAAGCACTCCTTTTAATCCATTTCATTATTATTTTGTCCATTTATAATTTTTGGGGTACTTTATATCGGTCCTTAAAAATTATTAATCTGACATCCTCTAGGAGGCCTTGTTCTCCCTTCCAAGTAATCATTTCATCTTGATTGACCGCCACATTGGCTGCCCAGTCAGCATAACCATTAGCTTCATGGTAGATATGACATATGTAGCTTTTCTCAAAAGTGTTAATGAGGTCTCTAGCGGCCTTTATAATGTTATTGATAGACCATGAGGGCTTAGAGGTCCCCTTGAGGCATTTGATGATGTTGTTAGAGTCCCCTTCAATCCATATGTAGGGGAAATTCCATCTTTTTGTGAGGAGAATACCTTGGAGTGCTGCCATTGCTTCTACCTTGTGATTTTTTTGGCTTCCTATTGGAACAACAATCATTTCCTTGCATGTACCTTTATCATCTCTAAGAATAGCTCCACATCCTGCAGGGCCTGGATTAACTTTTGTAGCACCATCGAAATTGACTTTGGACCAATCATGATGGGGAGTTTTCCATCTTGCTTCTAATCTTTTGTTTAGCTTGGGGTCAGAACTGCCAGCATTCTTTAAACTCCAGGAACTTAAAATGTGAGATTCCAATAGGTTGGTCGAAAAGAAGGTACCCCCAATGATCCCAATGTTCTCCACAATCTCCCATTGTATTTTCTGGAACACAATATCCTGAGTAACAGAAGTGTTCCTAGAAATACGATTATTTCTTTCTTTCCATAGTCCCCACAAAATGTGAGGGAGAGATAACTACCATAGAGATCTCAAAAAGGAGTTAGACCAATGGTAATTCTAGGAGTAGAACAACTCACTAATAGTGTTAGGAAACACCCAATCAATACAAAAACTCTTAAGAATTTTTTCCCAGATTGAAGCAGAATAGGAACAGTGGATGGCCAGATGGTCCATGGACTCTTCCTCCTTAAGACATAGAGCACATCTATTAGGAAAGGAAAATCCTCTACCCTTGAGGTTATCTAAGGTCAAGATTTTATTTTGAAGAAAATTCTAATAGAAAAAGTTGATTTTTGGGGTCAGACCCTTTATCCAAGCTTTAGACCAGAAAGGATTTTCAGAAGGGGCGGAGGAGAGAACACCATACATTGAAGAGATAGTAATGTTACCTTCAAGTTCATATTTCCAAATGAGGGAGTCTTCCTCTTTATCCAACCAAGCCGAAGACAGATGGTTTTTAAGATTAATAAGGCTTGTGTGGATACTTTCAATGTTTTTCCATTTATTACCTATCCAATACCCTTCAACTAAAGGACCAAAAGTTATAATATAGCAGGAGGCATAAGGGGCCCATTCTGGGATATCAGTCAAAGGTTTATCAAAAAGCCAAGGGTCTTCCCAGAATTTAACTTTTGTACCATTGCCAACTTCCCAAATAACTCCTTTAGCAATGCTATCTCTGCACTTAGAGGCATGATTCCAGATATGGGACCCATTCATACTGATTTTAGAATTGATAAAAGAGAAAAGAGAGGAGGACAGAAGGGAGTACTTACTTCGCCAGATTTTACACCATTCACTGTCTGAGTGGAACATTCTCTAGACCTGTTTAGACATGAGAGTTTCATTTAAGGTCTGGATTCTTCTCAAGCTCAGACCTCCTTTACTTTTCGGTCTGCATACTTGATCCCAAGCCACAAGAGACATTCTTTTCTTATCCTCAACCACTGACCATAGAAATTTTCTTTGAATTTTCTAAATTGCTTTAGCATACTTCACTAGAATTCTGAAAAGGCTTAGGGCATAGATAGGTATGCTTTGAAGAGAAGCTTTTAGAAGTTGAAGCTTTCCAGCTTGATCTAAAAGGGCTCCTTTCCAACTAGCTAGCTTTTTATGAAATTTTTCCACTAGAGAGCTCCAAAAAGAATCACAAGGTGCAATGCCCAAGGGGAGGCCAAGATAAGTGGTAGGAAGATTAGCAATCTGACATTCCAAGATTCTTCTAATTCTATGTTGTCTTCTCTCTAGTGTGTTGATGTAAAAAACTTTTCTTTTGACCCAATTAATGAGCTGACCAGATTCAGAGGCAAAATTACAAAGAGTGTCCTTTAGGGTTCTAGCTTCTGAGATACTTGATTCCCCCATGACAATGGTAGTGTCCACAAACTGTTGGTGAGAGTAGATATGATCAGCTGAAGAAGGTTGAAGTCCCTTAAAAGATCCTTGCATAACCATGTTTTCCATAGACCTACCAAAACATTCAACCATAATAATGAAGAGGATAGGGGAAATGGGATCCCCTTGCCTCAGTCCTCTAGATGCTTGGAAGAAAGGGGATGGGGAAACATTCACAAGAACAACAAAAGAGGCTGAGGTAATATGATGATTGAAGAGGTCAACACATTTGGTGGAAAAACCATAAGCCACAAGAACCTTCACAAGAAAAGACTAGTCAACCTGGTCATAGGCCTTAGAGAGATCAAGATTGAGGATGACACCCTGTTTCTTAGCCCTAAAAAGAGAATGAATATTCTCATGGACAGTAATAATGGAGTCGAGAATTTGTCTTCCTAGGAAAAAACCATTTTGCTGATGATTAATCAAAGAAGGAAGGACAGTCAGGATTCTAGGGGTAAGAACCTTGGAGATAATTTTATAAAGAGATTTGCATAAGCTGATTGGTCTAAACTTGTCCATGGAGTTAGGACCTTGGGTTTTGGGAATAAGTGCAATGCAAGTGCCATTAATTTCTTTCAAAAGTCTTCTAGCCCCAAAATATTCGTTGACCCTATTGGAAACATCTTTTCCGACAATGTCCCAGAAATCTTGGAAAAAGAACATGGGGAAGCCATCTGGACCGGGTGCTTTGTTACCATCAAAAGAAAAACCAACATTTTTTATTTCCAAAATCGAAGGAATTGAAGAAATGGAGGCATTCATCTGCTCATCAATGAGACAAGGAATGTTTTGAAGAAAAGAATATTGAGCATCGACATCCAACCTGTGATCCCTTCTTAGAAGTTCCTGAATAGAACCTTTTGGCCTCATTCCTTATTTCTTCCTCCTTAACCAACTCCCCATTGTCCACTGCCAATTTAGTAATCTATTTGCCACTTTATGTTTGATCATCTATATATGAAAAAATCTTGTATTCCTATCTCCTTCCTTTAGCCAAATGCATCTTGATCTCTGCTTCCAAAAAGTTTCCTCTTTAGAAATGATTTCATGGTATTTTTTAAGGGTCTCATATTCTTCAGCAATAGACACAGTACTAAAACCATCCTTCTGAATTTGGACCTATATTTTCTTAAGGTCATCCTGGATTTTATCTTTGGCCTAAAAAATGTTCCCAAAGCTGGATTTATTCCAGAGTCTTATATTGTTCTTTACACTTTTGAGTTTCTTAATAACTCTGTACATAGGAGTTCCCTTAGCTTGGATACTCCACCATTTCTGAATATTACGAGTGATATCTGGGTGATGAGTCCACATTTTCTCAAATCTGAAAGGAAAATGTCTTCTTCTATTAATTGGGTCAGCAATGAAGGTGATGGGAAAATGATCTGACCCAACTCTAATGTGGGCAGATAGGGAGCAAAAGTAATGTCTATACCAGTCATCAGAGATAAGAGCCCTATCAAAGCAAACTTGGATAAGATCATTACCAATTCTCATATTAGTCCATGTGTAATTGCATCCATGTATCTCCACGTTGTTGAGAGCCTGAGTATTTATAAAGTCCATAAGGGCCAACCTACTTTCCAACTGAGAGGGGCTTCCACCAAATTTTTCTTCCTCTCTTAAAGGAGTATTAAAGTCTCCCATGACCAGCCAACTAAGATTCTTGAAGCTGTCCCTAATTTCTATAATTTTTTTCTAGGAGTTTCTAGCTTTCAAGGTGTTGGGTGCATAAATGTTGGTGAGGACCCATGATGTTCCATATTTTAAATGCTCAAATCTAATGCAAGAGAAATTTTTTTCTTGAATAAGAACATGGCCTTTGACATTATTAAGATTCCAAATGGTAGCTATGCCTCCTAAAGCACCTTCTAAGCTACCACCACTGATACTCCCATTTTTTAAAAACTTCAAAGATTCAACTTTTTCTCTACTCATTTTGGTCTCTTGAATTAGAAAAACATCAAGTTTACTATCCCTTATCATATTCCTAATAATATCATGTTTATGAGGATTATTAAGTCCCCTAATATTCCAAGAGATAATCTTCATAGTTACTTACCGATTCCTAACTCCTTAAGAGTCTTCTCAGTCCCATCTATAATGTTCTTAGTGGCCTCCTTGTCTCTGACTTTATGGTTATAAGGTTGACCTGAGGAAGAGGAGATATACCCAACATCTACTTGAGCTATTTTATTGGATTTCCTTAGTTGAGAAGCCGAGGGAGTGGATCCTTTCTTGTTCCTGTATTTTGGTATTTTCCAATCAGCTTCTTTCTCGAGAACCACTTCCGGATTACTGAGGATTCTAGATATTTCATCTCCACTGCCCCAACTAGGGAATCTAGAACCATGTGAAGTACTATTTACTATTTTTGAGTTTTGATCTAAATCCGAAAGGTTCATACCCAGTATTGCACATTTTTGGGCTTCTTACATTTCAGAGCTTATCATGAGTGGGGAAGAGTTAGTCTTTTCTTCTTGGGAGCTAGAGATCTCCCCTTCCTCAGGTTGTTCCTCTTTCTTTTGTGTTTCCTTACCAACATAAGTATCAATGTTTACCACTTCAGCTGTGTCTTTAAAGATTCAGTTTGTTCTTTCAATTCCTCTTTTCGGATTTGCTTTGCCATAGGGTTGTTTAATTTGGTTGACTCATTTCTCAATACTTCCTGGGTTGGGGGATTGGAGACAAAAGTTGAGGATACCACTTCCTTATTTTCCCCCAAGGCTTCAAAATAGTTGTTGTCAATAAAGTCAACTTCCTTAATCTCTAAGTTTTTAACTTGCCATACCTTTTTTTTTGGAACCTTTTTACTTTCAATCGGGGGTTTAGTCTACTTGAGTTCCCCTTTAGGCTTGATAGGACACGATTTTTCCCAGTGACCTACTTTCTTACAATGGAAGTAGGCAAAGGGGATAGATTCATATTCTATTTTTTGTTTCCCTATCCCCAACTTTGAAACTATATCTATCTGTTTTGGCATGTCTGCATCATGGGCTATCCCTACACAGAACCTAGCATGAGTGAGTCTCCTTTTTGAAGTTGTGACTAGGTCTATAGAGAGGTGTTCACTAAAGGAGCTTGCTATTCCTAAGAAGATTTTTTCTGCCCAATATTCAAGAGGCAGACCTGGTAACTTTACCCATACTAGAACTTGTACCAAAAGAGAGTCATTCATGTTTAGATTCGGATGCCATTTCTGAAGAACCAAGGCTATCTTTCCTACCATCCCAAGACTACCACAAAGTATCCTTAATTTATCTTCTTCACCTGAGAAAGTAAAAGACAGGAGGCCTTTAAGCAAGGCCGAGATTTCAACGTTACCCTTTAGAGCCCATTTCCATCGATATAAGCCCTTACAACTTTGATGTTTGGATGAAAACCCATAAATTTGCCTACCATGGATTTTGACATACTGTTTAAATTATAATCCATAACCTGATCAGGGATAGAGATAGCAAACTTTCCATTAGATGGATTTTGAGATACTATTTATATTTTATATGTTGATAAAAGTATTAAATATATCCAACAAAGTCATATAGGCTTGCCAAAAGCCATATGGACATAAAATGTCACAAATCCATAATACCAAACATATGTTCAAAAATGCCATTTAGGAATACAATAAAGGACCCTAATCTAGTGATTTACTATGCTAGGGGAAGGAAAAAGTTACAAGTTACTTTTGAATTTCAATTGGATAGAGATGAATATGATGAGGGTGTCTTTTGAATGTGCTAATTTGTCCTCATCTCTAGACTTCTCTAGAGCTCTATCTAATATAATAAAAAGTATAAATATTAATACATATAGAATTGGAATTATATAATGACATATAATAGAATAATTAATTATTCATGCAAATAATCTTGATGTTCATCCACAATAGGGGCATGTCCACAACCTAGAGTCTCAAGCCTTGTAGGAATCATGAAGATAGCAATTAAACTACATATGAGTATCATTAAAAATTTTAATAAAAGATTTGATAAAATAACACATATAATGTGAAATTTACTAATATATCTCATACCTCTATCAAAGGAGAAAAACTTGATACTGCTACAACAACACCATGGTCCAATGAGGCACAAACATCAAGAGAAGTACCAAACACTAATATCTAAAAATGAAACAATAAATGTTGTTCAATCACCAAAACTACCTAACATTGTTTTACAACACAATTCATGAATAAAGGCTACCTAGGTGAAAGTTCCTCAATGACCACTACTACGAGGTGTCAATGTTGAAGGTCCAACATCAAACTATTAGACATCCATATTGAGTTATGAGAAAATCATTCATATAATGTTCAACTATTCGCATGTAACAATTATATTTCTTTATAGTTACATACCTATGGACTCAATGATAACATAAAATAGGTCACTAGGGGAGCACCCCATGTAGCATGAACAATTTGACCCTAAATTCTCATCATAATCATTAGATACTAACTTAGTTATTCTTATATTTTAGATTAAGATCTAGTAAATAAAATTAAATGAACCTGTTCAAATTTACTTTAGTATCAATGCCAAATGTTTTACTCAACAAATTATTTGTCATGATCATCCCCTCTGCAACTAATGCATGTTGCATTGCTACATTCAAACTACCATAAGGATCATAAGTTCAACCAACACCACATGATTGATAAAAATAGGCTAAAACTTGAGGTCTATAATACTCACGCACATCACCCTATACTAGAGGTGTCACATGCTAAATAAGACTTTGAGTGAGTGAGCTAATAGAGTCTAACATGTCCACCTCGACACTATCCTTTATAAATGAAGGAATAGTCATCTAATCCACCCATCTCATTGGTAGGTTTGAGTCACATTGTGACCCCACTCTGTCATGTGATGAGCCCCACCTATACCCTGGAAATCTAAAAAAGTCAAAATAGTTTGTAATATCATTGAGGAAAAACTCACAATAGAGTTTCCACAAAAAATAATGTGGCACCTCATGATTATTGCATGAAGGCTAATCAAAAACCATCTAAACCATCTACCACATATCCCCAAAAAAATTCTTTATCCTTTTGTGGTGGCACTAATGGATGCGGAACCTCTTGCGTCTAGTTGGTAAGGGTTAATTGGTTTGGGAGTTAGCGTACACAAGTTAGATTTGTTAATTTTCTTTTTCTTTACTTGCCCATGGGATAGTTTGTCTACATAAAATTGTCTTTGTTCTTCCATCTTATCATAACAAAAAATAAATTTTCCCCTCAATGAACCTACATAAGACACAATGAATTGCAGAGATTCAACAAGGCTTGTCCAATGGGGGTTTGTTGGAGTGGGATCTCTCAACCTTGTAATCAATTCCTCAACTTTTTTTGTGGTTATTTATTATTTGAACCCCTAAAATATTTTCTTGTGTTCTTGGGGGATGCTAATGAATTTATGGAGGTGTTTTTGTGGTTGGTCTTGGGGAAGCTCTTCATGAGGTGATGGAGGATTTGACACATTTGAGGGTGGAATAACATTTCATGAAAATTAATTCAAATTTTAATTAAAAAAACCTAATTCAAACTAGGTTCTAATAAAAATATCAAAGTTAAAAATGTAGAAATACTTACCTCTTTGACTTCCTTGATTCCTTCTTCGGATCTTGGCGATGATTTGTCAAACCCAAACTAAAAAGAATGGCTTTCTATTTGGTGAGCACAGGTTGCAAGCATCGAAACTCATGGGTCACACGATGAGTAGAAGTTTTTGTGAATGCAAATGGTTTTTTTTTTAAAATTTAGTTTACTTTAGCATTTGGCACATGCCAAATGGGATATTTTGATGAAAAAAGGATAAGTGGCATCTAAATTGTGTCACATCTTTCTACATTCTGCTGTTAACCATATCAACCTCTTGCATCACAATGTCCTCATGGTTGGGATGAATTTTAAGAGAGAGAGATAAAGTGATATAAGGTCAAATAATCCACCATCCTATGCATGAAATGTATTCATTGTAAAACAAATAATTTAACCCACTAATTAAACACACAATGTGATATTCAATGAAACAATAATGCTTTTCATACTTTAAATAATGTCAATATGCAATAGAAATATATAATTAATGAGTCAATGTATCTATCTAATTAATAAGTTAGATTGTACAAAGTGCATTAAATAAATAAAAAGATATGCAAGTGTTCACAAAAATTATAAGGGCGAAAATGAGATCCTAGGCCTATGTATGCAAACTAAGATCTCAAATTTATATAGCATATCTTTAGGAAAATGAATAGGTTCAACTAAAATCCTAAATTAAAGAGCTAAATACTTTGGGATTCTATGCTCCTTTTGTTTCAATGAAATTGAGATTATGAAGTTTGTGTTTTAGATTTAAGGTTAATGCCAGGAAAATGATGTCTTTTATCAATTAAAATAATTTAAAAAATAGAAAAAAAAACATAGTAAGATAGATCTAGAAATAAGACACGAGAAGGAACTTGGGTCTACAAATTGAATTTGAAAGTGCCATATTTGTGTGTTGGGTGCCCTAGTGTAAGGGTCATTTGATTGACAAAAAGGAGCAAAATTGTAGTCAGGAGGTTTTTAAGGTTTGTCTCCCAAAAGTACTCACCAAAATAGTTAGACATGTATGTTGGGAACCCTAGTCGAGGTGATTTTGCTTGTTCACAAGTTCACAATCTATGACAATCTTCTCTACACTCTTGTACCACTTTCACTATTAGATTTAATTCAACACACATGAAAAATGGGGAGGAATGGTTGTGATATATAGGGGCTTTCCTATGTCAAATATTGTGTTATTATTCCCACTTTCACAACTTTAGAATTGTGAAAAGAGAACATGTTCTAAGGAGAGCATAGATAAATCAATAATAGAAATGTTAAAATGAAATGATTGTACCCTAGGTATGAAAACTTCTCAAGGAATTTCATATAAAGGTGGTGATGCAATTCTCTTTATAGAAGTCATGAAAATGTTAATGCAATAACATGATAAAAATGAAATAATACTTGAATGTTGGGTAAGGGCACCAAGATGGTTAACAAAAAAGGGAGTATAAGAGGCCACTTTTCTTTTTTCTTTTTTTTTTTTTTCTGAAAATAGGTAAACCTGAACTTCAAAGAGCTATTTGAAGTTCATGCACTCAAAAATAGGAGTTGAGAAAAGAATAAGAATTGTATTACTCTGAATCTAGTTTCTAAACAACTATTTTTAAAAAAAATTGGATAAGATTAAGAGGGTCAAACCTTTCATGCACGAAAAACTGTTCCTGATTTTTTCAGAATTATATAGCATAGCTATTTTTGTGTGCTGCACAAAATATATAGTTAGATTTAGTATTTTGTAAAATACTTTGGTAGGATTATAGGTAAGAGTGTGATCGAGAAGTTGTGTATTTTTTTGTAATTTTCCATTGAGCATTTTATTTTTTATGATTTTTGGAAGTGATCGCATCTTGAAAAATTTGGTACCTATTCGTGCGTTGGGCATAACTTGCATCAAAATAATAAAAAATGCAATTTTTTTTTTAAAGTGTATAGAATCTAGTGTAGAAAAATAATATATAATTTATTTTGAATTTGGTCAATTATATGAAAATTTATGAAAAAAATGGTAGACATATGTCTATGAGGACTGTCAAGGCACTAATAAAGAAAATTAAAGTTTACTATGCTAATGTTTTCCAAAATTAGAAAAATTTATATGGTCAAAAAAATAAGAAGATGTGTGAGATTATGGTGGTAATTTTAGAGATACCCACTTGATCATTTGTAAACCTAATGACGATGAAGTCAAGAAATCATGGTGGAGGATGAAAAAATCTGTAAAGGAACAAAAAGGGGGGGAAAATGGGCTTGCAAGCCTTAGGATCATTTTCCAACCCTCTTACCAAGCCAAAACCCATACGAAACAAAAAAGGGGGGAAAATGGGCTTGCAAGCCTTAGGATCATTTTCCAACCCTCTTACCAAGCCAAAACCCGTACGGGTTTTGAAAAACCAAAATTACTATTCGTAGTTCTAAATAACTCATACGAGTTATGTAAAACTATAAATTTTTTTTTTTGTTTCACAAAACTCGTACGGGTTATGAAGAACTACAAACATTTTTTTTTGTTTCACAAAACTCGTACGGGTTATGAAGACATAATAATGTATGCTTGTAAACTTAGCATTTACTACACATGTTTTAGACATACCTAGATAATATGTGTTTATTTATGTATATATGCATATCTATAGTTATATATACATATATTTATATAGATATATGTATATATGTTTGTATGCATGCATGCATCTCTTCTTTTCCTCTCTCTCTCATCTTACTTTCCCCATCCTTGTCTTTGTCTATTCTGAGCCGTAATTATATTCCTTGAGTTCTATGTCATCTCTCTCCCCCTCACACTTCTCTCTTTTTCAATTCTCTCACACTTTTCTCCTTCTTGTTCTCTCTCTACCTCATATATATATATATCTCTCTCTCTCTCTCTCTCTCTCACACACACACACACACACACACACACACACACACACCACACACACACACACATTATCCTATCCTATTCTCACCCTCTCCCGCTTCTCTCTCTTTCTCTCCCCCTCCCTCTCCCTCTCCCCCCTCTCCCTCCACTTTCGTTATCTTAAATCTCTCTTTCTCTCCCTCTCCTCTCCCTCTCCCTCTCTTTATCCTATTTTCCCCATCTCCGCCCTCCCTCTCCCTCTCCCTCTCTCCCAATTTCTCCTCTCTCTCTCTCTCTCTCTCCATTTCCCAATCTCCCTATCTCCCCCTCTCTCCCTCTCCCTCTCTCCCACTCCTTTTCCTAATCACCCTCAATTCCCATCCCCTATTCTCTCTATCTCTATCTCTGTGTGTGTGTGTGTGTGTCTCTCTCTCTCGCTCTCTCTCTCTCTCTCTCTCTCTCTCTCTCTCTCTCTCTCATTTTCCCAATCTCCCTCCCTCTCTCTTTCTCCCTCTCCCCCTCTCCTTTTCCTAATCTCCCTCTCTCTCTCTGTCCCTCCCTCTCTCTCTCTCCCCCTCTCCTTTTCCCAATCTCCCTCTCTCTCTCTCTCCTCCTTTCCTTTCCAAATGATCCCTCTCTCTCCCTTGACCTCTCCCTATTTCTCCTCTATCTCTCCCCCTCTCTCTTCCTCCCCCTCTCCTTATCCTATTCTCTCCCTCTTCCTATATCCTACTCTCTCTCTCTCTCTCTCTCTCTCTCTCTCCTTTTCCCAATCTCCCTCTCTTCATATCCCCCATTCTCTCTCTTACCCCCCCCTCACTCTCTCTCCCTCTCCTTTTCCCAATCTCCCTCTCTTCATATCCCCCATTCTCTCTTACCCTCCCTCTCTCTCTCTCTCTCTCTCTCTCTCTCTCTGTTTCCTAATCTCCCTCTCATTTTTCCCAATCTCCCTCTCTCTACCTATTCCCCCTCTCCTTTTTCAAATCTCCCTCTCTCTCTCTCCCTCTCTCCCACTCCTTTTCCCAATAACCCTCTCTTCCTATCCCCTATTCTGTGTGTGTGTCTCTCTCTCTCTCTCTCTCTCTCTCTCTCTCCTCTCTCTCTCTCTCTCTCTCTCTCTCTCTCTCTCTCTCTCTCCTTTTCCCAATCTCCCTCCCTCTCTCCATCCCCGCTCTCTTTCTCCCTCTCCCCCTCTCCTTTTCCTAATCTCCTACTCTCTCTCCCTCCCTCTCTCCCTCTCCCCCTATCCTTTTCCCAATCTCCCTCTCTCTCCCTCTCCCCCTTTCCTTCCCCATCTCTACCCTCCCTCTCCCTCTTCCTCTCCAAATTTCTCCTCTCTCTCTCCCCCTCTCCTCTCCTTATCCTATTATCTCCCTCTCTCTCTCTCTCTCTCTCTCTCTCTCTCTCTCTCTCTCTCTCTCTCTCTCTCTCTCTCTCTCTCCTCTTTTCCCAATCTCCCTCTCTCTCCCTCTCCCCCCTCTCCTTTCCCCAATCTCCCTCTCTTAATCCTATTCTCCCCATCTCCGCCCTCCCTCTCCCTCTCCCTCTCCCTCTCTCCCAATTTCTTCTCTATCTCTCCCCCTTTCTTTCCCTCCCCCTCTCCTTATCCTACTCTCTCTCTCTCTCTCTATCTCTGTCTCTGTCTTTGTCTGTCTCTATCTCTGTCTCTGTCTCTCTGTCTCTGTCTCTCTGTCTTTGTCTCTGTCTGTCTCTCTCTCTCTCTCTCTCTCTCTTTCCCAATCTCACTCCCTCTCTCCATCTGCCCTCTCTACTTCTCGTTCTCCCCCTCTCTCTTCGTCCCTCTCTCCCTCTCCCCCCCTCTTTTTCCCAATCTCCCTCTCTCTCTCTCTTGCTCTCCTCCTCTCCTTTCCCCAATATCCCTCTCCCTTTCCCTCTCCCTCTCTCCCAATTTCTCCTCTATCTCTCCCCCTCTCCTTATCCTATTCTCTCTCTCTCTCTCTCTCTCCCTCTTCTTTTCACAATCTTCCTCTCTCTCCCTCTCCCCCTCTCCTTTTCCAATATCCCTCTCTCCCCTCTCCCCCTCTCCTTTCCCCAATCTCCCTCTCTCTCCCTCTCTCTCCCTCTCTCTCTCCCCCCTCTCCTTTTCCCAATCTCTCTCTCTCCCCCCTCTCCTTTTACCAATCTCCCTCTCTCTCCCCTCCCTCCCTCTTTCCCTCTCTGTCCTTCTCCCCCTCTCCTTTTCCCAATCTCCCTCTCTCTCCCATTCCTCCTCTCCTTCTCTCTCTCTCTCTCTCTCTCTCTCTCTCTCTCTCTCTCTCTCTCTCTCTCTCTCTCTCTCTCTCTCTCTCTCTCTCTCTCCCCCTCTCCTTTTCCCAATCTCCCTCTCTCTCTCTCTCTCTCCCTCTCCCTTCCTCTCTCCCTCTCCCCCTCTCCTTTTCCCTCCCTCTCTCTCCCTCTCCTTTTACCAATCTCCCTCTCTCCCTCTCCCTCCATCTCTCCCTCTCCCTCTCTTCTTTTCCCAATCTCCCTCTCTCTCCTTATCCCCCTCTCCTTTTCCTAGTTCTACATAGCCCGTACAAGCTATGTAGAACTAAGGGCAAAAGTTCTTCTAGTTTTACATAACCCATACGGGTTATGAGAAATTGTGAATGTTGACATATAAGGTTTCCATAACCCATATGGGTTATGAGAAAATCTTTGTATATTTTAGTCCCAACGGCCTAAAAACCAGCATTGCAAGTTGTTTAAAGGCCCCACTACTTTTGCACATGATTTTTTGGGATAGTAACAGTCAGGTTTTCATATTCCTTTGTCACTTTTTCTTTGGAATGATTGATTTTGAAGTTATTTTAAAATTGCTACTTTAGATAATAACAAAATCATGATCATTTGTTGTTTTTTTGCTTTGATCATGATTTATTTGTCTTGTATTTTGGTTTTTTTGAAGTTATTTTATTATTGTTACTTTAGCTTATAATGAAATGATGATCATTTTTTGTTTTTTCTATTTGATTGTGGATTGTCAACATGATGTTATGTGTAGGAAAATGGGGAAAGAATAAGAGAGGAACAAATGAACAAAGAGAGGTAGCAAAGGAAAGACAAAGGGAGTGTATGAAGAGATTGCATGAAGGTAAGCCATCTAATGCACCTAATGAAAGTGATGAACAATCAACAATTGAAATTGATATGATTAATGCACCAATTCAAATACATATGATGAATGCACCTAATGAATGCAATGAACATACACCATTTGAAAATGATTTGGTGAATGCACATGTTAATGAAATTGAAGAAGATATACCATTTGAATTTGATGTGATCAATGCACATAATGCACCTAATGAAAATGAAGAGAATGCACCAATCTTAACACCTCTTAGAATAATTCGTAGAAAACCAAAGTTCCTAATAGATATTGATGAAAATATTGTGAAGCGAATGCATGATAAAATTTTTTGACAGAACTTGTAGAAGAATGGTTAGAAGAATTTGGAATAAATATTTTGAAAACTTAAATAAAAGTGGAAGATGGCAATTAGTTGTTGAAATGATTAAAAATCTGAAATTTAGAGAGATAATGAAAATTTTAGGGTTAAGAACCATTGTGAGAAATATTTTTGATGCATACCAAGCCATTAGTTCAAAATCATGCACTAAAGATGCTAATGTTACTCATCATGTCCTCACATCAACCATAATGGGAAAGAAAATGAAAAAATCTTGTTTAATAAGCAAAACAATCAAGTCATTAAGGATAAGTAGAACCACATTACACTATGCCTTAGAGAGGTGAGAGAAAGTCGAGGATCCTAACAATAATTCTCTTTGGGCATTCTCAGGTAGACTCCCATGCAAGGACAAGGTTGTTGTTGATGCACTAAGAACGTTAATTGAGAAATATTGGCATGAAAACACAAGGCTTTCAGCCAACCAAAGAGATGTTGTTAGAAGGCGAATTGGAATTAGTAATCATGAGCCACATCCAAAACACTATTTAGATACAACTCAAACACAATTTTATGAAAGGTTTCTTCAAAGATTTCCTCAGATTAAAATTAGTCAAATATTTTTTGAGATGACAAAACCATTTTATGTTAAGATTAATCATGCATGTACTACATGTTGTCGTAGGGTCCATGTTTAATTTTACATGCATTATGATATTTATTGCTATATCTGTTGTACTTTGCACACTAATGATGTTCTATAGGAATGTGGTCTACAAGCACCTCCTAAGTCATTGAGAGAATTTATTTCAAGTGTACTATGTAGACGAGATGATGGGTGCATTTACTATAAGATGATGTGTTTCAGACGTTTTTGTCCTACATGTGGTGGTTTGCAACAATTGCATAGATGCCTACATTTGGATAGCACACATGAAATTGGTAAGGAACTAGTTTGTATTGGAAAATATAAGTCGGTCACATATGGTGTTAAAGATGGAAAAGAATTAAAGAGGTGTGAGTTAGTGAAAAGGGATATATGCGTAGCTGATTTTATGAAGATGTTTCAAGAGAAACTAGTATATGAGTACATAGGTCACACACATAGAGCTAGGTGGTTAGATGAGCAATTCAAGTTGTGTAAGGAAACTTTCCCCCTTGGCACTATTGTCTCTATTGTTGATTTTGCTGAGAATTATACACTAAAGCTGCAAAATGAAGTACAGTCTATGTATTACCACTCTACACAAGTTACAATTTTTGTACACATAGCATTCATGCACTCACATGATAGCACCAAGGAGGATAGAAAAGATATAATAGAATATCACTGCTATATCAGCGATGATCATACTCCTTCCTCAGAGTTTGTGCAAGGATGCTTTATAGTCTTCAATGATAGTTTAAGGGAAAGAGATATAAGATACAACCAACACTTAATATGGTTGGACAATTGCACCGCAAAATTCAAGAATGCAAGGATGTTCTATTGGTTGACTAGGATGCATGTGACAAGTGGTGTGCAACATTTTTGGAATTTCATTGAGGCAGGGCATGGAAAGGGAGAGCATGATGGTGCAAGAGCATGTGTGAAAAGAGCTCTTACTAGATAGGAATTCAATTACGAAGATGGTGCAATGTTAATAGATGTAAAAACAATTGTGCAATGGTGTAGCTCTACGATGGGACTAGGTAATGCAGGTAAGTCTATGGTTTCTAGATATTTTTGGCTAATAAGTGAATCTAACATTGAAAACTATCTAGATTGTTGTACACTTACTAGATCAAGTGACATGCATTCATTTAGAAGTTCAAATGCAACATCACTAATGATTTATACTAGACATATTGCATGCTTTTTCTCTTCATGTATGCATTTTTTGTGGGATGAATGTCAATCAAAAGAGTGGGTTGACCAATGTTCTTGTAGACCTTTGCAAACCCTAGATATATATCAACTTTCTAGAGCACTACAAATGAACCAAATTGAAGCATCAATGGATTTTGACCATGTATCAACATAGTTGAACCAGGTAAAGGGTTGCAATTTGCTACAATTTTAAGCTTAATTTATTATTATTAACTTATGCTGATTTTGGTGTTAACTTATATCCTTCTATTAAATGTAGGTCATGTATATGCAGTTATTGCGGATGAGAACAACGAAGAAGGAACATATTACTTTTTGTGTCATTGTATTGAGGCCAAAAAGAAATTGACTTCTATAGTGGTTGATGGAGAGAGTATTGAGTACCCAATAGGATCCATTGTTGTGATAGGTACATGGCTTAGAAGTTACCATTATTGTGTCGAGTTGTAATGAGACCTCTTAAACTCATTTATTTAGTAGTCGTTGTATTGATTTTGGCATTATCCCTCTATAAAATGCTAGTACCCTATCAAAAATTCTAATGCCTGGTTGTTTGAGGACTTTGAGACACATAGACATATTCTTCATTACTCAAACCTTCTTGTTGCAACAAATATTAATTTGATTAAATATCATGGTAGACCTCTTAACAAGGATTTGTGGAAAGTTTGTGAGTTAGACCACGAGGCAATACTTGAGACACTGAGGGTTAGAGCTGATCCAGAAGGATCACTTGATTGATTTTGAGCCATCTAGAAGAATAATTCTACAATATGGTAGAATAATTTTGACAATTTTGTATATATCTTTTGTGAAACATTGTAACTTCACTTTTTTGGATGTGCTCTACATGCATATGAGCTGTAATGTGCATATATAGATGCCAAATTTTATATATAAAAACATTAATGAGTTGCAATGTGCATATCTAGATGCTAAATTTTGTATTAAAAAACAACAAAGAGTTGTAATGTGCATATCTAGATGCTAAGTTTTGTATAAAAAAACAACGAGTTGTAATTTGCATATTTAGATGCAAAATTTGGTAAATATAAACAGTAATGAGCTTGATCGTTTATATAAGATGCCAAATTTTATATATGAAAGTGTCCATGGGGCTGATTTGAAAATTTTGAGAGCCCAAATTTGTACTGTTTTATTACAAATACATTTGTAATAAACTTGTACCATTTGATTATAAATAACTGAGTCTGATTTTGACATATGTTAAATAACTTGCAAATGGGTATCTGAATATGCAATTTTTTTTCCAAGTGTTTTGGGAAAGTTTTGAGTTATTATTGAATTACCTGATTTGAAGGGCTAGTAGGAATAGTTCAAATTTGAGATAGGATTTTTAGGCAGCAACAACATGACCCCATAGGTTCAAATGGATCATCTATAAGTGCCACGGTCTCAGAGTTACACTACGTCAAAGTTTGACTATTTTTTCCACTTTGAGCGCTCAAGGAAAAATGTCACTATGAGGTGGCTCATAATGATCAAATGTATTGATGAGCAAGACAAGGGAACACCTAGCATAGAACCAACCACCTAGATGTTCTCACTCTGATGGTTCATTCCCATGACAAGTAGAACAAAATATGCACTATTTTGCCACCTCTCACTAATGGTTTTTGACAATTTTTGATGTGACAAAAAAAATCTCACCACAAGAAAATGGAATTAAGTTGCCCAAAACCGACATAGGATTTTTTAGGCAGCAACAAAATGACCCCATAGGTTCAAATGAATCATCCATAAGTGCCACGGTCTCCGAGTTACGAGACGTTAAAGTTTGACCATTTTTTCCACTTTGAGCGCTCGAGGGAAAACGTCACTACGAGGTGGCTTGCAATGATCAGACATCTTGGGGAGTGAGAAAAGGGCACACCTAGTAGAAACCCAACCACCAAGACATGTTCGTGCTGATGGTTCGTTCCCACGATAAGCAGAATGAAAGATGCACTATTTTGCTACCTCTCACTGATGGTTTTTGACGATTTTTTATGCGACAGAAAAAATATCACCACAAGAAAATGGAATCGAGTTGCTCAAAACTGAGAGTAGAAACAACACAACCCCATAGGTTCAAACAAATCATCCATAAGTGCCATGGTCTCCCAGATATGGGACGTCAAAGTTTGACCATTTTTCCCACTTTGAGCACTCAAGGGAAAATGTCGCTACGAGGTGGCTCGTAACGATCGAACATCTTGGGGAGAGAGACAAGGGCACACCTAGCATAAACCTAACCACTTGGATGTGCTCACACTGATGGTTCATTCCCATGACAAGCATAACGAAAGATGCACTATTTTTCCACCTCTCACTGACGATTTTTGATGGTTTTTGATGCGACAAAAAAAATCTCACCACAAGAAAATGGAATCGTTTTTCCCAAAACTGAGATAGAATTTTTTAGGCAGCAAAAAAACAACCCCATAGGCTCAAATGGATCATCCATAAGTTCCACAGTCTCTGAATTACGAGATGTTGAAGTTTGACCATTTTTTCCACTTTGAGCGCTCAAGGGAAAACGTTGCTACAAGGTGGCTTGTAATGATCGAATGTCTTGGGGAGAAAGAAAAGGGCACACCTAGCATAAACCTGATCACCTGGATGTGCTCATGCTGATGGTTCATTCCCATGACAAGCTGAACGAAAAATGCACTATTTTGCCACCTCTCATTGATGGTTTTTGACAGTTTTTGATGCGACAAAAAAAATCTCACCACAAGAAAATAGAATCGAGTTGCCCAAAATTGAGATAGGATTTTTTAGGCAGAAAAAAAAGAAACCCTATAGGTTCAAATGGATCATCCATAAGTGCCATGGTCTCTAAGTTATGCTACGTCAAAGTTTGACCCTTTTTTCCACTTTGAGCACTCAAGGGAAAACGTCACTACGAGGTGGCTCATAATGATCAGACGCCTTGGGGAGTAATATGAGGGAACACCTAGCATAAACCCAACCACCTAGATGCACTCATGCTGGCGTTTCATTCCCACGACAAGCAGAATGAAAGATGCACTATTTTACCACCTCTCACTGACGGTTTTTGATAGTTTTTGATGCGATAGAAAAGAAATCTCACCACAAGAAAATAGAATCGAGTTGCCCAAAACCAAGAGAGGATCTTTTAGGAAGCGATAAAATGACCCCATAGGTTCACATGGATTGTCCATAAGTGCCACGGTCTCCAAGTTACGAGATGTCAAAATTTGGCCATTTGTTCCACTTTGAGTGCTCAAGGGAAAACATCGCTACAAGGTGGCTCGTAATGATCAAACATCTTGGGGAGTGAGAAAAGGGCACACCTAGTGTAAACCCAGCTACTCAGATGTGCTCGCACTGATGGTTCATTCCCATGACAAGCAGAACAAAATATGCACTATTTTGCCACCTCTCACTAACAGTTTTTGATGGTTTTTGATGCGACAGAAAAAATCTCACCACAAGAAAATGGAATCCAATTGCCCAAAACCGAGATAGGATTTTTAAGGAAGAGACAACATGACCCCATTGGTTCAAATGGATCATCCATAAGTTCTTCAACTCTTCTTTTATAGGTGATTTGGATGAATAGGTGTGTCTCTTACCCTAAGGCAGACTTGTTATGTAATAAAATTTAAATGAAAACCTTACCTAAGTCGACTCATCCTTAGATAAATTTCAAATCTTCTTTGTGTGCTCAAATCTTGTTTTAATTGGTTCTTGAAATGATGAACTTCACTCCATAAGCATGAGTTTATGAAATAATAACTTCACTCCAATCTCGTCATGCACGAAGGACTCAAAGCAAATTCACTCAATCAAAATACACAATATCAACATTATCGGTATTAGTACTTGGGTATACACAACATGAGAAATAGATAGTTTAAAAGTATACACCATATGAGTTACAAGTAATGAACAAATTGGATCACATTTCAAGACATATACACAATGAACAAATTTGATCACATTTTAATAGCAAATAACTAAGTTTCAGGAATATCATGTTTCATATATATCAATGAACAAATTGGATCAAATATCAAGTTTCATATATAACAAAATGAACAATAATCGTGTACATATATCAAAAAATGGCATAGATGCCAAATCAATAATAGTTACAAAAATGTGGCATGTGCCATGTCTATCAAAGTCGATATATACATATACAAATGTCAAATATATAAAAAATTGGTCCTTCAATGACCACAACTATAACTATATGTCTCTATTAGTATCTATGAATGTGGTGGATCACAAAATTGAGCCTCTTCAAAGCAGTACATGGCTCTACAGGTGGCTACACAAGGACATCTCAAATGTTGAATCAGATATATTTTCTCAATATAACATCAAAATAACTAAATACTGAACTCTAAATTGTTTGAAGTTGAAATGTTGATTACCTCATCTCTATCTTCTGCAATTCGGTGAGGCTGAGGATCTATGGGATGTCCTGAAGGAGGCTATAACTATTAAACTAACATTAATACATGTTAATGACTTATATGTCAAATAACACATAATAACTAAAATTGAATAGACTAAAAAACTAAAGCATAACAAAGCCTTAGATGGATGTGTTGTGGTCGTAGGAGGCAAAGTCACAAATGAATCAGTTACTACCATTTCCTATATCCATGGTAAGTGATCCAAAAGGAGTTAAATAGACGGTTTCAACTCTGTTGTGTACTTAGTGAAAAGGAGTTGATCTAAGACAGACATACCTTTTGCCTTGGTTGTGTTGGATCCCATAATATACATGTAGGACTTCTACTGAAATGGAATGGTAGAATAACAGTAAGAAGTTTGGAAGGGGCCTATAATAGTTTAAAGACAATCATACAAGTTAATAACCCAAAGTTGTTGACAAACTACATAAAACAAATATTTTTAACATATGTAGAAAAAATGCACACTGAAGCCTCGTATAGTTCTCTTGTAACCTTAGGAGGCCTAGTTGAATCTGATGCAGCTATTACCATTTCTTGTATGAAAAATGATAACATATGATATAGACATAAAAGGATTTAGTTATTTCAAACAAGAAAGAATGCAATCCAAAGTGAATATGAAGATATCACCTCTTCCCTCTGCTGAACCTCATAGACATTAGGTGTATTCATTAATTCTGTAAACCCCATATGTTTCTGTATATAGAACAAATAAATTAAGTGCATTTATCAATATCTACATATACATGTTTAATCATAATACATTTCAACAATTGAATTTAAATTGTAGTGAATTACCTTCTGTCATTTGGGTGTCCGAGAGGATATCTTTTTCTGCCTCGGAGTGCTAGAGGATGGCTTTCTCACACGAGATGTCCTTGAGTTAGGTGGGGAAAACTAATGGAAAAAAATTAACATAAGGGAAAAGAGCATGTATTGAATATATCACTTAAGTAAAAAATATATAAATCTAAAAGCATGATATCATCAAGTTGGGACATCTCAGCCACTGATACCTACAAAATATCAAGTAATGATACATATAATTAACAAAATATATTTTGAATCCAATGTATTATTATATTTTTAACAAATTTACAAATCTTTACCTCTAGTAGTGAAACTACTCGTGACCGTGGAGTCAACTGAATAGTATGTGGTGTACACCCACCACCTATTGCACCCTGCAATGCATTTTATTTATATGTCACTTTAAATTGTTCTAAAAATAAAAATTCATTTCCTTTTATAAGATTTAGTCACTTAATTGATAACATGTCATAAACAGAATTAAACATACCTATGTCTGATAGAGGGTACAACATATTGAGAAGTTTGTCTGTGAGGGCCACGCATTCTGCAATGGAAGCATGACATCTACTCTTGCAACATGTACACGAATGAGATGTCCCACAATCCTCATCCGCGTCAGTGTCTACACCAGAATATACACCCTAGCAGGTGGGGCACATATGTTGAATGGGCTGGCTCATGCCAAATGATGCATGAGGTGTTGCTGATGAAGGAGGTGTCATTGAGGAAGGAGGTTCTATTGATGAAGGAGGTGTCATTGATGAAGGAGGTGCTGGTACATCCTCTGCTCTGACCAGCTATGTGCCATGCTGAACAATGACATTAGTCAATGATGCAACTGCCTGAAAAGTCTATAATTCCATAGACTCCTTCAAGGATATAGGGACAGTGACATGAACCATGAGTTTAGGAGTTGTACACCTCCTATGTTGTGGGTCTACCACCCTATGGGCCCCAGGTCTATCCTACACAGAGCCTCTCCCTCTACCCTAAAATTCTTAGATTTCAAAGTAATTCGACTTCTCGCCGAGGATAAACTCACAATACAACTTTCTCAAAAATATAGAGGCACCTCCCAATTATTACAAGGTGGTTGGTCAAAGACCATATAACACCTATCCCAAAAATATTCTTTCAACCTAGCATGAACACACCAATGTATAGGAAAATGAGTCATATTTAGTTCTAGGTTGTTACTAGTAATAGGATTCGTGAAAAGACCACATATGCCAGCTTTACCTATGCCCTTTTTCTTCACTTGATCATATGACAACCCTTCCGCATAAAATGTTCGACATCTATCCCTCCATGAAACCCATTTTGTAACCTCCCTAGATACCTCATTTGCACTATTATCCATTGTTTCTAGTGTTCTAGCAAGGGTTGAGTGGTGCTCAAGCCTAGCGATCCTCAACCTATTCACCAATATAGAAATTTGGGCACTATTTTGTGTAAGGTGATTGATGAGATCCTCTTGTGTGGCATCTACATGCTCTAATGGAGGACGTGGAGGGTTTCGGGGTGGTGGTGGTGTTGGCATTTTTGCCATTTATGTTGTGATTGTCATTCATGGACACACACTTGTATTGAGATCCCCTTTATATGTATGAGCTCATGCTCAATCGGTATTTGTTCCAACTGGTATGTTGTATACTAGTCTCTAGACTAGTGATTTTGCAGAATGTGTTTCCCGGTCTGAAGCGACATGTCGACCCCAAGTGGTACAAGGGAGCAAAGCGGCACAACACATTCTTACCTGTCTTCATTTTTGTCAAACCGACAATCGGTATTTTGTAGGAACCGGTAATACTCTGTGATGAGTAACCAACCGACATTTTGTGATGAATTACCAATCCATCAATTGTTTGACGGTGCCAACACATTGACAATGCTTTTTGTGTCATGTTACTGAGTATGTCCAGATTCATTGAACCTAGGAAATTGTAATGTAATCCTATTGGACCGACATGAAATCAGATTCCTTTAAAAGGACATCATGTCTAGGGTTTTTAGTTGTTGCTGAAAGGGTTAATGTTGAGCTAGGGTTTGAGGTGGAAGTTGAGTTGTTGTGTGAATGATCTTATCTGAGAAGATCAAGTTGTAACTATGAGAGAGAGAGAAGACTGAAGTAATGCTAGAATGCATTAGCTTTGAGCAATACTGGATCTAACCAAGCAGTTTGTGCTATTAGATAGATCAAACACTTGTTGATTACTCATATCTTTGACAAGTCTGTAGCCCTTAATCGGGTAGGCCTCAAAGCCTTTGTAAAATCCTCTAACAAGGTGGTTCACACATGTGAATCTAAAATCCTCTAACAAGGTAGTGTTTAATTGGACTTATCTCCTAATAGAGATTGATATTCCTAATAGGATCTATTCTGGTGAAGAACATTGTAAGACCTTAACTAGTCTGACCTTAGCCAATTTGGTTTCTATTCTGTAGATAGTGACTTGTGAGTTCCATCTCACCATGGTTTTTCCCAATTGGGTTTCCATGTCAAATATCTTGTGTTATGGTTGTATTGCTTTTGTGGGTGAATGCTTTATTCACATTTTGGTTTGCATGTGTGGTAACTAGTTGATTGTCAGACTGCTTTACCAGTTTATCTTTAGACTGTGTAAGTGTTTTAGTGTAGTAGTTTTTGGCATACTAATTCACCCCCCCTCTTAGTATTCATCAATTGGTACAGAGCTTACCTTTCTATAAGTTTAACCACTTGGAAAGAGATATGGGGGAATACACCTTGAGGGAACTGACTCAACGGCTCACTAAGTTTGAGAAAGACTATGATGATCTTATGGTCAAATACAAGGCATCTCAAGAAAAAAGGAGAGAACATGCAGAGAGGCTGATGGAACTATCTGAAAGTAGTTCTGAAGATGAAGCTAACATGGAAGCTATGATTGCTGAAGTGAATAAGCTGAGTGATTCAAACTCCAATCTAAGAAGGAGTTGGAAGGAATGACTATTCGGTTTAGTCAAGAGCTTGAGAACCAGAGAAAAGCTGAAGATTTGGTAAAGGATAGAGATCATGAGATCTCCAAGTTGAAACATGAGATTAGTGTACTAACTGCTCGCCTTCATGAGAGAAGAATGGAAAAAGAAGACATGCAAGGAGAACTGAACATTGCCATCTTAGAAAATGCATGTCTAATGGAGACAAACATTGCTATTTCCAAAGAACTCTTTGAGTCAAAGGAAATACTTGCTAAGTTTGGCAAAAGTACTATCAAGCTAGAGCAAAAGCATGAGTCATCTAGACCAGCAAAGAATACCAATGGTCTTGGTTTTTTTGGACATGAGGAAGGAGAATCCTCAGGAACAAATGTTGAAGCATCAAAGAAGCAACCGACACTCAAAGGAAAAGGTAAGCAAAAATTCAAACTTGTTTTCTTTAAATATCTTAAAGAAGGACACACTGTTGATGTATGTAGGAGTAAAGCCTACAATAATTTTCCTTATTTTATCAACAATGTACCTAGATCCAATAAGTTCAATGGTCATTGTTATGCATGCAACAAGTTTGGGCATAGATCATTTGAATGCAGGTCTATAATGGATAACACTGGAAGATATCCTTAGAGGACCCAAGGAACTGGTCCTGAACCTTTTATGAACTGGAACCACAACTGGTTTAATGTCTTCAATCATCAGTCAAGAAGCGGTGGCCATTAAGTGGCAACTGGATGGAGAGAAAGTTGTATGATCTATCATGGTCATGGTCACACTGCTACAACATGTAGAAGGAAGAATGGAAACATGTACAATGGACCTTGGAGAGCACCTAGACTTGTTTGCTATCACTACACCAAACCAGGTCACATTGCAAGATTCTGTAGAAGCAGAAAAAGTATATCTGATGATATACTAGTCACTTAGGAAGGAGAAATAGATGTTGAAAAAGTTCAAGGAGACATGAAGAAAACATGGAAGAAGAAACCAATATTGTTGGAAGAGGAACCGGTTTCTACACCTAGTGTGGAAATATCAGAACTGGCAAACTAAGCCTCAAAGGCTTAGGGGGAGCAAACGACGAAATGCTTTCGAACCCCCGGTTGACACTGGTAAAAGTCCTTAACCAATATGTGATACTTGTTGCTTGGCAGAAGACTGGAAATGGTAAAAAGGCAAATTAGGGTTTATGCCCTAATAGAGGAGCATTAATGACGGTAGGTGAGAGACATGTATAAATGCATTCTTCAAATCATTTCTCACTATCTATTTTCGAGCGAAGAAAAGTTTTCAAGTGCAGAGTGAAGAAAAGGCAA